>NW_028186790.1:1369235-1400110 GCF_003343005.1 Rhea americana | reverse complement strand
TCGCAGACGGAATTTTCTCCCGCCGCCGCCGCTCCAGCCTGTCGGTGCCCTTTTCCCTCCGTCCCCTCGGCAAAAATTGCCCTCGGGGGGCCCAGTCAGCCTTAAAAAGTGATACACCCCCCCTTCCCACAGGCGGTGGGGGGCTTTCCTCCCCCAGCGCCGCGCCTGTCCCCACAGAGAAGGGCCCCCCTGGAGCCGCGCTCCCCGCGAGCGTCTCACCKCGCCGTGTCCTGAGGCGCCCCGGGGTTCCTCTCTGGTCTCCCCTCCGAAAAAAAGCCCCGGGATCCTTTTTGGGAAGCAGCCTGAGATTTTGAGTCGGTTCTGGCTGCGGGGTTGAGCCCTTCTGCAGCCAAAATTCGGCTCCTTGCTTGACCAAGGGCGCAGGTCCCCAAGGAAAGGCCTTAAAGGAAGCAGATACAGCCCTTTTATACTGAAAAAAGGGTGACCTGGTTGTAGCTGGGGCAAATTTCTCCTTCCCTAACCTCTTGTGCATGTTTGTGGGCTTGTGCATTGGTTTGGGACAATTTATAGATTTTTTGATTTTTTTTTGAACTAAGATGTATTTCTAGAAAGGAGGAAAATAAGTGTTCAGAGCTATATCAGGCTACCACTCTCTAGGCTTTTGTGGGAAACTCAGGAAGAGTGGAAACGACTACTTGGAACTGCACAGATTTAAAGTAAAATAGTGACTTTGAGGCCAAAAGGACAAGTAAACATAGTGTGGTTTTGATGAAGATCAGGGAATATAACACAGCAGGCCTCTCTGAAATGAAAATATTCTGTCTTCCCTGCTGCAGGCATCCTTTTCATGAACGGTTCAAAATGAGCCATTTTAGCCAAGCTCAGGACAAACTTAGCCTAATAAGAATGTCAAGTATTTCCAGGAGTCAGCTTTTGGTTTGCATCTTTCTCATGGAATATAAACTCAAAATGAGACAGTTAATAAGCATCAAAGATAAAAGTGAAGACATGGGGTGTAAATGAGCATATACCATATCATAATACAATGCTTTTTTTCCCCTCTACAATGTTTTGAGGCAGACTCTACTACCAATTCTTCTGACAGCAGAGCTGRGAACATACAAGTGATTGTGAGAATTTTCCTGAAGTAGGTACAGTGCTTAACTTTGATAAATGGTCCCATGATGTTCCCTGAAAAGAGAGTCTATTCTTTATAAAAAATAAAACCTCTTTAGATTTATAATAGTTAATTGCAAGATGAGATTTGGGACAGATATGAAACATCCTTGTTACAGTTTGAAGTCACTCCAACAAAAAGCTAGAAAATAGCTTTCGGGAGAATAAATTGTCCTCRTTTATCTTCTCTATAGTTTTTTTCTCTTCTGAAGAAGAATTATATCCTAAAAATAAGATAAAGGATGAAGTGAATTATRAATTTTATCTAATACAGCAATTTTTAACTTTTTGGGCCTTTCCCCAAGGCTAACTATATGACAAGTGAGAAATAAAATATTCATAATRTACACCTTTGCAGAGCACCTAAGGAGCTCCACATAGCCTTCTTTTGGGAAGCTCATCTGAACTAGAGCAAAAGCCCTTTCCAATTTATTCAAGGATCATTTCTGCTTTTGGATCAGCCCTAAATACTTAGGTTGGCATAAAGCTATCTTTGCCCTCTTCCTTCAGATTACAACATGCTGTAGAGCTAAGCACCACTTCTTACATTATGTGCAAGCAAGATACTGGCTTTCTGAAATAGTCTTCRTTTCACATGTCTTGGTAACTTTAGCCATGGCTGGTCCAAAGCTTCTTAGCAGTTTAAGCACAAAAGTGAATTTTACTGCAAACGCGATATGGCTTCCTCTAACACCGTCTCCCCTAAGCAGCTCAAGGTGCTAAGGCATCTGGGAGCAGCAGGCAGCCAAGTATGCCTTGTGCCTTTTTCCACCCTCAACCGTGTCACCCACCTGCTCTGATGGTAGCACACCAGTGTCCCACCAGACCTGTGTTTCTAGACTTCTACAGTGGGGCAGATGGTTCCTCAGGGAGCCACTGCAGAGCCCCAAAGTCTCTTTCTATCYGGATGACTGGCAGCAATGCTGCCGAATCTATCATCTTGCAGCCCTGTGCTATTTTCTGTTTTGCCTGTGTCTAAAGCTAGCCCTTCTTTGTGGCTTTGGTCCTGCAGTGATTTACATGTAGCTGAATGGTTGTGTCTGCCTCATGCTTCGCTGAGCTTGACAAGAACTTGTTGCAGTGGATTTTGCAAAAATGCACCTACAGTGAGTTCCTTCCTCAGTTTCTACTTTTAAAAAAGCTGAAAACATTCAACTATTTTTATATGGATATTGTGAAATGATTGGTAATTACGCAGTTCTTTGAAAAATATAGGCTTGATGTTATGTTTATAGAGCTATGTGGAACACTGGATCTTGCTTATTCAAAAATTTCTTCCACTGCAAGCAGAATGTAGAACAGCAAAATTGTGGCTCAATGGTATTTTTAAAATGCTCATTTGTTTCAGAGTGCTTTCAAGTCCAAAAAGATTCCTCAAAACAAATGTGATCATTTTCTTACAAAGCGGTGTTTGTCCAACAAGATTTTTAAAAATTAAAGATCAACATTTTAAATGCTTTATGACTGAATTTAGTGGAATATCTGAATCTATTGCCTGCTTCTGAGAGAAGTACTGCGAGGTATTCAGAGATCAAGAAAGTATTCTCTGTTAGGTGCACAGTAACTGCTATCACTTTATTTTGCACGCAAGATCATTGCACAGAGCCTGGTATGTAGCTTTATAACATAAAATAAGAATGATACAATTTGTTGTCACTCGAGGTGCTTTTTTTTCTCTCACAAAAACAAGAAATAACGATAGACTCTTCTTACTGTATTAGTCCTACAGTGAGCATTTCACTTCAACTTTTCTTGCTACTGTGATTATCTTAAAATTACTCCATTGCTTCCAAATAAATAAACCTAAGTATGAAACTTTCAGAATGTCTCTGTACTCTTTAGAGTACTCTTTAGAGTACTGAGAAGTAAAGGAACTGATCTTTTGCAAATAAAAATGTCTGCTAGTGTCAGTTATGGTTTCGTGCACACTTGAATAGTACATATATTGCAATAATTGTACATTCCCCTTTAACCCAATAGGTTGCTCCCAAACATTCCAGCCTGGTCAATTTTTCATACTTTTAACACTCTATTACATTTTTCATGACAGCAACTCCTTGCACAACCATACCCCCAAAAATTTGCCTAGAAGCACACAGCCTCTAGCACTATGTAGTTAAATAGTCTTAACTGTAAAATTGACCTATCATTTTCAGCAACAGTTTCTACAGGRTAACATTGCATTATTGAAAAAGACAAGTTTATGTTTCAGAAGTTAAAGAACTATTTAGATGAGAAAACTCCCTCTGGTGGCTTTAAGGAGCAGCAGATATATTTCATTTCCAAAAGTACAAACTGTGGGAAAATCTCATGCAGCACTCATAAAGTATTCTTCCTTTCACATGATATTCAGTGGAGAGTGAATCTACTCATTGCACAGAATAATGCAGGACTCTTAAAAAAAGAACGGAGAGTAGCTGTTTTTTAAATAATAACTATGAAAAATGTATATTTGGGAAGCAAATTGAAGTGCCACAGTAACAATTCTATTATTTCTTAACTTTTTAGTTCTTTACATTGAAAATTAATAGATGATCCTTTAAGTGGTTGTTTTTGTGCATTATTTAAAAAAGCAAAACCAGCATCCTCTTTTTCTTCTTACCCCACTTGCAGATACTTCATTATGTGGCAGACTAGTTACTGATAGTAGCTGGTAGTACCTTTAGTAGCTATTACTTTTTCTTTAACATCCCTTCTGAGGATTTGATTAGTTTATACTGGACTGTTACAGTTAATTAATATAAACTGTAACTGCAGGCAACAGGGAGTTTGTGAAGAAACTCCATCCAAAGTGGTGCTGATTAGAACAATAATACACGGACAGGTAGTCCTAAATGGTATAACCATATGTGCAGTATCAAAGATTTTGTATTTAATTTAAGAACAGAAGACTTTTCATCTCCACACTGTATCCATCTCCACTCTGCATCACACTGTACATRTGAGAAAAAGAAGCAGAAAAAAGTTTGTACTTTTCACTTGCATATTTATTTTTCCTCTAGTAAGCAGCTACTTCCCTCCTTTCCTTTAGGTACATTTGGCATTTTGCATTTGCATTAAGTCCTTTTGGCAGGCACTATTTGGGATTTTCTTATATTAACATCTGACAGAAAGAAAGCTCATCTTCAGGGCCCAAGGGGCTAATGGTTTCCTTAGACTTATGAATAAATTAACAGCTGTGGCCTTCAGCTGTTTTTACTTACCAAAATAAAAGTAGCTGTAAGACTGCTTGTTATTATGGCAGTTCTCACATGTGGTCTGAGAGGGAATAAGAAATCTCTTATCTGCAGAGAAGACACAAAATGTGCAGCATTACCAATGTAATTTTTGCTTTACCCCATCAGCAGTAGCAATGCAGTCCTAATTACAGTGATCTAAACATTTGAAGTTTACTCAAAAAGTAGTAAATTTTATGAAACCAATTGATACATCACAGTGAAAATTTGTCAGACAGTAGCACACACACATTGTATATCAGAGTATATTTCTGTGCCACAGATAAAGCAATGGTGTAAACTGAAATTGTTCTTGTCCTCAAAAATCTTGTCACTGATACCTTTACAGCCCTTTTGTGCYGCAGAAGATCCAGTGCCAAAGGCAGCTGAGTCAAGCAGCTCGTTGCCACTGTAGCGGGGAGGTRTCACTCCCCAACACGGAGCTTCTGTGTCTCTGCCTTGCTCTCTCTCGCTCCTGTGTAGTTCAAGTGCTCATCTGAGGGTTTTGCTCAGTCAGGTCAGCTTGCTAACCCAGCAGAAAACTTTTCAAGCTGTTAATTGTGAAGTCTCCAGAGCAGTTTGGAATTAAAATTAAACTATGCTTAATTGTGATTTTTTTTAACTACAAATCCAATTAATCTATCACCAGAAAGATGGATCAGGTGCAGAAACTCTGCACATTTTACTTGTGTTCAGGGAACTGTTTTGAGTATGATTTTCTTGTTTTGTTTTGTTTTTGTTTAATAGAAATGCGGAAAAACCCTTTAACCTCTAGGCATAAAGACATGATACTCTCTTCAGTGACATACTGTAGGGAACTCATGGGAGCCTTCTGGAGAAAGGGGATGTGCAGTTATTTGTATGTTTACATTTTCCATATTGATTTTTCTAAATAGACAACACAATGTGTAGTGCATTTTCATCAGTATCACAGTCTTCAGTAGAGAGGTCAAGACGAAGAAGTGCAAACATACTAGTCTATTACTGCATGCTTTAAGCATAATGCAATACTACTTTCTTCATCAAACAATTTCAGATTGTGAATAATTTTCTTGACAGTGTCACTCTTTTATGAGTGTTGTTCATCTCCCTTTGTCGGAAACAATTAGTCTATTGAGTTTATAAATAGCGTTCCTGAGGGGCGGATTGTGCACCTGTGGAATTGCCAAAATTGACCAAATATGCAGTGTTTGGAAAATTGTATACTGAAATACCACATTCCCCGACAATTACACAGCCTCACCTTCAATTATACTAACTGAAGTCTGGGATGTGCTGTTGTAATCAGTAGATGGTTTTGTAAGGCTCTGTAACTATTTGCAGTAAGCTATTAAATTTTACAGAAAAATTGGCTTCCTATATTTTAGGTTCTGAAAGTTATCGAGTAAATTGCAACAGACAAGACCACTGGGCATTACTGCGGTGAAAATCTTGACCAGGTCAAGAAGAGGGCACATTTCCCCTTCCATTCTCAGCCAAACAAACACAAGCTTCTAACCAGATCTAATAAATATTAAATATTCACAATTAGAAGGGATTCATTATTTGTTTGTTTCTTTTTCTTGTATCCTCTTAGATAGGTACTTGTGACTTGTGAAGGAGGACTTTGCTTTCTGGGAGCCCCTTGTTGCGTTGGAAGATTTCACTGTTACATATTTTTTTTCTTTTTTTCTAGTTGTCATGCAGAGTAAGCACTTAGATCATTTATCTGCATTCCTGCAGGCTTGTATATCCTCCCCCTTGGGGCATTGATGCCTGCTGCCAACAATGTACAGCAAGTTTTCTAGAAAGATAGTAAGCTCACCCTAATAACAGAGTAAGTACTTCATAAATACCTGATTGCTTTCTCGCCTCCCAAGAATTTAAAGCATTGGGGACTATTCATTTTACGAAAGCATATTCCCACAAAAACAGCAGAAGATGAGTTTCTGCTTCACTTGTTTGCCACAAGGAGAAAATTTTGACTCTGAATTTCCTCTTTAATAGTTACCAGCATCTCAGTCTAAAGGAGGAAAACCAGCTCCTCTTCTGTTTCCAGAGACAACGATATTACAGAAGCAAACAAAAATCTGGATTCGTGTCTTGACAAGTAAAATGTCTTTTAGTTCCCATTTCAGGTGATACTGTGGACTGAGATTATTTCTAATTTCCCCAGTTAAAATGCAAAGAATTGTGGGGTTCTTGTGTACAGTCAGAGAAAGATACTACAAAGAACTGAATTGTAAGGAAAGTTCATGGCATTGTTTGGGCTTGTATTTTGCCTAGCAATCAAAGGGTGCAGAAGTGGGTATGTGACAGAAAAAGGGAGTGTGCTTAAGCCACACTGTCTGAGTATTCACCAAATATACTCACCAACCTGGCTGATTTTCTAAGGAAACAACATTTAATTAACTAATTAGATGATTTCGGAGTAAATTATCCATGGATACAGGCAGGGGTAATTCACATGCTTGCTACTAAACGCTCAGTCCTTTAGCTGGCACTCTCCAAAAAGCACCTACAGAGAGAGAAGTTTGCAGACATGGTGTTTTCTATTCTTTTTCACTTCTGCATTTGTGTTATTTCCAGACCAGGCCACTTGAAAGTCAGCATCCCTTCTTGAACCTAATTAATCCTTATGACTTGGCCCTTTGCATCAAATTCCTTCCTTTTTAGAGATTCCCATTTATAATTGTTCCAAAGCTCCTGCTGTGCTAGGGAACTCGCAATCTCTCTTCATGGCCTTTTGTTAAAAACAAGAGGAAAACAATAGTTTGATTTAGACCTACCAGTCTTCTAAGAGACTATATATTTTTTCAATGAGATGTGACAGAACAGGATTGGTCCAATATAAGGACAAATGGTAACACAGGCTTGGTCAGATGCAACAAGTTTAATACTAGTCTCACAGTTTCTCCTGCATTTGCTTTCCGGGATTACGGCGTCTTCCTGAAAAAGGATTGTTACAGTGTTGTGTTTCAGGAAGCCTTTTCCACGGCACCAAGTCTTGTTCCATTTCCCGTCTCAGAGAGCCATTTTCTCCACCAATTAATCAGAGCTGTCTCTTGTAGGAAATCAGAATTCCAAAACCTGCTCTTGTTCCAGTTTGAAATAACATTTTTTTTTCTTTTAATTTCCAGTGCAATGGACACCCTAGAAAACATTGGTTCCCCCCAAAAAAAGAAAAGTTTAAAATGTTCTATATTTATCTTGCAATGCTTCGATTTCTTTTGTGATATGTCAGTAATGACCTGATTTGGGGAGTGAGGTTCTTTTAAACAGTCTTCTGACATTGCAGATGACTGCTCTGTGATCCATTTTTTTTCTCAATGGGCGAAAAATCCAAGTTTCAAAGCTTCAATATTTTCCAAGGCTCTTTCTAACTAACTCTACTCCTATGTTGCACTGCAACATGTAATTATACTAGAGCTATTGGTCAAAAGGGACATTTGAACCTCTATGTATGAAACACATTCTTGTCAGAATGCTCAGAAAAGTGGTAACATCTGCTCATAGTTTTTTGAAAAATGCAACATGACCTACTTTGTGTATCCAACCGTTTCAGTCACTGACTGGAATATTCTTTTGAATTCTAAGGCACTCACTGATGAGAAGCTTATTTTATCTGATTTTAATTGCATGTTTAGGCTAGCCTGATCATCCACATTCATTCAATAATCTGTAGAGAGGCAGAAGCAGGCACCKATAGGAAACAGTTCCTCACATCCTAAAATAAATGTCTAAGATATGAGTGATGCGTTGCCCTGGAGAGATGCCAGTGTATCTGGTGGTTGTAGTCTAGCTTTGACTTTGAYGACTGAAGTTTGATAAAATGAATGCTACTGTTATGGATGCATACTCTTACAACGTTTTGATACTGATTTTGCCTTTAAGTTCTGCTATGCAAATGCAAACAAAATCAACACTTAAATTAAAACAAGGAAGAATTAGATTTAGTCTGTGCTTCTGGGGATTGCTTCATCTACCCAGAAGTGAGACAATACCTAGCACAGCTGCATAAAGAGGAAGTCTCAAAGTGGAAAAGAAGTAATTAAATTAAATTAAAGATGAGCCTAGTCCAAATGTGGTCTTACTATTTTTCAGCCTCCTGATGTGAAAGACAATAGTTTGAAGTGCAAGGTCCCGCTCTTGAGGCATTTGTGCTAATGCTGAGAACTTACTAATTCGAAATGATTGATGATAAGGAGAAAAATCTTTGAATGATAATTGATTGTGCTCAGTAGTGTGATGCAGCAACMAAAATGACAAATATAGTTCTTCAGTTTGTCGGAAGTGTTTCCAGTATACAGGGATATATTAACACCATCATGTAACTAGAAAGATCTCATCTTGAATGCTGAGTGCAAAGCCCACATTTAAGAAAAAATAACTCAGCTTGAAACAAGTACRGAAGAGGACTTCTCAAATCATCTCGGAGTGTGAACAGTCCAAAAGAGGTTATTTAGTCTCTTACCAAATAATGACTGTGAAGGGAGGGATTTGCTCTCTGTAAATACATCAGTGGGCAGCTCTGAGAGAAGAAATTACTGTTTAAAGTTTAAAAGCAACACTGGCTCTGAATCAATGCATATGATATGACYATGGTTATGCTTAGACTGGAGATTAGAAAGAAAGTATTACTGCTAATGATATTCAATGGAACAACATTCACATGGGAGTAGGGAGAGAAGAGATATAATGGTTCTTATGATGAAGTGTGTTCATTTTATGTAAGAGATTATTATGATGTGATTTGCTTTGCTAGCACGGAAATGGACTTGATTAGGTTCCTTCCTAAATTCATATGTATACATGCACATGTATGTGTGTGCATGTGTGTGTGCGCCATAGGTATACACAAATCTATTTACACATACTGATTTTTAAGGAGTTCTATGCACAAATGTCAACTTAATATTCCTTGAGAAGGAGACACATCCTTCTCCCTCACTACAGGCCCAGCACATTTATACACTGATGTAATCCTTTGTACAAAATGGACTGTAATATTACCAATTTGCCTTTGAAAATAGAATCCAAATATTCAGGAGTTAATGCAGAATAGCGTAGCAATACCTGATCAAGCTTAGCATTTCCAGATCTGAGTACTTGATAGTTAWCTGCTTTGACTGAGTAGATAGCACTGTTGTCTTCTCATGGTGGGTTGTCATGGTCCCATTTTTAACTTCTTTCTCTCATTTTTAGGAAAGATGGTCTCCTAATCCGTAAAGGCAGGTAGAGATGCAGAGCTGGAGAAGGAGTGCAGCTCTTTCTCCTTCTCTAAAACGAGGGAATAGCTGAAATAAAAAACTGTAATCTTGTATCAGCTTTGGCTGTTCTCCCTGAGTCCCAGGTGAGTAACCATGCAAACTCAGGAGAAATGCGTGAAGACTACAGTCTGACAGCTGCTGATTAGCCTACATGGTCAAGCAGCAAAGTAATAGGTGCAATCCAGAAGCCAAACACTTGAATCATCACCAATTGTGCAGACTCTTGGCCTGGAATATCTATTTCTGTAGGGCTACCCATCCAGCATCTGTCACTAGCATCTAGTTTGTACCGAGGAAGCAAAGGGAAGTCTCTGTGACATATCTTCCAGCTGCAAGCCCAAAGAAGTGTCAAAGGAAGGTAAGAGAATGCCTGTTCCACAAAGAAACAGTCAATACTGGTTTAGCTCAGTTGGTTAGCACACAGTACTGCTAATGCCARGGTCGCGGGTTTAATCCCCATACAGGCTATGCTGAGGGTTGGACTAATGATCTCCAGAGGTCCCTTCCAACCTTACCATTCTATGACTATATTATTAYAAGGCATATAAAATATGCACAGGGCTGGATTTCACCTTCACCAGACTTTGAAGGCAGCTCTGGAGTTTTGCTCTACAAGGTTGACAAAAAAAGCTGTAGCAGGGRAAGTGTCATGGCTTCCTGTAGTAACAGCATTGTATTTTCCATTAGAAATGATGATGCATAAGATGTAGTAATCCTGTTCTTCTCTGTTCCTAAACTGTGTTTGCAGGGAGAAACAAAGAAAAGAACAGAGCCATGATGTCATTTTTGTATGGTAACTTCTCATCTTAGAACAGGAGACTCACATTTGTCCCTTCAACATACTTATCTCTAAGTACAACAGCRCTTGCTTCTGTGGTCCTCCATCTGCTATTCCTCTGCTTCTACTCTATGTCTTTTTTTATGTGATTTTTTTTTAATTGAAAACACATCCTCCCTTGGCCCATGCACTTTTCTCCTCCTTGTCCTCCTCCCTTTTGCAAACAGAATTTATTTTTGTAATCATTTCATTTAACTCTATAAAACCATTCAAAGGGATCAGTTTGTAAGAGAGATGGTATTTAAGCCATAGGCTTGTTTTGCAGATCCTGCCTGTTTTTATGGGATGCTGGTAATCTCCTTTGTAAAACTCTTTAAGTTAGTGTTTGTTTTCGGAGCACTCGCTATTGCCTTAAACTATTTGTTGCCTTAAACACCCACTCATTTCCTTGAAAAACTTAAAAAAAGATTTGCAAATATATTTTAGTTACCTTTGGTTTTGGCTGCCTAATTGGATACTTAGTAAGTCACCCAATTTTCGTATGCTGACTTCTGCAGCCTATTTCAGGTAGTCTATGCTGGGAGCCCAGTCCAATCAAAGCAGTCTATGGATTCCTCCTTCAAAACACAAAACAACAGCCTCAGAGAGCAGATCTTCTTCTGAAGTCTAGTAACATTATTTTCCTATGACAGAGCATATTATTTGGTTATACTGACAAAGCTTCTTTTGTCCCGCTGTGTTTTTTCTGCAATAGATATTCATAGCAACAAAGCTGCCAAAARCACTTCCTGTAAATTACATAATACGTCTATCGCCGTTTCAGTATCATGAGGCCCTTCTCACAAGCTTCCCATTACTTTTGAGACCTTTATTTTACAAGTGAGAAGACTTCTGACTGCTACCATATGTTATACATGTRCTCAAACATTCCTGGTATGAGCAGACCGATGCAGATAGCAACAGGCAGGAAGTACCTAACAGTGCAAATAGTGACTGTGAGTGTTTCACATTGTAAGGATGTTTTTGTTGGTAGTGGTTTCTTTGGATTTCTAAAGTGTTTTCTTTAGCAGATTTGTCTTCTGGAGATGTTTAACCAGGTTCGTCAGCATATCCTGTGTCGTGCTGCAAATTTGGCACCCAGGAGAAGTGCCTGCAACTGTGACCTCTTTTTAGTATCTGTCAAAATGGTGCATATGCCCACCTCACTCAATATTTTCATGGTAAAGTGGCTGTGCACTTTTCCCTTTTAAATCTGGACTATACTCATCTTTACTGATGGAGCAAAGCAGCCAGAACGCCCTGCTGAATTCTCATGATCCTTGCTGGCAGTATTAGATATTTTAGAATATATGCCACTTTGAGAAAAGCTAATCTGCCTGAGTGAATTTATAAAATGGTTCATTATAGTGCTCAAGAGGAGAACGTGAAACTTTTATACTTAGAGAGACTAAAGAATTGATCTGATCTGCATTGTAGTTAGTAAGAGAACATCCACTAATTTTAGTGGGAATGGGTTTAGGCCTAAGTGTGCACAGTCTGGAGTTCAAAGGAAAATGAGATCCAAGCAAAAAGCACAAAAAAATGTGGAGAGCATGTTACGTACTAAACAATCCCACCAGCTCATGCTGTGCCCTTTCCTTGACTGCCTTTGATGTTGTAGCTCCTATTTTATTCATACAGACTTGATCCTACTGCCATTGAAATTAGTGGGAAAACCTCTCCTTGACTTTGATCATGCAGGAACTGGCATTACATTCTTACCTTGCTCTTTGTAGCAATGAAGCAATTTTGTACTTTGATTGTGTGACAGGATCCCAAGACCCCACCAGAGGATGAAAGCAGAACCAGGACCATGTTGCTTGCACATCTCTCTGGTCCAGGCAGGCAAGAGGAGCCGCACTCCCCTTTTCCACCTGATATGCTCTTTTCTCTTTTCACCAAAATGTTAAGGCAGAGAAGAGGATCAGTGTATACGGAGATCAGTGGGGATCCAATGCAAGGTGGTGAGAAGATAAAAAGAAAAGGAGAGGACTGAATTCGGTTAATACATAAGGGAGAGGGCAGAGAGGAGAGGGATCCAACCCTTCCAGCACCCTGCTAGCCTGCAGGCTATGCTGCCCAGTCCTGCACCCCCTTTAGAAAACCAGTTGTTGAGGTTTTGAGATGTTGAGGAGAGAGAGCAAGAAAGGTAAACTCCACACAGGTCAAAATCACACTTATCCACAAATTTAACACCGCACAGTAGTGTGATATTTTTGAGAAGTGAGGAGATACTGCTTCATGAAGTTCAAACAATGTAGGGGCAGCATCCCACTGCTTCACAGAGGTATTACTTTTTGTGCAATTCATAACCATGAATGAAAGACATGTGACACTACCAACATCTTACAAGTGCTAGAGAATTAATCTGAGATGCTGCTTTCCCTAGCAAAGAGGGGGAAAAACCCCTAGTTTTAACTACAGCCTGGAAAAAAATGGAAAGAACTTACTTTGTCCAGCTTGCAACATTCCTGCATTTTCTCATATTCAGAAAAGAACAATTTCCCTTAAATTTGACTGTGCCCCAGACACAGACTCCTGCCAGCAGGCACTTTGTAGTGGTGGTCTCTGCTGAATGAGCAGGTGCTGTTATAAGAGCTGAGATTGAGGACTAATCAGGGACCAAATCCTGCTGAGGCAGGATCTGCTCACTTAGTGGACTAAGTGAGATTTCACCCCAGTATGTACAGCTCTTCTTTGATAAAGGTTTTCAGTGAAAGCATGAGAACGGGCCAGAGGAGGCCAGCATGTCCCAGCCTGGTGGTGGCTGCTACCATCAGTGTCCCGCAGGAGACAGCGAGCCGTCGGCTAGAGAGTGAGCAAGAGGTTGCAGGCACAGAGGGATGAAGACTGAAGGTGAAGGGCACTCGATGGCAGAGAGATGAGGGCACTGAAACATTTCATTATGACTTGAGAGCTTTCTGTAAATGTCAGTAATGTTACAGCAAAATCAAACACCTCTAATTTAATTTGGAATCAAGTTGATTTCCCCACATAAATATTTCACTCTTCAGACCTCCTCCTTAACTCCTCTTGTGTTAATTCGTTAACAAATTAGAGTGTTTTCTGTAGCAGATGAGGCAACTTACATTCACAAGGGCATAACATCGATTTAAAATTAGTAACAAGAAACATGATAGCTCAAATAGAGGGTGTCTGCTTGGAGAGTAACATGTCTTTAGCATTAGCTCAGCTTTTAAAACAAACTAATAATTGCTTCCAGAGATAAAATATTTGCAAGCTATTATTACAGCATTGTTTCATTAAAGGGAAGGAAACACAGCTGTCTCTTTAGAGCTGGCAGACAGCAACAGAGAAAGTTGTGCTCCATAGTTAAGCTTCAAGAACTGTCAGGTGCCTGCTTCTCCTCTGAGAGCTCAACATTAAAAACACATGAACTGAGCATCCATCTGTGCTGCTGTTTCCAAAGTCCATCCAAAGGAGAATGTGAATTTTGGTAATTAATTTCTGAGAAACACATGGTTCTGTCTCTGCAAGCAAATGGCTTAGAGTTGCAAAGTATATTGAATTTTTTTTCTATCTGGTTTCAAAACACAGGGAAATAAGTCTTATATAAATACTGTCTAAATGCTAGTCTGCCTCTCAGCAGTATCTTAGTAAGTTTGGAAGACTTGGCCAATAACTGTCAAATATGATGGAAGGGAAAGGTCTCAGAGATATTACTTTATTTTGTAGGTAATGACAGCTTGTACAACAGCTGAGCAGAAGAAAGAATCAGATTGCCCTTGGGAGGAAAGTTTACATTTTCCTATTCTCTTTCAAAAGAAACACCATTTTTTTTCTGATTCAAAAGCTCTTTATGAGGATTTAAACAGCTCCTCTCCAAACTACTTAATCCCTCAGTTAAAATTTAGGYGCTTAAGGAGCTTCTGGGATTTAAAGGCCTGGCCTACCTGACGCAGGATTAGGGCTATCCTCTGCCTGGCTATGGGGGTCATATACATGCAGAGGATGGTGCAGAAATCAGGAGAAAATGTCCCTCATACACAGCAGCATTTCTGGTCACAGTTTTAGTTCAGCTTCTCCTGTTCTCGACATAATTTGGAACAATTTTGCACTAAAAATAACCTAACAGGAAAAAATAACCAAAACAAAGAACTGAAGCAAATCATAAATCTACATTGTTTCCCTCCCAAGAGATAATAATATTGTGACATGGCAACAGGCCACAGCAGTAAACTGGCTCATATCTACACTGCACAAATACCACATCAGAGCAGCATTTGTGTTCAGAGTGGCACAGTCTAAAATTAACCACCTAGAGTTCCATGCTAAAGCAAGTTCAGGTAAAATTGAGATGCTTAAAAAAGAGATCAACTTTACTGGGATTCAGGGAGTCATCCAAAGTGCACAGCTGCTCCTCAGATTTTAATGTTTTCAGTGGGAACCTGCTACATGTGAATCTGGTGGTTGCTCATGTACTTTACAGTAGACATTTGTCTGGATTACACCTCTATGCACTTAATTTTTGCCAAGAGCTACTTCAGATTGAGAAATTGGGCAAAGTCTGACAGAGCTGCGCTGCTAGGACAGTGTAACACAAACTGACAAGGTTGTGTTCSCCTTAAGACACAGCTGGAGGCAGTGCCTGTCTTTTGTAAGAGCACCCTGTTGCAGAGACCTCTCGCCCAGAAAGATATATTCCAGCCTCAAATGCTTTGAACTCCCACCTTGCCCTATTCTAACTAACTGGGTCATCTCAACACATAACTCCTTCTACCACCTCTGCTGAGGTCAGGCCGTTATGCACGCATGGACACAACAGTGTGTGCATCTGGAAGGACAGCAAGCAAGAAGCTACATAACACTTCTGCTATCTGTGTGGGTCCTTAGTTGCAGCTGGGGAGTCCTTGGGGTCCACTCGCTGTTTTTTTATGTGACTCCTTAAAGCTGTTGCTTGCTAAGGAGCAAGGTAACAGTTCTTCAGGCAACACATTCTCATTATGACAGACTACTGGTGGTTACAATTCYGGTTTTAAACTGGAAACTTTCCCATTTAGTATACAGAGAGCTTGAACATTGGGAATTCTGCTTCTAAAGCATCAGTTGCTACCGTGTGGCCTTCCGGATCTGCCCTGGGAACTTGCTGTGGAAAGCAAGCCAAGACTTTTCAATTCCAAATCTGCTACCTAACTCTGCATCTTCTGCCTTCTCATCGAGAGATTTGAAGAAAATAGCTTCTCCACAGATGGTGAAGCACTTACAAGGAGATATTTACCTGGAGTAACACAGTATGGTTACCCTTGTTCTGTACTACTCTTTTTGTTAAGAAGCAGCTTCTGTACAAAGGAAGGAAATTGTTAAATGATTGTCAGCAAGGAATTCTCACAATCAGAACTCATGACCTGCTGGGATTAGTTGTAGTTTTTTGTGATCCTGATCTCATTTGTTCTCCTAAAGAGGAAGCTCAATGACTCACTGTTTGAGGGATAACATATTGATTTTTGCCAGATCAACTTCCAACAAAGGAGAACATTTAGTGTAAACAAATCAGTTATTGTAGAACAGGTCTTTGACTAATCTGCAATAAGAAAGAGGATAGAGTTTATTGCACTGAATACCAGCTGGAATAGTTCACTCACTTGGGACTTCAACATGCTAGTGTATCTGTAATTTCTGTAATTTCGGCTGATTATTTTATGACTGTTCTGCAGTGATCAAGGAGAACAATTCTATTCCTCTTTACAGAAGTCTTTGTCCATATATGAAGGTTGTTATTATCTTCCCTCCYAGTCTTCTCTTTTCTAAAAATTATCTAGAATTTTCTAGACATGGTGGAATTGTCTGCCTCTCTTTTGAAGAGTTTTACCCAAACCAAACACTAATATTCCATCCTTAGCCTTAGCGGTGCTATCTAGAGTGACAAGATTATTTCCACATCTCACATACAATACATAGATTGGTTGACAAACTGATTCTTTACGGATCTACTTTGGCTGTTATTAATTAGATATATTCTATATACTTACAAATGCTGTGCTGATACGATCTGTTCAAATATTTTTCCAGGAAATGTAGTCAGACTGATTAGTCACAAYTCCTAGGCACCTCCTTTCCTTCGTTCTTGAAAATATGCACGTGTTTGATRTTTTTCAGTGCCTTGGAACCTCATTTATCCTTACCACCTTCTCAAGGATGATCACTACTAAYATCTTATCCTGTTTACATGAGCTATATAAGAATTTTAAATAAGCTTTCTTTTTCTTAAGTGCATCTTGAAGCAAAAGAAAAAGTATTAAATCAGTCACCAGTTATTATCTCTYCCTTCTCATCATGTACTCGACTAACTCTTTCATGCATCATATTTTTGGAYAATGTTTTCATGTTATTCTTTATGCTATTCTGTGTTTCTTTTTTTTTGGGGGGGGGGSCCTCAATGCTTATACTTATAAGAATTCAACTAGTTTCCACATTTTGCCAGAATCTTTTATGATCTTCTGGCCACTGAAGACCTTGTGATTTAACCATCTTTGTGTATTATTGTCCTTCCTGTCTTTAATTTAGATTAGGATATTATGTGCATGTATCTTTGATGTTGGTTGTGGAGGACTTTAAAATATAGCAATATACCTGAATTGCTTTTTCTCTTAGACATGCTTCCCATAAGAACTTATCTCCAAAATTTTGGAGTTCATCCCTCTATTTTTTTATCTTGTTGTTCTCTCTCCACTCCTTCCTAAATACCGTGAAGTTTACCATTTTTTGATCATTTTCATCTAATTTGCTTTTCACCTTCACAGTCTCAAGCAGTGCAGAATCATACAGAATCACAGAATTGCTGAKTTTGGAAGGGACCTCTCAAGATCATCTGGTCCATCTGATCAAACAGGGTGAGCTAGAGTAGGTTTTCCAGGATCGTGTCCAGAACAAGTTTTGAATATCTCCTAGGATGGAGACTCCACAACCTCTCTGGAGAACCTGTTCCAGTGTTCAACCATCCTCACAGTGAAGAAGYGTTTTCTTGTTTTCAGGTGGAATTCCCTGTATTTCAGTTTGTGCCCATTGCCTCTAATCCTGTCACTGGGCACCAGTAAGAATATTCTGGCCCCATCCTCTTTACYTCCTCCCATTAGATAGTTATACACACTGATAAGATCCCTCCTCAGTCTTCTCTTCTTCATGCTAAGTAGTCCCAGCACTCTCAGTCTCTCCTCATGTCAGATGCTTCAGTTCCTTAATCATCTTCACAGACCTTCAATGGACTCACTTCAGTAAGTCCATGTCTCTCTTGTAATGCAGAGTCCAGAATTGGACTTAGTATTCTAGAGGTGTTGCAGGTATTCCAGGCCTTACCAGTGCTGAAGAGAGGAGAAGGATCACATCSCTCAGCCTGCTAACAACACCCTTCCTAATGTAGCCCAGGATACGACTGGCCTTTTTTTCCCATTAGGACACACTGCTAGTTCATGGTCAACCTGTTGCCCACCGGGACCCCCATGTCCTTCTCTGCAAAGCTGCTTTTCCGACTGGTCAGGCCCCAGCCTGTACTGGTGCATGGGGTTATTCCTCCCCAAGACCAGGACTTTCCATTTCCTTTTGCTGAACTTTATGAGGCGGGCCTGTCGGCCCATTTCTCAAGCCTGTTGAAGCGCTTCTGAATCGCAGCACAACCATCTGCTGTATCAGCCATGCCTCCCATTGTATCATCAGCAAACATGCAGAGGGTGCATTTGGTCTCATCATTTAAGTCACTAATGACCATATTAAACAGTATTGACCCCAGTACCAACCTCTGGGGAACACCACTACTGACTGGCCTGYAGGTGGACTTCATGGATCACAATTCTCTGAGCCCAGCAGTTTTGCCAGYTTTCAGTCCACCTCACTGACTACTTATCTAGTCAGCCTTTTGTCAGCTTGTCTATGAGGATGTTATGGGAGACAGTGTCAAAAGCCTTACTGAAGTCAAAGTAAGCAACATCCACTGCTCTCCCTTTATTCACCAAGCAATTCGTCTCATTATAGAAAGCTATCAGGTTGGTTAAACATGATTTCTTCTTTGTGAATCCATGCTGACTATTCCTGATTACTTTCCTGTACTCCACATGTCCAAAAATATTATTAGTTGCACCATCYGCTTCCCAGGAATCAAGGTGAGGCTGACTGGCCTGTACTTTCCCAGATCCTCCTACTTGCCCTTCTTGAAGACAAGAGTGACTTTTGCTCTCTTCCAGTCTCAGAAGCCTCTCACAATTGCCCAGGCCTCAAAGACAATTGAGAGTGGCATCACCACCCCAGTAAGAAATTGGACAGTTCTTGTTTTCATCAAAAACAGAACTAGAATTGCCTCCTATTTAGTGGTTTTMTTTACTTTCTGTCCCAAAGAGCACTTTTCTAATGTGTATCAAGAACTTGCTGGACATTTAGCTGCCATTTACCTCATCTAGATGCATATGTCTACACTGTAGAACACTGTTTCTAAATTTATCACCCCAGTGGGCTGTTACAGTCACTAGAGAGAAAAATTCTTCTAGGAATAGGGTTCACTTGACCTATATCTACTTATAGTCTACTTTGGGATAAGATGAATTACTTCCTGGAAGTCCCTAATTTTGTTGATCATAAAAGGAGATTAGGTGACTAGCTCACTTGAGGATTCCTGTGTCCTCAAGTGAAGCCTCTCCTTTTATTTCCTCTTAGGTTCTTTCCCCTGACCCAGGACATCATTGCCTACAGATCAGCTGAGCTGCTTCTTGGTGTTTAGGAATGCCTTTCAGTCCCTCAAAGTCACATAATTATACCTTGTATAATTAAACAGAGGTAGGGCTGATTCTCAGTTTATTCTTATGACCCACACTTGTGAAAATCAGATGGAACTTTATCCCCAGAGCCCCCTCACTAAGCACTGAGCACTTCTAAAGACCTTGGGATCATGCCATGGGTAAATGCCAGAGTACCTGTGCAGACAGTTCTGTCTGGAAGAGCCGGTTAAGGAGACACAACGTCACATCAGCAGCCATCTATAGGAGATGGCCATGTCTATATTAATAAATAAAAAAGGTCTGGGACAATTGTCTGTCTCAGAGACCAGGTAGCATGGTCCAACAGGTAAATTCTCTTGCACCCAAAATGTAATGGCTACATCCAAACTGTATACTGGGAATGATCTTGWGCCTGCACTAACTGGAGAAACATGTCCCAGTATTGACAGAGAAAGCATTAGTTGGACAGCCCAAAATCCCACTAGAGATTATGCAAGTTGCTTAATGGTCTAGACAACATAGTGCCAGTAATTGGACCTATCACCTGTCACCATAGCCATCATGGCTGGGACGAGAGTTAAGGTTAATCACCAATGGCAAAAATAGTACTTTGCTCCTAGATTAATAAGCATGAGAGAGGGAAACATTTTAACTATTAAAAGTATATTTGTAGTCTATTTGAATACTCCAAACCTAACATTATGATTAAACCACTGCTCTAATTGAAGCTGGATAAACTTAACCCTTCATATTTTCTGTATGTTTGCCTGTTTCCCACTCTAACTAGAAAGCAGTATTTTTGAAAGTTCTAAAATATTTCCTTAATATTGCTTTTTCTGCATTATTTTTTATTTCTACTCTTTGAAATATTTTTGTTAAGATACTGAGAGTTTTGACAGTCSTTTTTTGATTTTTCCGTAAGTATGATTTAAAACACAAAGTGAACCTGTTCTAAACTGTTTTAACTAATGAGCAAAAATGTAAGAAGCCCAGATGCTTGGCTGTCTATATGAACCAAGGGCAAGGTCTCAGCCACTTGGTATTTACTCACCACCAATTTTCATGCTGCACACTTCCCACCTTCAAAACCCTCTTCAATCATTAACTTTCTCCCATAGGTCAGCAAAACAAGTAGACTTCTTCTTATCTTACACACAACACACCAAGTCAAAGAGATACAATGACTTGAGGAGTCAGAGAGGGAACGGCATTATTCAGAACTTGTTTAATTCATCCTTACGTGGTGTTGGGCATTGCTACAGCCCTCCCCTTTCACTCAATATGTCACCCATCTCTTGGCCATTTTCTCRTTTGTATTACACATCTTTTTTTACAAAGCTATGCTGTGTCTTTGTTTCCTTCTACGTGGCCTCTCCTGTCTCTGTGAAAGCTGTGGCTCAGGGGAAGGGCTCCTATGTCTTACCTTTGGATAATTTTTTCATTTCTTGGCAGATAGTCAGATGGAAAGCAAAGCAGAGCACTTTGGCACAAGACATAAGCTGGATGTGTGGTGGTTTGGGAAATTTTCTTATTGTTTTTAGGGKTTTTTTTTCCTCTCTCTTCTTGGGAATGTCTCACTTCAGCTGCCCTTTAGTCTAGAGAGAAAATAGGAACCCATTATATAAAAGGTTGAGGTTTGATATTGCAGCTATTCACAGGAAAGTGGGACTTTCCTTTTATTGTTCACAACAAATACTTTCCTTTAGGAGACGCATAATAGAAAGGCAGATCTGAGGTTAGGGAAAAAGATGTTTTGCCCGACTGTAATCAGATATGAATTTCTTGCAAAGTTTTACAAGCAGTGTATTGTTTGAACCAAAGAACACCAGCTGATATTTCCTTTTCTTTTTGGATGCACCAATACAAAATARCTATGGGAAAAGATAAAGAAATTAAAAATATTTTAATGTTTCACAAATGCCTCCTGTTAAAAGGTAGCTTGCAATAATTTGCGGTACTGTGTCTGAGCTTATGGTGAGTGTCTGCAAGTGAGCGAGCTGCTCTGTTCCCGAGTCTGTAGCACCTCCTCGTGGATTGTGCCCGAAAACCTGATTCCTACCTTTCTAGTCATAGAAACCACTGCTAGCTAGCGATCATTTCCCACAGCTCTGACATGAAGTATCTTAGAAGTGTCCATCCTTGCACATTAACTGCCAGATGTTCTTCAACTCTTCCAAGACCTTCCAACGCTGAGATTCATTTCAAGGAAATAAATCCATGTGCTTTTTAGAATTGAAGCATGACCCAAAGCATTCAAATTTGAGCACTTTGTAAGCCTTGATTGTTACTAATCATGGGAAAAGTTGACCTTTAAGTTCCCACCTCTTGCCAATAGCCAGGCCATCCTCCAACTCATCACACAGGAGAATGACTATCTAGGACCACCTCTACCCCTACTTCATTCTCTAGGTCTTTCTTCTCCCATGCTCCAGGACCACTCATTGGAGCAGCTGAGCTTTATTTTCTAGTTAGAGCTACTCAGTTTGGATCAGAATGACAAAAACAAAACAAACATCTGATTGGATACAGTCTCAGGGTGGAGGAGTGGGATGCTCAACCGTGTGGCTGGTTTTCTGTCAKATGGCTAACAGAATGGCATTAGCAATTGTATTTAGGAGGGAAAAAGATATTTCTGTGACTTACTAATTGGTCTTATGGACACAAATACTTGCCTACACACTTCCATGGGGTTGAGAGAGAGGGGAGCTGAGAAAGAAGGTATACCATGAGCTTAGTAGGTTTGAAAAAACTCTTTTTCTGTTCAGGGATTCTGATCATAGCAAACTGGGTAAGATTCAGAGCTACCAGTACTACAGAATTTCCCATTTGCTTKTTGATTTTCCAGCTTTGATATGCATCAAAGTGGGCAGCTGCATGTCCTGAATTACTAGTTACGAGGCCCTCAAGCTTTTGTTGTAGCTACATGAAGTAACCAAGTACCTAAACAGATAAATCAGATAATGGGGAGAGAGCAGGAAATACACTGCTAACCACTGCGTATCTCCTATTTGGTATTTTCACCRAGGCAGATGAAGGTTGGGAGGTTGGGACCATTTCCCTAGCCTTGTGCCTAGGGCTGCTCTCCTGTTTTCCAGATTTTTGGGAATGGTAATTAATAAGAGATATTGCAAGAGGTGATGGGCAGCCTGGCCACTTTGCATAGGCAGCTGGGCAGTTCTGCTAGRTTTCTGTGAGCCCTGATGACCCACCACTTGTGCCATCCTACTGATGCACAGATGTTCAAAATGTTCCTTCAGCTCAGACAACAACCTCATTTGTAGCTCTGGGGACCTTTCATTCAAACACCAGCTGCAATCCGGATAACAACAACAAATAGAGCAATACATTCTCTGTTATCTTTTCTCTGTTTATCAGAAATTTCTCTGTCTTCTGCCAGTTGTCTGGCTCATGTTCAGTGACTTGGCATCGTTGGTGTGAATCATCACTGACACTCACAGTTTTATATTGAACTGTTCATTCTTTCTGCTAGAAGACATATTCCTGCACCATACACATCTAATATGTACAACCATTGGATCTTACATTGTTGAGCTTCAGCTGACTAATGCTGGATTAGCTCTAATCTGGATAATCTTCAAGTTCTTAACTGTTCAATCACCATTTCTGTTAACTAAATATTTTCTAAATTACACAAGCCAATTGTGCTCTCTTTTTCTATGTGCTGCATGTCTGCATAATACACAGCATAAGACACAGTCTTTTCAGCAAATCTAGGATTTCTCTGCATGCAAACTTATTCTGAAATTAAATCAATTTYCATCTACATTCCTTATTAAGGGAAAGTTTATGAATGAGTGCATTTTTTTCAGAATAAAATGACATATTAGCAAACAAGAAGAATAGTCTGTATGGGATGGATAGTGGAGGAAAAGAATAAAGATACAGAAGGGTAAAATTTGGAGGTGTGGAAAGCCATGGCAGAGTCCATTTTCCTGGAAAGACAGCATTTATACTGGATGCTCACCAATATGTTCAAGTGGTGAGTTTATTTCACCATGTGCAAGCATGGAAATATCGATGTTGTCCAGTCTTGTGTCACCCAGGAGACACCCAGTCTCTCCTGGGGGTACAAGACGAGAATCACTTACYGGCTCTGCCCAGCCTCTGACGGCTGCCTGGCAGCGCTGCTGCAGCTCCCAGCTAGGACCAGCAGCAGAAGGGAGCTCCTGCAGTTTTCTCCTTTCCAGGATGCTCTGCTGGCTGCTCCGGCCRTTCATGCAATGACGGGGTGCAGCATTGCCTGCGGCTCCCAGGACAGAGGCTCCTCAGATTCAAAAGAACAAGAATAGGGAGGAAGAGACCTCTTTTTTTTTTTCCATTTGGAAAGAATCTGAAGTCAGATAAGTCTGCGAGCTGGATGGGTTTAGGGAAGGGGGGAAACAGGTCATGAGAGGTATGTGACTGAGCTGGGGAAGGTGGGGTGGAAATGATTCTTCCTGCTAATGAGGTAGTACAAGGGCAGGATTAATTCATGGAAAATAATACAACTAACTAATGAGGCGTGTGTTGAAGAGAAGAACTAATAAGGGAGGAATGGACTCTGCATGTGCACTGGGAGGGAAAACTAATCTGTATTCAGATTAAGCCAGTTTTTAATTATTCTCATCTCAGTTCCCTGTGTTTTGGGAGGCGATGCTGGAGGGTGTGTGGGGATTTATTTCAGCAGCATGGTTGAAATCATAGGTTTATTGCATAACTGCATAAATTGAGAAAATAATTTCCAAAAAACCAAATAGTATGAAATTGTGGCCATGTTTTTTCCCTGACTAATGCCAGAATAGAATTTCACCAGATTAATTCATCATTTGAGATTTTTAACAAAATATCCACGCAATATATTGGGAAAACATGGATTGTTCTATAACCATGTAGTTGATATTTCTGTTGTAGGGAATGGCATGCTTGTAAAATCTCTGGTTTAGAGATTAGATGATGTGAAAAACAAGCATCTATTATTCATACTATCTACTGGTATCAGTGGTGCAGAATGATTTGGACCATACAGACAGCTGATGACAAAGTTTGCATCAAACATGTTCTAGAAATCTAATTTTACAAGTTCATGTATTTTTGAAATCATCTTTCTAACRTGTGTTCTAGTAAAATTCAGTCAATCAAAACCGGAAGACAGTGAATCTCAAAAGAACATGAACAACATTAATTTTTTTCTTTTAATGGTAAAATATCTTCCATATCAGAATGACATAATAAATAAATAGCAAACATTAAAGTGCACAAACAACAGCCACTTTTGAAATGAAACCTTTTTAGCTATCATCTAACAAACACTAACTGACACTGACATCCCAGACCCTTAATTAACCACAGCATTTTTACAGATGCTGATGTTTTTCATGAGACATTTTTAGTAGGAGTGAATTGAAATTGCTCTGATGTACTATAAATCATGAAAACAACAGCTTTATTACGAAACGTATGAATAATTCACCTTCCAGCATGGTTCTGTAGAGATCTGCTTCTGTCTGTGCATCCTTTCCTATGTATAAATATAGGGATGTATAATGTATAAATGTATTCCAATGTATTCCAATTCCCCATGTATAAATATTGGGAAAACTCTTCCAGCAAAACTGAATGCACTGAGTTAACCTTATGCCAAAATTTCCCTCCATGTGATCACAACCCTTATTATGAGGATGTTTAGCCATTTCTGCACATCCGTCAGACCCAGCAGGAGTGCTGGTCCACAAAGCCTGGTTTGGTCACTGTCCAAGATTATGTAATAAAATTTCAAAAAACATCCAAAGAAAGGCCTAGTTTAAGATCAGAAGATTCTGTTCCACAAAGCCCCATACTTTTCTTCTTTTCTTGGACATAGCACTCATTCAAGACGGATTTAAGATAAAGAMGCTGGCTGGAATGAGATCTCTGAACAATCCTTTCAAGGGASAAATTATATTTATTATCGACAAGGTTCATCCTAGCTCTTGAGCSTGGAGGAGAGGAAGCCACAAGGAGTATTCATCTTTGTCATATTTCCTRCGGGCCTGTCAATAAAATGAACTGAGCACGAAAGTATCTCCACAGTTGACTTCCTTCTTGAGTTCTGCACACAGCCTGTCCCACAGCTTTTATCCAAGCATGTGAACCCAAGTGCCAGGCTATTTTGGTTCAGCAAACATATTATTGTCTACTGACAAACTTCCTGGCCATGCAAGATGCCATTGATAAAGAGAGATCATCTTCTCCAGGTACCACCTAGCTCCATGGTGCTTCYACTGAAACATAACCCAAACCACTAAATACATCCTCCCTCTGGTCCTGTAGTGATACTGCCCTAAGSCACTTAAAAGGTCTAGTGCTTTGCAGACTTGCTGCTGTTAGGAAACTGAAGACACTGCTGCTCAGCTACTCATAAAATAATATGTCTAGTTACACCAGCTTCTCTCTTCCTGGTCTTTATCTGCTGTTCACAGTGTGGGACAGGTGAAGGATTTCCCTTGTCAAGCCTCCTCTGAGCAGTGGTGCTCAGCTCTGTTCTGAAAAGACTATTCCTGGCATCGACCTTCTACTGAGCTGTRGGAAAGGCAAACTGGTTCCCTTAAGGAGCATGAGCCTATATACTGTACTCAGTAGAGGTGGGCCAGAGCAAGAGACATCCTTCAGCTACAACAGAGAAGGCAGCAGGTGGTGCAGCTGGCAGAGATGACAGATCACACTGGCATGAGARCTGGAGTTTGTTCCTGCTGCCACGTTCTTTGCGTACCTCGGCTAAGGTCCTTCGCTGAGTTGCTTTCCATTCAGCTCATCTACAGAAGCCTTTGTATGGGTTTGCATGTATCAGTGAGCAGCCTGCCTCCGAGCTGGTGCAGCAAACACCAGCCTGACACATCCCACCATGCAAAGCAGTCAGGTTCGGTTAAGACCCCAGGCCTGGCTCTGTGCAAACTCTGTAGCTGACTGATTTGTGTACGGTGGCAAGTGAGYTGGGGCAGGAGGGAATCTGAAATTGCTGAAGGTTGTCTTGAAGTGCTGCAGCTTGGTGGGGACTGAGTGAAGTTCACTGGGAAAACTGAGGGCTGGCCATCTGAGGAGGTCTAAAACAAAAGCTAAACAGAGCTGGCTGCAAATAAGCGTATGGGAGAGTGCCTGAAAAGATGTCCTTCTGCTAATACTTCCTTCCATTAATCTTCATGTTCTCCACTACAGTCTGGCAGAGGGACAGAGAAGAGACAGGAGCCTATATGCTCATCRACAACAAATATCAAGAGGAGCCTGTGGTGACCCAGCTGGCAATGTTCACTGCCTTTCAATGAGTGCAGCAAGGTCTCAGTGGGGCTGAAGGGAAGGGGATGGTGCTAACAGATGTTTCTCACCTGGGATAAAGACACATAAGTGTCCTGTGTTGGAGACATCCTGGCTCACTTGAAAACAAGTCTGTATTTGCAATGCAAGCTAAGCTGATAAAATCAGGTGAAATTCTTCTTGAGGGCATCTACACAGATGGGCCCAGCTCAGACTGCTCAGTTGTCTGACCTGCTCCAGCATTTTTCTGATCCTAGTTCTTTTCCAGCTCCATCTTCTCCTTAGATATTCAGATCTTCTCAAAAGTGGATTATGGACTATTCTCATCACCCAGCAAAGGAGGGTGCCTTTGCTCCTTCTGCAAGGTTATGTCTCTTAGGGTGTCTCCCACTGAGAGCCGGGATTATTGTTAAACAACAGTGAAGGATACCCCAGGATTATAACTGGTCTTTAATGCCATACTAGGTAGACAGACAAGCCTTGGACTATTGGTGGTGTGAGGGAAGGAGAGACATCATCAGACAATGATACAAAGTAAGGAGGAGTGGCTGATATGCCAGAAGTCTGTGCTGCCCTTCTTAGAGACCTYGACAGACTAGAGAGTTCAAMAGAGAGGAACCTCATGAAGTTCAATAAAGGCAAGTACAGGGTCCTGCACCTAGGGAGAGTAACCCCAGGCACCAGGACAGGCTGGGAGTTGACCTGCGAGAAAGCAGCTCTGTGGAGAAGGATCTGGGAGTCCTGCTGCATAACAAGTTGACCATGAGCCAGCAATATGACATTTCGAGTMCTGTGTCCAGTTCTGGGCTCCCCAGAACAAGAGAGAGACATGGAGCTACTGGAGAGAGTCCAGCGTAGGGCTACAAAGATGATCAGAGGGCTGGAGCACCTGCCCTRTGAGGAACGGCTGCGAGAGCTGGGCCTGTTTAGCCTGGAGAAGACTGAGAGGGGATCTTATCAATGTCTACAAATACCTTACGGGGGGTGTTAAGAGGATGGGGCCAGACTCTTTTCAGTTGTACCAAGCAACAGGACAAGAGGCAATGAACACAAACTGAAATACAGGAAGTTCCACCTGAGTGGGAGGAAGAACTTCTTTCCTGCGAGGGTGACTGAGCACTGGCACAGGTTGCCCAGAGAGGTTGTGGAGTCTCCTTCTCTGGAGACATTCAAAACCTGCCTGGATGTGATCCYGTGCAACGTGCTCTAAGCRACCCTCCAGAGGTCGCTTCCAACCTCAAGCGTTCTGTGATTCTGTGCTCTGTGTCCCTTGCATTGGTCAGGCCAACCCAGCTACAGCTGCCTTAACCAAAACGGTCCAGAGATTTTATGTCCTATCATAGGGGTACAAAGATGATCAGAGGGCTGGAGCACCTGCCCTACGAGGAACGGCTGCGAGAGCTGGGCCTSTTCAGCCTGGGGAAGAGAMGMCTGAGGGGGGATCTGATCAATGTGTACAAGTACCTGAAGGGAGGGTGTCAAGGGGACGGGGACAAACTCTTTTCAGTTGTCCCATGTGACAATAAAAGACGCAATGGGCAGAAATTGAAGCACAGGAAGTTCCGCCTGACCGTGAAGGGGAATTTCTTCCCTGTGAGAGTGACGGAGCACTGGCACAGGTTTCCCAGGGAGGTTGTGGAGTCTCCTTCTCTTGAGATCTTCAAGGCCCGCCTGGATTCAACCCTGTCTAACATGCTCTAGGTGACCCTGCTGAGCAGGGAGGTTGGACTAGATGATCTCCAGAGGTCCCTTCCAACCTTACTGATTCTATGATTTTATGATTCTATGTTTCAGCCCAAGCTTGTTATGGAATCATAACAAACACCAAAATCAAAAGCTTATAACTAATTAACTCTCTTGTGTAGAGCATTCTGCACACTTTGCTCTAAAAACACGAACAGAAGATGTATTTCAATAAGATGAGCATAATTAGGGCTCTTTTTGGAGGATGCAGTGTTCCACACATAGTTGTTTTTTGGAAAGAATTAGTACATTTATTATTTATGCAACAGATAACATCTGGCCCACCTGGCCACTCCTATCAAGGTGCCCATATTTGCACTGTACAAACRCAGAACTTAAATACTTATTTGCTTTATCTGTGTCAGCACCTGTCCATGGAAGTGTAGATTTCCGAGGATTAAAGCCAATCTCTATAAACTACCGAGGAGGCTACGTTTGATTAATTACATCATCTCTCCTTCTCTGAAGGGTAACTGAGTAACTGCCAGCTAGAGACAGTCTACTCAGCATATTAGGCTAGAAAGTATTTAGATGCTCTAATCCTGTGATAACGAAGGTAAATGCTAAGAAGCTGTGCTGCCCCAGTTAAGCAAGTTAAATGGTTCTTTTTTTTTCTTTCTTTCTTTTTTTTTTTACCCTGCTCTTAACYTCAGACTTGTTCTAAGCAAGTGCAGGAAAAGAGGTCAGATGTCTGCTCTGTGCCACAGGAACAGCCTTCGTGTCAGGAGCAGCTACGACTGCGTTGCAACCTTTTGGCATGTTCTAGTAAAAAAAACAGCACTCTTCCACCCCGCACCACTTTGGGCAAGTCAGAAATAGCACAGAGCTCCAGCTCTCTAGTGCACCTTCCTTTTAAAAGCTTTCTTCTGCTGCTCCCTTTTCCTTGGGGAATGGCTATYGTGACCATTTACTTTTTGAGCCTGGTTATTATTTTTTCAGCTTAATTTCTAACGTCATTTTGCCTCCACCAAAGCATCACAAGGTGAATCCCTAGTGGTCCACCAGACTAAAAAAGCAAGCCCAGACCCTGTCAGCAAAGAGGCTTTTAGGTGAAGGTAGGCACAGTGGGTTGGCATCAGAGGACAGCTGAAAGCCYGTGGAGTGGACCAGGATGGAGAGCTGAGATGGGATGGGCAACCCACAGATACTCCACCATGACATGACAAGCGATGCTGCACATTAGCGTTGACAAGGATGACACTTGTCCCCCAAATCCATCCTGCTTGCCTGCCACAGGAGTGAGCCACGTTGTGCCACAAAAGTGGCTCTTCACGAGGACARCCAGTGACAATGCGGGACTGAGATCAGAAACTACTTTGGGAAGATATCCGGAACTTGAGATTTAGCCTTATTCGCAATCTTCAGTATTCCTGCAGAAGAGGATCTTAATGCTTTCATGTAGGAGCAAACAATGCACTTAATTTTGATGTTGCCTTGTTTTGTAATAGAAAAAGAAGTATTCTGGGGAAAAAAAGGCATTTCCTACCAAAAATGCTCTGAGGCATTTTGGTATGGTAGGAATTTATTTCTAGATCACTATAAACAGTGCTTTCCATGACAGCAGCTCCTGCAGATGTAAAGAGCAATAAAAATCTCACCATCTTTTTCTTTTTAGAGAAAGGTGAGTTTCTACCCCACAGCGCGAGGAGCACTTTGAAAATGGGAATCCTACCCAGTCACAAGTCTCACACTCTGGCACACAAATAAAAAGAAGTTGCTTTGTATTATTTTCATAATTTTCATGCTGTGCTGCTAACTGGGGGAGGGAAGCGTCTGTCTTCTAATGAGGGGCTGGAAACTCTGCAATGACTTTCATCTCTGCCCTCCTTACCTTGCACCAAGAAGCCACATCTAAAGATGGCAAGATCTGAACATTTATTCAGAGAGCACGTATCAGCCTAGCTGAGTAAAGCAATTCTTGTGGTCGGTAGCGTGCAGAAGACACTGTACCAGCCATGCTGTCCACTAGGTGCATGTCAAGAAACCTCTTAATTGCATGCACCAGGTTGCAGATAAGCTACACATTAGGCAAACAGAGTCGAGTGTACTGCATCACTGTGTCAGTAGATGGCTCTGCAAGGCCTGGTGTTCCTGTGCTAGCACTGAACCGAGGACACTGGCAATCAAGGCGACTTGAAGCTTTTACCCACCCTCGTGCCTGTTTTAGTGCTTTCTGTCTGGGGAAACCAGGGTGCGATGAACCCTGCTAACTGCAGCGGGGTTTGTCTAACCCTTGGGTTTTTTCTGACGTCTTTGCCGTCCCGTCCTCTAYGAAGATCCAGCTTACGATCCGCACGAATCAGAAAATCCTGCCTCCTCTCAGCKGCGCTCGGAGGTCTGCAGCTAAACCTGGGTGCCAATAGCTTGGCGAGTGCAGTTCAGCAGCTCGAGCGTGAGCCCTGCGTTCCCAGCCGGCAGCCCGGGCTGTCTCAGGTACATTTACACACGCTGCAATCGCCTCTCTGAGGGCCGGGCAGGTACAGCTGTTCGCTGTTGTGTACCATCAGGCACTGAACGGGTGAAGTCAGCAGCCAGCCCGCGTAATGCAGAAAAATAACGCAGAACAGAGCGTTTTATTATCTCTTTTCCACGGCTGCTGCTAGAGCCTCTAGAAGTCCAATCTGTTTGACTTTTTTTCCTATGTGGCAACTAGCTTTTTACTGACATTTCTCTCTTGTGACCATGCTACAGTAAAAAAAAAAAA
>NW_028186790.1:1351751-1369210 GCF_003343005.1 Rhea americana | reverse complement strand
AAAAAAAAAAAAAAAAAAAATCACTATTTATCACTATTACATTTTATAGATAATACAGTTAGGGATGCAAGTCACTTTAAAAAGTCCGGTTATGGAAATCTGCACAGCGCAAGTTTGGAACAGTCAGGCACTACGGAGAAGATTCATCCCTTTTAACTGCAGCCTTTTGCAGCAGATCACTATGAAGATATCAGGAAAACTTGTCAYGGGTGGTGGGCCTGGGGAGCCTGGGGAATTTAAGCCATGTAAACTGCTCACTACCTATAAAGCGACATTCAGGCTGGACAGAAGGTGCTGCAGCTTTTCCTAATGGCTAAAAGATGAGGTTGTTCTCTAAAAATCTGGTGCTTTAACGTTGTTTTATATCCTCTCCCTTACTACTTAGGGTATCATTAAAAAAAGGCCCAGTGGTCTCTGAAGTCTGTTCTGGTAACAGATATTTTTTTTCTCAAAGGGTTGAAACATGTAGGACTGACTTGAAGGATGCTTATCCTTTACACGGCCTCTGAACTAACAGCATCAGCAGGTGATCAGATCTGGGCTGAAAAATTCCCTTTCCCACCCCAGCCCTCTTCAGAGCCCTTCCCTCCCCAAGGGACTTATGTTCTGCCTGCACGGACCATTGCCACAGCTGGGATCTCACCTTACACTGATACTACAAAATGGTTGTCATTATTTCGCTGAGATTTTTAAAAAACATCTGTTGTTTTTCCTCCCACTAGTTCTACTTTTCTGTTTATTTTCAATATGTCTGAGTATTTACATTTATGAAGGTGCAAGTGGGTGAGAAGTGAAGGAAGAAGCTTTCCTACCTGAATTTGCACACACAAAAATTCTGGCCCTAGCGCTGCCAGAGAAGATACTTATTTGGTAGGAGTGTACTTGGACACATGAAAGCCACATATCTGCGAATGCCRTGGCCAGCACTGGTAGCTGGTTGTCCACACACTCATCTCATCAGGACAGTCCTGAGCACAGTCTCGACTCCGGCTCCTGCCCAAGCAATTCCCAGGGAGGTTTTGGGACTTAGCCCAAGACAGGGACCATCCCCAGCAGGCAGAATCAGATGCAACCACTCCTTGAGGGGTACAAGTTTCATAGCATGGATGTGACCGTATCACACCAGGAGACCTCAGGGTCAGAGAACTAGCCCAGGTTCGGCTTCCCAGATCTAACCAAGCAGACCATTCCCACTCAAACAATTCTCCGAATAATTATTTCAGGGCAGTCAACCAGTCTGGTGGCAACTAAAGAAGAAAAATACTTTATAAGATAAAGCTGAAAGTGATGACATTTCAAAAATGAAAATCAAAATGTTCTGTCTCAGCGATGCTGAGTTTCAGTTCCCTTAATAAATTCCAGGCAAACCAAGGCAAGAGCGTTCTCATTCAGACAGACAGCGCTTTCCCAGCTGAAGACATTCCCCGGGGAAGCTGGCGCAGCCCTCCAAGCACACAGAATAAATCATGCCTTGCCTATTCCCACCTGCCCAATGCAGTGTAGCATCCAACCCAGCTAGCTCCCCTGTGTATGTGTGTATAGGGGGCTGTTTCACAGGCATCATGTAGCACAGTTTTAACGGGAAATGTAAAAGGCTCCAGCTTCCATGTGCTGACGAAATAGCTGCATCAATCTACAGCATCACTGCCCTGCTTTTCTTCTCAAGTCCCACCTCCTCTGTGGAGGTTACAGCTCCCCGAACAGACCTGGCAGTGCAGAATCCACATTCATGCTTCAGCTGAGCCCACTGCAGTGCAGCATCTTAGTGCAATCCTGCCTTCATGGGCCATTTTGATGAAAACGTGAGGCTGTGAACTGGAGCAAGAAAGGCAAGAGCACACAGTGCTTTCCTGCCTGTCACACCTGCTCCGCTTCTGCAGAAGGCACAGCCACAGTGGGGTGGCACAACAACAGCTTCAGTCACCACTGCTAGATTCGGCAGAGCTTGTGTGTCCCAGGAGCCCTGATCTCAGGATACATCCCAGGAGCTCCAGCCACTGCTGTCATACATGTGATTTGGGCCAGTCACCTCTGTCAGCAGCCAGCAGGGGACTTCATGGCTACTCAGATTTCTGGGTTTTATGGAGCCATGTGCAAACRGCCCTAGCATCTTTAAGCACAGAGCTTCCTCATGAGGAACCCCATAGCTCCTGAAGGACCTCCCAAGCTATGCACAAGCCTGTTGCTGCAGGGCTGCCCAGAGCTATAGGGATCCTGATGACTTGCAAATGGCAAAGCTTCTTGGGAATCTTTGAATGAATGGTGTGTTTGAAGACCAAACTGAAATGTTTCATGTTTGCTTTACGTCGCTACGCAGCGTGTTCCGCCATTGAAGACTTATGCAGCCCTGAAGGAAAACAGCCTGGGTCTCAAAACCCTGACATGGTCCTCTGAGACATACCTTGTCCAATGAGTGTTGGACAGTCAGCCAAGGTATGTCTCAGAGRAACCAATGTGTGTGTGAAGTTTCTGGCTGCCGATGAATTCATCAGATGACGGGGGAAAAGCACATCTGAAATAAATGCTTGTTCATCCATTCAGCTGTCTCGTTCCCAGCTTTGTCTGCACCTATGCACTCTGCTAGCTTCATGATATTTTAGGTGGGCCCAATTAACCCCCCCCCAAAGGGTATGAAATCAATTATTCCCTTTCCTACTACTCCTCTCAATGACCTACAACCTGAATTTGGAAGCCTTCAAAATCTGAAGCCAAATTCTGAGGTTTGAGCTTGTCTTTCTTTATTATAAAATAACCCCCCCCAAAAAAAAAAAGCCATCAGCAACAGTCTACAGTAAGTTATTGCATTGAACAGAGGCATCTACAATGGCTTGTCAGGGCAGCTTCCCCTCTACTGAGGCAGCCCTGAAATCACTGAGAACTGTTATTTTTAGCCAGATACTACCAGGCACCTGGGAAGGCAGATTTTGTTCAAACATTGCTGTTTCCAAAACAAAACTATGCAGAATTTCAGTTCCATTAACGTTATTTGAGGTTTCGTTCCAATTCAGGATGAAAATAACTTTGCAAATCCCAGCCTAATGAAGAGGAAATCAAGCTTCCCAATCTGCTCCAGCACTGTCAGCCCTCTTACCTCCCCTCTGCTCGTCTCTGGTTGCTGACACGGGGAGGGACTGCAGTGCTGGTTTTAGGGACCACTGTGCTGGTTTTAGGGACCACTGTACCAGTATTGCAAAGGGCAAGCAGCAACACTGTGGTGGAAGGCAGCAAGGGCCTACACCAAACCACGGTCTAGGACTCCCTGTATGCTTCTTTTACATTGCTCCCAGGTGAAATAAAAAGCCCAGTTCCCTTGAATGACAGGAATATAATTGATGCCAGTCAAAAGGGATTTCAGGGGTTTCATGAAATCTCACATCATCCTTTAAGATGACAAATTTCTCGACAGAGGTGGTCATCTATGGATTACAGCCTTACATTTTTTTGCATTTTTCTATAAGTCCTGTGGAAAAATACTCACTATGTGATAACAGAGGACATAGACATACATTGAGGTAAGCAGGAATTGGATGCTGGAAACTAGTTGTCAACAGGCAGTGATCATCACTTCATAGTGATGGGCTRAGAGGCCTCTGGAGGGAGAGCTGCCGCTTCCAACACTGTTCAACTTCATCACCAGTTTGAGAGCAAAAATAAGTATCATTGGTGGTAAAAGCTTGGGAATGCAGAAAGTTGGTGGGATCATCAGTAACTGCAATGAAAGAGCAGTGATACTGTGCCTTGGGATCCTTTCCAGCAGCACAGGATGAATATCATGCAGTGCAGTGGGATATATTGGGGAATGAGGATCACAGGCTGTTCCTATAGGATAGGGAATGTATCTAGAAAAAGATTTGTGTATCAGCTTGAAGTGTGACTTTGCAGCAAAAAGGACTGAGGCTGGAGAGCAGATGGGAAATCTGYGCTTTAGTCAAGCACAAGCTGTCAAACTCAACAGGAGAAGCTGGTTAAATGTTATAATTCTGTGACATACAAGAAATCAAATGAAATAGTCAAACAGAATGCAAAACAAGAAGAGACAGGGTTTATAAGCTGCCAAGGGTCGCACAAGGTGTCTATCATAGAGAAGAAACATGAAGGAATGTCTCTCATGTCCTGTGACCATTGTCCACCCTCTGAATTTCTCTGGCTTGTATGAGAATGAAAAATACCAAACAGTTTTCATTCCCTTTCCCTTCACTCCCTTCCCTTCTGCTAAGGAGTGGGCTGTCTGGGAAAGCTACGGTTGTGYAAGGCTACAGTCAGTGCTGTTGGTGGGAAAGGTGGGCAGAAATTAAAGACAAATTAAACAGTGCCAGGGAATGGCCCACACACTGGAGCTAAACTATCCCAACCATAAAGTTGTTAGAATAGTTATCGGCATGACATTCTCCCAAAGAGTTCCTAGGCACTGTCTGGGAATATCCCAGTCCAAATAAACAAGTTGGGAGCAGTCACCCTGTTCCAGTGTGTTATGTATGTGGCCAGACTGTGCCCGTTGTTTGCAGAGCCAGAGAACAGGTCCCAGTACCATTTGGTTTATTAGCACAGCTGTACTAATTAATACAAGGCTAAGTATTTTCCATCCAGTCGGAAGTTGCACAGTGTCTCTCCAGACTGGATCTTAAAGAATCCCTAAGGAGCAGTTCAGGAAATTTTTTCAACTCTTTCAAATATTATACCACTTTGTATTTCAGATAGACTCTGTACTACCATAATAGAAAGACTCATCATCCATAAGTAATGGGAATTTGTCTGTATGGAGAGCAGCTGAGTACAGGCTGGCTTCTGCCTTGTCTRTCTCCATCCTTGGAGATACTCAGAACTTGACTGGACAAAGCTCTGAGCAACTTAATCTATGCTGGGTGGACCRGATGACCTCCACAGTCCCTTCCAACCTAACTTCATTCTATGAAGACCTCTATTATTTGAGGAAGGCTTAATATAGCAGAAAACAAGGAGTATATGGAAAATAATTCTGATTACAGCACAACTTTTTCTCCCTGCTGGCACTCATGCTCAGTCCTATCAGCACCAATCTTTTTGCAGACCCCACTACAGTGAGCACTCATTGCTATGTGAAACATAGGTTAGAGGACATGCTCCAAATGTCCTCCTGCGTCCTGTAATTGCCCTGGTATCATACCATTTGCTCTACCTCATTGCTCTATGCTCAGTGGCTCTATGGCCACTGATTCAAAGGAGCTCAGAGCTGGGGTTTGSTTTGGAATAACATCGAAAAGAGTGATACTCCTGGCATTCTAACAGCACTTGTTAACTTCCACAGCTGATGTCAAGAGTTGTTCCTCCAGAGATGTGGGAAGTGACATGCAGCTCATCTGGAAAGCTTGGCAGTATTTTAACTGCAAGCAGCTCAGCTATGCTCCTGAGGGAGAGAATAAGGAAATGTCCTCATTTCCCTGGGAGTATGAGGCACAGAGAACTTTCAGGGTGTGCACATGAGAGCCGTACCTTCACCTGGGTACTGGGACCTAAGGGCAACTTCCTTCCTTCTCAAAGAATCATTTCACAGGGAGATGTAATAGTAATAGAGATCAAAGGTGTGGTCTGCTAGGAGGCTGGGAAGACAARGTTCAGAAAGTCATTTCCCATCTAAGTCTTTGGGAAAACTACTGGAACTGCACAGAGARCCTCTGTGTCCCAGATGGCTGAGAACTGAGCTGGCTGGGAGGGACAGGAGGAGCTCCTTGGAGGAGCTCTCTGTACCGGATTGCTAAGAGAGACCCTGTGGTGTGAGACTGAGCCTGAAGAGCAGCAAGGAAACAGAGTGAGCCAGGAGGTTCACCCTCAGGGTCATGGCTGTATTCAGGCTCTCAGCTGTAAGAAACATCATCCTTTCCATGGCTTTGGTAGCCAGATCTTCATGGTGAAGCTTGAACTAATGTCAGTACAAATGTAACAAAAGCCCAGAGTGCTCTGACTGAGTGTCAGGCTCCACATGGGTGAGCTCTCTGTGCTAACCTGCCCTGCTAGCCAAGGAAGATGCATCCTCCAGGTTCAGACCAAGGAAGATATTCAGCCTTTATGAGAACTGGGAATGGGACAAGCTTCATAGGGCCTGCTGAATACTTGGTAATCTTATTACCGTGTCTGTATCAGCATATCTGCCYGATGAACCTGACCAGCAGAGGCTTATATTCCCATTTAAAGATAGATGGTGCCATTGTTTGCTGTTCAGTTCTCAGTGTGGACTCAGCCATTCCCATTTTTGCTCTCAGACTGGAAGGACCGCCTAACCATCACATTATTAATCCCCATGGGGGAAGACCCTGCTTTGCTAAAACTTCCTGTATGACTGGTGATTTTCCCAGATGTTCAACACCAGCTGATTTCCATGAGGTTCACTGCTAATGTCCTTTTGATGAGCTGGATTTTGGATGAAGTTGCATGGCTGGCAYGTGCTTTCAACAGACTGCCACTGAGAGGGGCAAGTGTGTCCTGTTCCCTCCTTCTCACTTGCTCCACAAGCCTGTCCTCTTGTTTGTGCCTCCTTAGGCGGGGGTTTAGTATAGCTCGAACCCCTCCCTTATTTCTGGGCAGTACAGGCTGCACTTATCACTTCAAAGTGGTGTTTTTAAGGAAAATGATGAGGARGCACCAGGTACGGTGATGGTGCTGACCTTAGCCAGAGAGGAACATACTGCAGAGCCTGGGAGCAATGTTACACTGAGGAGAAGGACATACATGCCTCTGTGCTCAAAAAGCCCAGGTTCAGCCTGCTGTGACCATCCACTAACGTAGGTATCTTTGGGATGTTTCCTCAGCTGTTCCTCTAGCTTGTTCCTTTACTGTTCAGCCTCCTCACTGTTGACTTTTTTTTTGCCTTTGTGGGCCTTGTCCAAAGAGGACAGCAAGGGTCTCTCTCACTCTGGGTACCTCAGCACTACAAAGGTTACCTAGCCTACAGACAGGGCTGTTAGAGACCTAACACCAAGCTCAGATCTGTTGATGGTGGTATAAAAGTCATCTGGCATTCTCCTTCAGGCTCATCCTCTATGATCTCCATTAGCCCATTTTGAATCTGACYCATTGCTCTCTTCCATGTAGGAGAGCTGGCAGCATCCTCCTGTGCACAGCAAAGGCTTTGCCWAAGGATGCATGCCCTTTGCAAGGGCACGGAAAGCCCATAGGTGTCAGAGGGGGCAGTGGTGGGGAGAGGCACACGATGTTTGCTGARTCCCCTCATTTCTCAGAGGGGAAGGAGGTGTCTTCTGCCCATCGAGTCCCAGGGCTGGGCTGAGGAGATGATAGAAGGGCAGTATCACTGACAGATCTCCTACTTTCCAGTCCCCAGAAGGATGCTGAGAGACATTTCCACTGCTATATGGGCCAGGACAAGGTAAAATCAGCCAGTTGGCACACTGGTCCCTGAAGGATACTCTGCCAGGGCCAGGCTATGGCTGTGTCCTCTGCCTGCAAGGCAGCAAAGCTTGTGCTTTGTCTGGGCCAGCTTTTTACTACCTGAGCATTTTGTCCTCTGCTGTTGCCTCTCTCCCCCCATCTATTGCAGACATTTCTGGCATTACTGTTGCTCATTCATTTTTAATGCTGAATACACTTTTCCTACTCAAAGCCTTTCCTAAACATCAGCTAATGAAGCCTCAGCACTCCCTTGGAGATTGGCATCAGGCATGATTATCCCCATGGCAGGGATTTGTCCAAGAYCATGAAACAGGTCAGCTCCAGAACTGGACTTAGGCCCAGGAGCCAGAGAGCCCCAGGGCTGTGCTCAGGTCAACCATGTACTTTTGGCCGCTTTCTCCTGGGAAGGGCACACACAAATGTTGTGTTACCCTCACYCTTACCCTCAAGTCAGGGTAAGGGCACAAAGTGCCACATAAGCTTTGTGCGTGCTGATCATCTGTACAGGGTGAGCTTTGTGCCCAAACTGCCGTAGTAGGTCCAATGCCGTAAATGATATAGGGGTAGAATGAGGGTTGTCCTGTCTGTCCGTATCAAACTTGCRAGTTTCAGTTGCAGAGATCTTTTGCTCCCAGCAGAGGCCATCAATCATCCAGTTTAAGGCTATAAACAGCTATTCCTCAGTGAAGGAAGTGTGTTATTAGCCCTAAAGCCGTCATATCTTCACTAGCCCATCAGACCTCCCRTTTAGTTGGTATACTTGGCCCAAAGAGCTTCCCAGAACCAGGAGATATTTGCAGTCCACAACAAGCTGCCTTCAGCATAATTATAATTATGGTCTCCTTTGCGCCCTGCCTGCAGTTCCTAGAAATGGCAAGTCCTTAAAGTGTTGTAGGAATCGTACACAGCATAAGGAGAGACTGACAGTGCCGGAGAACCTCTGCATGCCACAATGTATGYTACTTTCCAGACATCTTCTTTGTTTTCAAGCGGCAGCTGGTTCACATAAGACAAAACCTAAGAGTGGGAGCCACTTTGATCCGCAGTGTGGAGCCAGCACGTCTCTCGACTGCAGCCCAGAGGTTCCCAGGGACGGCTCAGCGCAGAGGGATGCCTTTGCCTGCAGGCTGCCTTGCACGTTCGCAGTCAGCCCCATCGAAGGACGCCTCGCTCTTCATGTCAAGCYATTTCTTAATGTGTTTTCTTTCCTAGGTGGCATTTCAGGGAATACGCAAATGTCACCRTTGTATTAAATGAAATACAAATGAGATACAGTAAAAGGCCCATAAAAATGAAATGTGCGTGTACCTCATCCTCCTCCTCTTTTCAACTTGCATTTTGTCTGTACMTTGAATTTGCATCCAAGAGCAGAACAACTAAGCATGAGCAAAACCAGCAGGAAGGAAATAGGCAGACAGCGAGCTGGTAATGGGGCAGTGACACCACAGAGGTGTGTGTCAGGGCCTGAGCTGCTTAAAATCCCCCTGACTGCAACAYTGGAGGGTAATATCAGCTCATATAYTGGTTTTCTTCCTTGCCCYGTTAAGTCAGGCTGCCCCTACCAGTACCTTCAGCCTGACAATTTATTTGGAATGTGAGTGAGAGGAAATAACACATATATAGGGCCYTCTTTCATAAAATTCTTTTGAGGATTAAAGTAGATTTGTATATAGGCACTGTAGCACCAGCAGATATCGTAATGTAGAAGTAGCCTTAGCTGGTTGGTATTTATGTGTAAACCAAACACACAGATTAAACAGTGCTGCAGATATTTAGTGTGTGTTGGTGAGATGCAGGGATGCGCAGTCATGTGTGCGTGTGGGGAAGCCGCAGTGGAGATATGCAGCATTGCTCTCCTGGACCACACGTTGCCCTAGATTTGCTRGAGTAATGCAGCAGTATGCGGGAATGGACACGCTTGGAAGACTATGTTTTGGCCCTATGATCTTGTCTTACCCCACGGGATTATGCCTGATAACCCAAAAGTGATAACGGCAGTGACTGTGAGTCATTTTTCCAAATTGCATTTTTATTTTCATCTCTGTAACAATTTTTACAGTGTTTTTTAATSAGAACATCTTCCACTGATTTGTTTTCAAGCATGGCAGTGTGTTTTAGCAGTACATGAGGACTTTCTCATCTGCTCAAAGAAAAACAGGACTGTTAGGGACTTTAATGGACTATATCCATCCCAGCCCCTGCCGTGTGCTGTGGGACAGGAGCTCTCATCAGTCTCTGACAACTTTGTCTCCCATTGCTGGGTATACCTGGCATACAGGTTGCCCAGAGAGGTTGTGGAGTCTCCTTGTCTGGAGATCTTCAAGGCCCACCTGGATGCAACCCTGTCTAACATGCTCTAGGTGACCCTGCTGAGCGGGGAGGTTGGACTAGATGATCTCCAGAGGTCCCTCCCAACCTTACTGATTCTATGATACCTGAGCCTATYCCTCACATAATCAGAAATTAGAATCTCCCTGTGGCATTAATCGTTCCCTGACCATGATTATTACTGGTATCACTGTGGCACCTTGTTTCAGACTTGGGACAGGACCATGTTGTGCCAGGTGCTGTCCAAACACAGGACAAAAAACGGTCGTTCCTTCTGAAAAGAGTCACTAGGCGCATGCACGATAAGAGATAATAGACACAGAGGGGCACAAAGAACCACTGAAATGTGTCAGAAATGGGTAGATTTACAACAGCTTTCACTGGCGATTTCACCCTGTTCACCAAGCCAATGTAAAGTATCTCCAATCTAAAATTGACACGTACAGCCCACATGCAACTATATTTGTGCGTATTTCTACAACTCCACAATTTCTCACCTTACTGGAATTGTCCCTCTGTGACTGCAGAACAGATGTTTACATCATACTTGCATTAAAATCATTGCCCATCCAGTTTYGTATGCAGACACGTTCATAATTTTTAAGAAACTGTGCAGAATACAAAACGATGAAACAATTAGTTATCAGCAGCACCCTCAGAGGTGGGAGAGTGTGTGAAAAGGCTGAATGCAAAGCGGAGATGGGAATTTGGTGCCTTATAAAGTCTGCAAGCAGCTTCATGCGYGAGCATATTTTACTGCCTTTGTCCACCACGACATGAATCTCTCCCAATATCTGCATGTWAAAATGCTGCCACCGAATTACTAGACATTAATTATATGCTAGATTCAAGTGAGAATTACCATAATGTGCTACAGCATCCATAAATAAGAGATCCAACATGGGCAGAATGGCCTTTTGTTTCCTGCTGCAGAATTATATGCATGACCCAGTTTTTCCTAATACTGCAGCGGGAGGAGAGACATAGCATTGTTTGTTCAACACAAAATGGGGAGGGAGGAAGGGTTCTATTCTGTAATGTACAGTAAATAAACTCTTGGATTGCCAAATAAGCTCAAAGGATGCTAGATCCTTTTTTTTTTCTGCTATTGCTAGCAATATTTGCACTGGCATCTCAGAGCTGATCAGCATTTTCCYGAACTACGTAGAGCCAATTCCAATTTCCATCTTAAATGCCCCTTTCCTGAATCATGGGTCTCCTCTCCACGATGTAGGTACTGGCTTGCTTGACTTGCTGATTTTGGTGCTGGATGAGATGGTGAGGCCCAGCTCCAGRCCCATGGGCTTTGGCCTGGCTCCATCCTCCACACATGGCAATGGGAACAAAGAGGGCTCAGAGGGTCATGCAGTGCTTTAGGCTTGGCTGCAAGCAAGACGCTCGTTTAATGAATTGTTGTTGTTATTATTGTTATTATTATTATTATTATTATTATAAATATTCAGGATTTATTCTATCCCTGAAGCACAGAGCTGGGTGTTGGTACAGACTGAGGCAGGTAGGGAGTGGGGAGTGAGGCAGCTGGTTTTCCCATGGTGAGGCAGCATTTCTGTGTTGTAAGAGACATCCTAGGGGAAAAAAATAGCTAGAAAACCCCAACTGCCAATGTTGCTCCAGCTGTCCTTCTGCCCAGCTCTTGGGCCAAGCCCAGCTGTGATCCTGACCCTTGCAGGGTCCCCTTGGACCTACCTGGGCGACGTGTCCTTCCCAAGAAGGGTAAGCAGATGGACTAGATGGGGTAAAAAGTAACTCCTCATGGTGGAGTCACTGCAGGACAGAGCAGATAAGCTGCAGGAGAAGGTTTGGCTGGAAAGCTCATGGCAACCAAAGGATTTTGAAGCAGGTGCATCCCTCAGAGGAAAGCTGCGGAGCGGTGAGAAGGACAGTGTCACCACATGAGGAAGAAACAGATGCTGGCCAAGGACAAGGGTGTTCCTGGCCACCGTATGCAATGGCAGCATGCCATCCTGTCCTCCAGCTGTCAGTCCAGGGAGTTAAGAGCCTGGGAAGAGGAGCTGCAACTCCAAAGGAAATGTGTATGTGCAAAGCTGGGAGGTGCATGGTCACCACTCCAAGAAAATACAGCTACCACTACCTTAGCGAATGCAGTCGGGCAGGGAACAGGCATGCATGCTGTCCTAGGACTGTTTAACACTTGTTCCTGGCTAGGCACGGCCAAGCCCCTGGGACAGTCCTCCCGGGGCGGCAGGATACAGCTGCTCTCTGCGGGGAGGAGAGCTGCCCCGACACGCTGGGTCCTTTGCCTGGGGCTAGGGAATATATCATCTGCTGGCRCAGATGTTTGCATCGACGGCATGTGCGGTCACAGCTCCCACCCCRGGGAAAGCTGCTGCCAACCTTACCTCCCCCACACCGTCTGTTTGGGACGTACACGGCCTGCTTCAAGAAATCCGAGACACTGCAGAAAAGGTGCTGGGGACATTCAGCTGTCAGCCCCTGTGGTAATCGGGATAAGCCTTCAGGAAGATGTCAGACATGATGATGAGCTCTGGGTGGGGAATGAAGATTTTGGTGGCTGAATCCTTACAGCTGAGACAACCCCCACCCTGGACAGCAGTAAATAAATATTGGAAAGAAGGTAAAGCCTGTCTAGCAGAGGAACAGGAGAAAAAAAATAAAAAAGATTTGGATAAGATTTTAAGGTCAAATAAAAAAAAACATACAAGAAAAGAATAGAAAAAAAAAGAGAAATTCCAGCACTGTGATAAAGCAGACCTGACAGAAGAAAAAGGGCAACACAGTGAAAGTCTAGCATGTCTGTGCAAAACCCCCAAGCATCTAGGAAATAAGTAAGAAGAACGTGGATTCTGAAGACACRGCCACAATCATGACATTATGCCTTACAGACCTGGAAAAGTGGAAATGCAGGAAGAACGGAGGAAAGGATGGCGATATTGCTTTGAGCACCAAGATGCAAAGATTTACTGTGAGGATGAGGAAGAGACGAGGGGAAGACGTGCTGGATGTGCATCCTATAAGCTAGGCCATGGTAGGAGACACAAGCTACCTCCTGAGAGGAGGAGGAGGTGGAAGAGGCTTTTTATGACCAATTATCAAGAACAGCCACAGCGCAGGATGTTGTTTTAATGAAGAACTGTAACTACCTACAACTGGAAATGTGATAGAGAGCAACACAGGCCCTTAGGGGGTGGGGGATAGCACTTCATCTCCAAAAGTGGAGGTATTTCCTGGACAAATGGCTTCCTCGATCTGCCCATGACATGTAGAGAGGAGCTGGCTGAGAACCAAAGGGGAAAGTGATTCTGGAGAAATTGATCCCAAAACAACAGAATTCAATATTCTCACAACAGGAAAACAAGAGAGCTGAAGCAGAGGGGCCATAAACTTCAAAACAGCCGATCCGAGAGCATGTGGGAAAGCTGTTAGGAGCTCTCCTGGGAAGCCGCTCTAACAGAGAGAGGATTGCTGGAGAGMTGGCAGCGCTGAGGAGGAACGCGCCGAAGGCTCAGCGCAGTTTATCCCGCCTTGGAGGAAGGATCCGCATCCCAGAGTCAGGAACACTTTAATCAAAACAGGAAGCCTACAGAAGGAGATAAAAAAGACATATGTCGCTGGGAACCGCACGGGCCCTGGACCGACCCAAGTTGCATTCCTGGTGCAAGGACGGAGGGTGGAGGGAGGTGGAAACCGCWGGAGCTTATGACACATTTGCAGCTCAGACCCACCTATTGCGAAACTGCAAGGGAAGGTCTGAATGAGTTTCAGATAATTAGGGTGGGAAGGCGACCGGAGGATCTCTAAATACGTCAGAAGGAAAACAAAGAAAAGAGGAAAGAGAGTAACCAAGGGATGATTCAGAAAGGGCCAGTGCTGCTTTCAYGGAAAGCTTCCTTGTGACCTTGATTACACGTTAATCAAACCAAGGCAGAGCAGCAGAGCAGAAAAAAACAGGTTGAAGACTGTTTTGGCAGGACAGAGGAGTTTGTGTCAGTACACATGGAGGGCATTTACCTGGGAAACTGAGGCACTCTCTGAAGCAATAACTGCACTGCTCCTGGTCACCCTGTGAGCTCATGGGAAGGTCCCACGAGAAGGAAATGAGCAGGCGAAATCTCTCTCTTTAAAAACAGGGAATTACACATCAGCAGCCTAACTTTGATTCTTGGAAAGATAGCAGAACAAATTATTAAAYAAACAGTTGATAAGAAACCAGAGGGGACTACGGTGATAAGAAGAAAAGGTGCATTTTGTTACAGCACCTACACGATAAATTGCTGTAATGCGACTAATGTTCAACTCAGCTTCCCTCTTTGGGAGCTGTGATATGCCTTGATTTAGGTAAGGCTTTTGATATCACTTCTCACCAACAAATTAAGGAAATACAGGTTAGATGAAATCACTGCAAAGTTAACTTATAAATGATTAAAAAAAATACACTCGGAATCACTGTCAATGGTTTTCAGACAGACCAGCAGGTCACTTTAAGCATTGTCCTCCCAGCTCTGTCGCAAACCTGGCTCTGTTCTGTCTTTTAATTTACTGACTTGAATAATGGCCCAGGGAACACAGTTATAAAATATGCAGGTAATGCTAGACTGCAAGCACTTTGGAGGACRGGCTCAGAATTCAAAATGACCTTGAAAAATTGGAGAAAAAGTCTGAAATWAACATGATGAAATCCAATAAAGAACAGCGCAAACTCCTGCTCTTAGAAGAGAGAAATCAAGTGCACAGCACCAACTGGGGGGCTCTGGTAGGCAACAGTATGGCAGAAAGGGAGAAGATGCAGCATATCACAGAGGAAACAAATGAGGAATCTGATGCTGAGAGAAGAAAACACCAACAGAAGCAGCAAATCCCTTTCCAGGATGTAATAACAAGACTGTTGTGTGTAAGCCAGAGGAGGTAATTATTCTGCTTTGCTCAGTACTGATGAGGTCTCAGTTGGAGTAAGTCTCCTACTTAGGGTACACTTTGAAAAAGATGTTAATTAATTTAAAAGATTAAGATATGAAAAAGTAGAAAAGTTGAAGGATTTAACTTTGTCCTGCCAGGAAAGACAAGCTGTGATAAAAGCTTTCTGACATAGCCAACTGTTATGAAGAGCAGATATTCAAGTGTTGCAAGAGAAAATCACATTAAATTGCAACAGAGCAATTTAGGTTAAGAGTTAGAAAAACACTCTAACTCAATGGCAGTGAGCTGCCCAGGAAAACAGCAGGGCACAGGAGAATCAACAGAAGAAATCCCCACCTTGGGTCAGACCAATGGTCCATGGGTCTGCAAGCCCAGGCACTTTCTGCTGTCCCTTCACCTTGTGTCCCCCAGCAGCCCTGGAGTGTAAGAGGCCACATCCCTCCCCAGGCCCTTAGAGTCTGCTCATGGATCTGTGGCCACGAATTCATCTAATCTCTTTCTGAGCTGGTGAACCTGTATGCCGAGCAGTGATTTTGCATTCASCTTATCCACTGCCTCCACTGTTTTGTAAACCTGGATCATATCCTGCCCCAGTCTTATCCTCCAAGCTAGACAGCCCCAGTGAAGTCAGTCTCAGCCCCACAGGGCAACTGCTCCGTGCCCATACACGTTTTGGTGCCTTTCTCTGTCCTTTTTCTTCCTCCAGCACACCCTCTCGGGGGTATGGGGACCTGAGCAGAGACCATGTGGATGCACCAAGGTTTTACATAGCAGCAAAGCAAACCTTTTGTCTTGTTTCTCAGTATCCCACCTTTGTTCTCTTTCTCAAGCTTTCCAGGCCTATCTAGTGAGGATGACACAGCTAGACCAGTGCCAACRGGGGGAAGGTGTTAATTTGGGCTGTAGTAACCAGAATGCAGTGCCATGCAACAAAAGCAGATCAACCAAGTCTTGCTCACCAGCTGCKCAGATTTGAGCACTGCTGTCCAGAGCACAAAGTAAATTAAAAATGACCAGATCTCTTGTAGGAGATTTATCAGGACAGAGGTCTGAACGTGGACGGTCACATTTAGGCCAAGCAGCACTCTCTYGAGCCATTTTGAAACACATAATAGAGGCTGGCTGCTCCAGGGAATATTCCCCAAAGGCACTTGAGATGCAGCCACCTCACTGTGCAGTGTGAACACAACTGGAGGTTGCCAGCTGGCCTGGCAGCTGGTGCAGGGGGCATAGTCTAGCACCCAGGCTGGTCACCACTGGCTGGCTCCTGGGGGAACCAGCAGATGCCTGGAGCAGGGGATGGGTCCAGGCAGGGCCTCTGTCTGGGGACAGGGCAGCGGCACCAGCTCTGGAGATCACCCACCCTGTGAGGAGTGGGGAAAGCCTTCTGTGGGGATGGCAAGGAGTATGGCAGTCTGGTTTGAGGAAGGAAGTTGGATGGATGGAAGAGAAGACAGTGCTGAGTAGCAAAATTTATTTATTTATTTATTTATTTGTTTTGTAGCTCACAGGTCAGGGTGTTTGAGCACCCTTGGAGTAGATCTTCTAGCCCTCTATCTTAGCCCTTCAGATGGAGTTCAAGCTGTTGCACAGGTATCAGCTGAAAATAAACCCCAAAATAACTAAAACATTGTGTAGTGTCTTTCCCTTCGGGCAAAAGAAAATCTTCTGTGTTTTTGGCCTGGCTTTCTACATTTTTGCCAGAAAAAACAGTTCTCCTTAATGATGACTGCCCCACATTCTTCTGCTCATGTTACTCTCTTTCATTAATGTGTAGATTTCAATGTGCTATTTAATGCTAACATGGGCCAATGAACTCATGGTTGCCTTCATATTCCCAGCCTACAGGCAGGATACATGATTCTATGACAGGCAATTAAAAATCCTATTATAGGATCATGGAATAAGAAGTAGATGATATATTAAATCAAGGTGCATGTTTAATTTATAAATCCAAGTTATTGCATGCTGTGAAGGGCTACAAAGAGAAAGGAATAAAGAAAGGACTTTGTAATATTGCTTGCTATTAAGTATTATAAACACCAATACATGTCTGGTTGTCAGAGCCTCCCAGAAGCTTTGCGTCTCAGGTACGAAGAAGGTAGCTCTGCTAGCTGCCTCCCCCTGGGGCAACTTGTTTCCTCCATTTCCGAATCCAATAAGAATTTTTGTTGCGTTAGACGAAAAGACRAAAACTCTAACCTCATTATTACAGATTCTTTGATGATAGCAACCTGGCCCTCAGGAGGGGATGTAAAGCAGAATTATACAGTTTCGCTATTAAAATTCGGCCCCAGTAATTAAAATTTAATAACGGAGGCTAGCTCAGCACCCAGACGCCGCAGGGGTCAGCTCCCCAGGGCACGCTCCCGTCCCATGGTGTGCCGTGTCAGTGGCACTGCTCTGAAAAAGGGAAGTGAAGGCCTCGCTCAAGCACCGCCGTCTGCAGAGGGATGCGGCGGTGAAGGGCCCCCCACTCGACAGGAGCTGGGGAGGATGAAGGCTCTGCAGGGTGGCGAGAGCCGTGATGGGAAGCAGGGTCTGTGGTTTCCAATCCTTGGCTCAGAAAGCAGCTCTTCCCCTCCCTGGGGAAGTGCCAAAACCACCGCAGCATTAGACAAAGGCAAAGAGAACCACTTCCCACTCGTCTGGCTTGGAAAAGAAGGAGACAGGCTCGAGACTTTCCAAGAAGAGCTGCTGGCACCCCAGCTCTTCTCATGGGCCAGTGGAGCCCCAGGCAGCGCCAGGGCTGAGAAGAGCTGGTCTTCCGGCTGTACCCCTGGGGTTAGCATTTCCTACTGACTTGTTTTGGACAGACTCACTATGTTTTTTTT
>NW_028186790.1:1338739-1351721 GCF_003343005.1 Rhea americana | reverse complement strand
TTTTAATCATCCTCTTAAGGTACACAGATTTCCCCAAGTCATCCTGGGCACTCGCCTTGGCCTTCTGATCCACACCAAGAGGCCCAAAGGCAAGTGTGCTGGGTTTGGAGGTGACCCAAATACACGGTCTGTATTTTGACCGTGGTGACAAAGCAGGAGCATCTATACTGTGTAAACAGTAGTTGTTTTCTTGGATAACAGCCTCCTAAGAAGGATACACTCACTATGGCATAGGCCTTATGTGATGTCTGGGGGACTAAACTTCTCAGCAGAGGACTGTAAGACCAGGTTTGAACCAGGCCCCAAGATCCAAAAGAAATGTCAGCCTGGAAAGGCTGAGACTTTTCCATGGGGATATGCTTTGTATACTTGGGGTGCAGCTGCCCCAGTAAATTATCCTCTGGAGGCCAACATCTCAGATCACTGCTCTTCTGGTTGTAGAGGGATGCTACAGAGATAACCAGAGTGAGCAAAACAAAGGAGCAGCAGCAGAAACTCGATGCTGCTAAGTGTTTTAGAAGAGGGTCAAAGGAAATCCCAGAGAGGAGTCATAAAGTAAGCGTAAAAAATCTCTAATCCTGCCTAGGAGGGGTGGGAGAGGAAATGGTCCACTAGCAGCACTCTGTCTGGGGGAATCAAAGAGCCATTGTGCCTTGGCATTTGGGTCTCTTCATCCAGCTTTCTCAGCATGTTTCCATGTCCCTGGGGACAGTGCTTCAGCCTCTCACCTACTTCTTACGTCAATGCATTTCCCAGCAGATTTCCCCATCTGTTTATCATCTTTAGCAGTGCAAGATCTCATGGGGAGCTCTGCCTGCTCTGCATCTGCTCTTGTGACATGCTCCGTTCTGTCTGAAAGAGATGAATGAGCAGTCCTGGAGCTGGGAAGTCCTGGGAATGCTTCCTCTGTGTCAGCATCACAATAAATATTCTGGTTTGTGGAAGGGACCTTTCTGTCATGGGAGTGAGACCCTGAACTGCTACTGTGGCAAGCTGGGGAAGAATGAGAGGTCTTTGTCAAAGGAGCCAAGCGGGTCTTTGTCTTGATCTACATAAATGAACAAATTCTCCTACACATTTCTCCCTGAACATGGCCTCTAAAAATACTAAGACCGTGAGTATGACGGCTTGCCTTTATGCACAGTAGCTCCTCAGCTGTTAATGGAGAAGAACATTACTCTACCTTAACTTTACCAAATGTTATGATCATTTTGAAACAGACTTGTTGGCCAAAGGGCTTGCACACAGCAAAGGAAGATGACTTACAGCTCTYGGGCCAAACGTACACTGCACCAAACCATGTCTGTGGGTTGGCTCAGCCTAGGTGTGAAAGGGCACAGGTTCCCCTTCCTCTCAACAGCACCATGGTCACAGGAGGGCATAGGAGCTCCTAACTCCTTCTGAGAGTCTTGTGATGAGAGGCAGGAAAAGTCCTATCTGAGGCCCTCCGCTGTGCCACAAATCCTCACCTTTGCACTGAGTGGTACAAAAGGCTTCATTGTCAGACGTGGTTCTTCCAGTCTTAGTTATTTCACTGGTCCGTAGAGCACCAGTACCTRAGCTTCCAGCCTTTTCAAAGTCCCAAATAAGCAGACTAGACATTTTAGACCCTTAAGATGCAGGTAAGCCCTGAAAGGGACTTTCTAAGCCATTTCAAAGCAARAATTCCTGTGAATATGGCAATCCGAAAAGGCACCTGCAGGCTGGTAACTAACTTTGACTAGATATATCAGGATACTTACAAAATTCATCAAGAACAAATGCAAAGTCTGGTAAGGAGTAAGGAATAACCTCCTGCTCAGTACAGGCTGAGGACTGACTGGCTGGAAAGGAGCTCTTCAGGAAAGGCCCCATGGGACCTGGTGATCAGTTAGCTGAGCATGAGCCAGCAGTATGCCTTCACAGCAAAGAAGGCTAATGGCCTCTCGGGCTGCATTAGGAAGACCATTGTCATTTGGTCAAGGGATGATCCTTCCCCTCTGCTCAGCACTGGTGAGACCCATCTGGAGTGCTGGATCCAGTTCTGGGCTCCTCAACACAAGAGAGACATGAACATACTAGAGTGAGTCTTGCAAAGGGCCACTGAGATGCTCAGGGGCTGAAGCATTTGCCCTGTGAAGGGAAGCTGAAGAAGCTGGGCTTGTTCAGCTGGAGAAGAGACAACCCAGGGAGGGATGCAACCTCCAATATCTACAAAGAGGTTAAGATGATGGATCCAGGCTCTACACAATGGTGCATGGTGAGAGGACAAGAGACAACAGGCATGAGCTGAAATAAGAGAGGCTCAGACTAGATAACAGGAAAAACTTTTCCATGACCAGGACAGTCAGGTASCAGAGAAGGTTGCCCAGAGAGATTATGCAGTCTGTGTCCTTGRAGGTTTTCAAGACATGACTGGATAAAATCAAAGCGACCCAGTCTGCCCTCCTAGCTGGCCCTGCTTTGAGCAGAAGTTTGGGCTAAAGACCACCTGAGGTCTCTTCCCACCCTAATTACCCAGTGATCCTWCAATCCCAAATACTGTGCCCAAGTCATACAGCAAATCTATGGTAGAGCAGATGCCGAAAGACTGTTCTCCCTGCGTAGGAACAGGACTCTGGTAACTGCTTAGTCTTCTTCCYTCCTGCAAGCCCTGCAGGACCACTACAAACTCACAGCTAGCAGATGGAAGCAAGCTGCCTTTTCCCCCTCAGCACTAGCAGAGAGGGGAAGAGGGGGAGTAGGGAGCTGCTTTGTATTCTCCTGATCTTTCCTGGCTTGTAACTCTAACCACAACATATTGTTCTGGGCATCGAGCAACAACTCCAGATGAAGCAGGGCRTAGCAGGGGAGCAAAATATGCAGTCATATCCGGGATGCTGCATGTCACCCATAGGAACAAGATGAAGGGAGGGAGGGCTATGCCCTCCTATGTCCGATCCCCGACTACATGGGAATGACAGGAGGGAAGGAGGAGAGTAAACCTTCTTCTTTTGTGGCAATCAGCATTTGATTATCCACCACATGATCATAAAAGTCCCTCACTCCTCTGGTAATGAGTAAAGGAACAGATAGTCATTTATTTTGCACCATGATATTTGTCAGTCTATCTGRTCAGAAATACTCCTCCTGGTTTTTGTATTTTTAGTTTCTCCAATTCCACTCCTGCTTGAATAATGAGGTGAATCCAGTGATGAAAATCGGAKGTCCTCAAGCACTCCTGTTCATGGGTCAAATTCCTGTTTCTCTACCTCTCTGGGACCTTGAGGTCTCCAACTCCATACAGCAGCTATCAGAATTCCTTCATAAAAGTGGGTTGTTCCTGGGGTTTTTACTTTATTTAGTCTTCTTCTGATAGAGGGCAATATGGCGTTCCTGCTAAGGAGCAGAGATCACTGAATAGCTAAAGAAGAGTAGTAGTGGCTAATGGGATAGATGGACGGATGGACAGATGGCCAGACAAACAGATAGACAGACATCTGCTGCCTTGGACAAATGCATAGCCTGAGGACTGACATCAGTGAACTCAGGTCAGTGGGAGCACTCAGGACAGATGAAGTAGCYGGTTTTCCTAGAAGGCCCCAGAAAAGTAAAGAGAAAAAGAGAGTTGAGCTCTGTGTACTTAGGACAGTGTGGTTGTTTGTTGTTATATTATCTGTTTTGCTGTTTCCCTTTCCTCTCTTCCTTTCAATGAAGTACCAGTTTGTGAAGTTTTTTTGTTTGCAAGTGAGGAAGGACAGCTAGGAAGGGTAACAGGGCAAGGAARGCTGGAGAATGACAGTGGGGGAAGGACAGCAGAGGCTGAACGGTGGAGAGAGCACCATAGGGGCAGGTTAGGCCCTTGATTACCCAGGCTGCTTTGACTGAATTTACCAGGTTTCTAGGTGAAGGATTAAAGATGCATTTGTAAGAATGCTTAAAAATTGTGGGTTGCTCAATCATCCTCTAGTTGTTGACAGCAAGGTAACATATATTATGGTGTTACCTCTAGACGGAGCAGCATTCTGACCCTTTAGGGCTACATCCTGTCTAAACATAGTCAAGGACAACTTGTTTCACCGATGCTACACAGACGAGAAAGAAAGTTCATGGAGGTGCAAACAGAAGACAGAACTGGTCTGAGAACAGAAATGTGATGAGTCCAGCTCTACCCTTCATGCTTCTCTTGGGCAGGYTCATCCCTCAGGCATGGCTCATGGCATCACACTGCTCCAATGCTTCTTAACCAGGCTGTGAAGGTGCAAAGCTCAGATGGCCTGAGTGAAACTCATGGCTTGGCGATACCCCACAGCTCCCCACCACTGCTGGGGCACCACAGGGAACGGGGGCTGCCCAGGACTGGTGTGGTACGGGCTCCCAGTGGCGACAGGGCCTGTCTCATTGCTGAATGTGAAACAGGGGTGGCTCAAAGCACTTCCCCAGTACCTTCCTGGTCTGGCCACAGGACAAAATCTGGGTTCATCCTCCTTTACATCCCCTTTCCACCCCGGATGTAACTGCAGTGGCAGACAGGACCAGAAGAGGGTCTGTAAACCTGGCAAAAGGAGTCCAGAAAAACCACTCACAATCCTGACAGGCTGGTGAGACCAGGGGGAAGAGTCCTTCGCTCAAGCTGGTGCTTGAGCCAACAGCTCAACTCTGTGCTGTTTTACACATCAAGCCCTAAAAAGGGACCTTATTTTCTCAAGTAATAATCTGCACTAAAGATTTGCTTTTTCCAGACTAATTTAACAGCAGGGATAATACTAAATTGCCTGGAGGAGGATTTGCACGCTGTAAAAATGTGTGAATGTAGGAGAGTGCCGGACTCCAAGGGGTGTCCTACAGGCTTTTCTTGCCTCCTAAACTGTTGCTTAAAGCAAGGCTTTAGCTTGCTCATTCTGGAGGTCCTGCTCCCTGGGCCTTAGTCTCTATCAGAAAGCTCTCCGCAGCATAACCAGCTCCTTATACAATCCACCAAGCTACCCTAAGTGACGTTAGGTTGTTAAGTCCTAAGTTAGTCTTTAAGCTATGTTTGCATAYGTGCTGTTTAAATAGTTCAAACTGATTTAAATCAGCCAAAACTGGGCGAGGCTTTCAAGCAGTTTGGACAAGTGCTGAAATGCAGGACACCAGGAAAGGTGAGAACGACTGAGCCACTTTCCCTCAAAGCCACTTTGTTCCTCTGCCATTCACAACTACCCAGCCACCGCCTGGATCCCAGCAGCTGTGTATAATCAAATCAGGCTGCTCTAGACATGCTTTTCACCACCGATGGCTAGAGAAAAATGCTCCCTTACAGCATTTAGCTGGTGCGCCTGGGTACACCCAACGCTGCAAGGATTGAGCTTGCACAATTTCTGCTGATTCAGATACCAGCATGTTCCCAGGCTCCTTCTCCTACGTACATTATGAGAACTCCAGTTACTAATTCCCTACTCACTTTGTAGTAGTATAAAATCATTTTGTCATGATTTTATAGATCTCTGTCATATCCCGCCCATCCTCATTTCTCCTGAAAGCTAAGGAGCCTGCTGAGTCTCTCCCCGACTGGGGGCTATATCACACCCTGCCAGATCCACGCTGATGCAGGGATGATGGGTTTTGCCCTTTTCACCTGCTGCTGTGCTATGCTGTGCTACTCAGTGAGGAGTCTCTGGAAGGCTCTAGGATCTCTTTCCTGCATGGAGGTAATCCATGTGGAGCACTGGGCACTTTGTAGGAGCCAGGTCATTCCTCCTGCCCCAGTCCTTCCGCCTCTTCATGGACACTGAATTTTGCATGTGCCTGTATTGCCTGATCATGCATTATTTTAAGCTTCTTGCATTTCTTCACAGTTACCTTTAGTGTTGACTGAATAACTCCCTATCCTGCACAGACACATCAAATATGATATATTGTGCAGGGCCAGCATAGTCCCTGTTATTCCTACTGTAAAACCGTCCCTTTACTTCTAGTCTGTGCTTACTGTTTTTCACCTWCAGAACAGTCATCCTTATTCAGTGATAGACTAATTTCTTTAAAAGTCTTTTCCAAAGCATCACATGAAAAGCCTTTTGGAAAACTAAGGATTATCTATTAATTAGATTGCCATAAGAATATGTTTAGGGAGAACAACACTATTCTGAAATGTTGGTTGAGAAAGCCAGGCTGAATGATGTTTCCCATCGGCRCTGCCAAGACCAGTTCCTAACCGTTGATGCTATTATCATGTATTTGGCATAAAGCATCAAGACGCAGCTGAGCCACRACATTGGTCATGGGCAGCCACACCATAGCTTTGAAGTCCCTCTGTCCAGGAGTTGGGTCCCCCTTTCACTGGGAGAGTGACAGGAGCCTTTAAGCTATAAGATAAGATTATTCAGGATGGTTTGGTAATTAGGTCTTGCTGCCTTGCTGGGTACAGCTAAGTTGGCTGAGTAGGGTCACTAGTGAAGTGACATTCTCCTAGCAGAACAGCAGAACATCTGGCTTTGAGCTCTCACTAGAACAAAAAAAACCCCAGTAGTTGCAGATCACTGTGCTGAGCTGGGATAAATGAACTGTGCTGGGTTAGAAGTGGTGAAAGTTATTTGCTAGTTTGTCTTTGTACCAAGAGGATTTAGGCTGGATTAGGTAGTGTCAGTCTGTGCCACTCTGAAACTCCTTCTGCAGGCGACATGAAGCGTAAAGCTGGCAGTACCGCGTGGCCTGGGTAATTCGACACAAATATGATCTTGTGTCCACAGCTGATCAGAGTTGCATTGATCAGAGATTTGCAGAGGGGCTTGTCTGGTGTCTTTTTCTGATGTTGAATCCACAAGAGCACACAGCCCTCCCAGGGAAACACTCAGCACTGCCAGCTTTGGGGGCACTCATAGTGAGTTTTGCAGCGCACATCAGAAGCTCAGCTTGCATTCACCACCTCACCGTCCCACTCAGGCTGGGTCAAAGGATACACTCCCCACTCAGTTCCTGCCTGTCCCCCACAGCAGTGTGCTTCCCTTTCTCTGTAGAAGTGATGRTTTTGTATTCAGGAATTGCTAAGCCCTCCCCATTTTCACTCTATGGAGGAGCAATTTGTGAGACCAAGTGTTTGCAGAGCACGTGGTCAAACAGAAACAGCACTGTCCCTTGAGCCCCGGGCAGACAGTGCATCTGGCTCAGCCACTTACCAAAGCAAAATAATACACGGTCCTTTGGTTAGCATGAAGGAGGGTGCAACCTTCCTGCCATCTCCCTGCTGGGACCTCTTTGAGGCTTGCCAGATGCTCTGCTAACAGCAGATTCTAGTGGTTCTAGCATGAGATGGAGAGTTGGGAGACCTGAATTTTGCTCTCAGTTCTGCTGCCAACTTCCCGATCATGGCTTTATCACTTAATCCTGGGCTTGATTTCTCCAAGTTTAGGGACACAACAAAGATTTCAAATAAATACTTAAAAAATTTCTTCATAAGTTTTTCTTTGCAACTTCATGACCACCACAAAGCCCCAGCTGAGAACAAGACTCCATTTTATTAGTCACAGTTCAAGCCTACAGGACAGCCGAGGCCCCAGAGCACTTACACTCAAGGAGAAATAAGAAGACAAATGAAAGCGCTGCATGATATGCCCAGCATCACAGGATTATTGGTGAAGCTGAAGTGAGCTTCTAAGCTTCAAAACCTGGGCCTTGCTCCTGACCAGCTAAGACAAAACAGATACTACAGAACCTCTGGAAAAACAAGATTCCATGTATTTCAAAACGGTAAAACACACACACACACTAAAAGCATTAACCTTATACCTTCATTATATTTCTTCTGAAAGGTACAGACATGACTGCTAGGCTTGTTCCACCTGCACTGAATTCAGTGTGAAGGCAGCTGTGGTTTTCAGAAGGAGATAAACTGTTCCATTTTGGAGCATTTGTGTTATTGTACTGCTCTAGGGGAGAGAAGGGAAACATCTTTACAGCATGCCACTGACCTGGAAAGGATTTGATGTGCAAGTCCTGTGCAACCCTCTCCCCTTTCTTGCCAGGGGTGAAGAAGCAGCTCTAGCTTTGCTTCTTTCACAGGCTCATTTCCCTGTCCTACTCGCTCATCATCTCCTGGGAATTACTCTGGATGTAGGGTTAAACTCATGTTTATGCTCTTAGAGATTTTTGCTCCTGAGCTGCTTCTTTCTTAAAGCCCATGGGGAAAATACAGTCTTTGGCTGTTTACAAGACAGATCAGCTCAGAAGTGAAAGCCACCAAACTCACGTTGAAGAGTTACAAGTTACATTTCTCAACTACCATCCTGGTTTCCTCAGCTCCCTGTTCTGGTATCCCATGGGGTAACCAGGCAGGAAGTCCATCAGTGATACATATCTTAGTGAAGAAATTCTCTCTCCTGCAAGATACTTCCCACTTAGTGGAAACAGGACAATTTATGAAAGCAGCCTGCAATGTTGCTGTTGGCAAGAAGTTTAAGGCAGGAACTGGATTCTTTACAAGAACACTCAACCTGATCTTGGCTCCGTTATGGAAAACATGATTTTATTTTCCCATCAGTATAAGGTGAGAAAAACTAGTTTAATAATGAGGCACCAGAAGCATGCCCTGTCCCAGTCTGAACAAACATCCATGGCAGAGCTGCTCTGTTCTCTGATCTACAGGATTTTCTCACATTCTTTTAAGGTTGTCATTTCACACTGGAAGATAGTGTTTTTCCACTTCACCTCAACAGGTCAAAAGACTTTCCTGTAGGTAATCCGTTTTTAGTATGGATCCAACTAGAAACCATTGTGTTATGTGTTCTTGCTGGGAAGAGCTGCAGTTACTAGGTGTTTCCTTTTTCCACTCCCAGATTATAAAACTTCTACCACAGTTAAGATAATAGAGAGAAATTCATGCCAGCCTGATGTGAAAGTCAAGCCTCTTCAGAATCCTTTTTTTTTTTTTCTGGATGCTTATTATGCCTCTGCAATACCCTGGAGGTGAGGAGAACTGTCACTCTAAATCATTTCTCTCAGTCAACCATTCCTGGAAATATCTAAGATTGCAGAGCACCAGATCTGGCTGCTGGGGCCTTCTTACTTTGTGCAACCATTTGGTCTTTAAAGACCAAATCCCAGTTTTCAGAGAGAAAGCAAATGACAGAGATTGGAGACAGCACGACTGCTGAGCCCATCCTGCTGCTGGGGAGGGCTGAGGATGGCCCAGAGAGGACCAGAAAGGTGAAAAGTGCCACCCAAATTCTCCTTTCACAGACCCAGCTTAATTCTACGGGCTTTGCTGGTTAATCTTCCCACTCTACATTTCTGCAAATGGTAATTGTGGTTTTCATGTGAATTGGATCTGAAACAGGGCAGACTTTCCCATACAGTGGTTATTTTCATACAACAGTGACAGAAGATAGAAGAGGATTTTGTCGCGGAGGTGTGAGGGTGATGATCCATGTACAGAGAATGAGAAAGTCTGAATGCAAACTATGATATCTGCCAAATTATTCTGGCTTCTTTTATTACAAATAAATGACCAGAAATTGCTTCCCAGAATGCTTCAGGTTTATACCAGACTAAGCAAGTGATGGTTCTGTAGAGTATTCTTTAGCATTAACCAAGTAATCCATTTCGGACAAGTAATTCCTCTTATTTCATGAACTTTAGAAAGAGCAAGATCTCCTCACTGCAGGTGCAGATCAACACAGCATTGTATTTTAAATAGCATTAGATGTCTAAGCATGATCCCTGGGTTTTCTTAACAACAGAGAYTGCAGTTTCAGGAGGGATGTTTTTCTGGTGGCAAATCAGGTCAAGGAGTTCCTGTCCGTCTGTTGCGCATTCTGACTCGCACCACCACCTCAGTGAAGATCCACAACTGTCTGGTGAACGTCACCAACGAGGTCCACCAACTCTGATTAAAAATATCCTCTTTTTTACAACAGTGTTACCAGTTCACTGACCTGGTTTATGTCACAGCTCTGTGACCAGTATTTGCATGACTCACAGGGTGATAAAAGGGGGGAAAAGGGAACTGAATGCAGAGAGGTGTGTAGAAACTTCTCAAGCCAGTGCTGCTACCAAAAACACTTAACATGAAACTAGGACCTCAACCACTCACTTCCCTATTTTCCTTACAAAACTTCAGCAAAAGTAGAGGTATAGCAAGCTGTGTATTAATAAGCAACTTACGGAGCAGCCAGTAAGGTCCAACGTAGGCAATGAGATTTGTGTTTGTCTTTTTAAGGAGGATGGGATAGGGCAGAGCAGCCCATGCATTTTTGGATAATCTGTGGACTGCCTTTAGGTTCTGTATAAATGATAATAATTAAAAGCGGATGTAACTAATTGGAATCCATTCCACAGCAATAACACAATCCCTTTTATTGCCAAGCCCCTGAGTCACTCAGTCCTCCAGATGATTATTTTTCTGCTTTTCCCTAATACAACTTGAACACTGTCTTTCACACTGCTAATGGATCCAGCGTGGGTTGATGCTCTCAGAGCATTTTGAGCMCACTGCTAGCCCAGACAGAACTAGCACAGTTAGCTCTGCAGCAGCAGGGCAGACTTACCCTGTATTTCTCCAGAAAGTTGCCCCATTTTATATTTAAAATCGCCTCCASCATCCACAAGTCTAGCGTTAACCCAGCTGTGCTATTCCTGTTATTTGCCTTGCACGTTCTGGATTAAAAGCAGTGATGGGCATCGCATGACGGTGGCTTTCCTTCTGGGCAGCCTTACTAGCATTCGGTTCACAATGTGATCTGTGTTTGGGACTTAGTGGCTTGAGCGGGATCTTTTATTTCCCGATGACTAGACAACGTGGACACTCCAAAAACTGCCGAGTTGATAGGTGTATGTCAAAAAAGCAAAGCTGCTGATGCTAGCCACAAGGCTCAGAGGTGCCCCACTGCAAGGCTGGGCTCCTCTTTCTTGACCTTCTGGGAGGAGCAAGTTGTTCCTGGGTTTGGCAGTTCCAGGGGAAGGCAAAGCCCAAAGCTGTTACACAGCAGCGTGTCCAGATGCAGGGGAAGGTCCTCTCCCTGCACACGTGACACTGGGTCTCTGGTCACCTCATGGGAATGGCAGTCCTGTCACTGCCTCCTCGGGCAGGGAGAGGCRAACCATTCTCCAGGCTTTTTCTCAGGCTCCTTTAGGCCAGCTTGCTCCCAGGGTTAGGAATGGAGCAAGTTTGGGGTGAAAAAAGTCCGCTCTGACTGGAAGAAGAGGCTGTCCTTCAGGGGGGCTTCTAGAAAACCTTGCCAGGCCTGGTAGAGCTGTGAAACCTCCACCAGAGGCTGAACAGGSTCAGTGCAGGCAGGGGCACTGGATGAGCACTCTCAGTGCTGGGCAACGAGAGCCACCCAGCAGGGACTGTGGGAAGCCGGTGGGCTTTGCACCAGTCCTGCTGTTGCTCTGGGTTTCCATCAAGGCAAGTTCTGAAGTGTAAAGTATGGTGCCTATTGCACTCAGTAGTTGCTGCTTAACAAGTACGTCCCTGGCGGAGCTGACGACATCTGAGGGCTGGATTCAAATCTCTCTGAAATCAGGAGGCTTCTTACGGACTTTGAAAGAGTTTGGATGAGGCCCACAGCCCTGTGGAGCAAAAGCACCTCTTTTCTTCAGGAGCTTGGCTATTTCTGTCACTCGTGGGATTTATGCTGTTAGCTTTGGTGTGGCACTGAAACCCTCCCTTGTTTCATCTGCTTTCTGGATGCCTCCTAAAATAACATGTGTGACAGCAAATTGGGAAGCTGGGAGCCTGGCGGAAAGCAGAGCTCAAAAGCTTATATGAATTGATGTTTCAGTTAGTTTTCGGCAAGACCACACTTCAGTGGTGAAGTGAATCCAGGTTGCTAGCACGGGATCAAATGCAGCCTAGCTGCACGGAGCTTCCAGTACAAAGTTATCTTTGCTAGCTGACATTTCTGGAAAAAAAATGTGAAGAGCTAATTCTATACTAACAGATTTTRTGCTAAGTCAAGAACTTGTCTTGCAGGAACAAATCCTGGACAGGTTTTTGAACACTTGGGTTGATAACTATTAGTCAATGGGAGTTCTGCAGACTCTGAAAATCAGGTGTTTGAGTMTTTTCTGTGATGGGTAACCCAGCAATGTAGAGAGCCATATAATGTTTTGGTTTGGTGCACCTGAAGGGGCTCACGTTCTTGCAGGCACTGAAAGCACTAAAAGGCTTTAAAAGCCTCACCTGGGGCTGTCCCTAAAACCCTGGCCGTCATTTCRGCTCAGGCCTTGGCCCTCAGGCCTGGCCTTGAGCTATGTTGAAGGTGTGCTGGTCTCAGATCTCCAGCCCTGCCTCCTGGAAGGACCTCAGACCAATGTCATAGCCTCGTCTCTGGTCCTGCCACTGCCTAGGCTCCCTGGGCAGATCTGGTTCTGGTCCACCACTTGCCATGCCTGGGGTTGCTGGTGGCCTGTTAGCAGACCCCACTGTGCCCCCTGTTCAGGACTGTGCCCCGGCGGGTGAGGGCGCTGCCTGGGCTGTGGTCACCCCCAGCTTGCAGCTCGTCTGCACTCAGCCCTGCTCTTGCTGCTCCCTGACGCACCCTTTCATCACAGGAAACAGGCTACGTTGTGGAGAGGAAAATACAAACAAAAAAAAGCCTTTAAACAGTCACCGCTCTGCTTGTCGCCTTGGGAAGGGCGAGCTCCACGCAAGCAAAACTGCCATGGGGAAGAGAAATTATTACTACCCTGATTTTATGGAGGAGAAATAGAGGTAAGGAGATGCCGAAGTAACACGTGGCAGAGCTGCAGCAAGCCTGTTCCTAGACTAGCGCTCCTGGGAGGATGGGTAAAGATCACCTCCGGTTTGGGGGGACGGATCTTCACCTTGCCTGTTGCCTCTTGAACTTCTYCAGGGACAGACCCAGGTGAAGACTACCGGGCGTTTTACGGATCCGTACGTACTGTATGGATTTTCCCCCTTTTGGTGGGAATCCTGCCAGCTGTCGGGACGCGGCCCGCGAGCGGCAGTGCGCTACKCGCAGCATCGACCGCACGTAGCCGGGTCGCCCGCTCGTGAGAACGCCGGGGCCTCGCGTGGGAGGCAGCG
>NW_028186790.1:1235723-1337689 GCF_003343005.1 Rhea americana | reverse complement strand
GCGCCGGGCTGGGGGGGGTGGATGGATGCACTGGGGGTGCGTGCGGGGTGCGTGCGGGGTGCTGGCTGCCCGCCCCGCCCGCGGCGCGGCGTTTGCATCGGCTGCCGGGAGAAACCTCCGGGGCCCTGCGACACCTTCCCTGGAGCGCTTCCCGGTGGTGCTGGTGGTGGCGGTGCCGGTGGTGGCCTCGCCTCGCCCGCCGCGGGCTCCCCGGCCCTCGGGGGCTCCCGCCGGCTGCTTTTCTCTGCAGCCCTTGGGCCAGCAGGGAAAGGCGCCCGCGGAGCATCGCGCTGTCGGCGGGGACTCGTCCCCGCGCCGAGTCTACCTTCCCGTGCAGGGCTCTCCCGCTTCAGGGCTTAAACCCCCATTTTTTTTTTTTTTTTTTTTTTTTTTTCTGGGAGCGACCGTAATTTGGTGCGTCATGCACGTAATGTGGTTACCAGCACCTGGCCGAGGCTTAATTGAATTGTATAACGAAGGAGCGTGCTTGTTCTTGAAGTCAAGGTGGATTTTTTGCAAGCTGATGCTGGCTCGACAGGAATCTGAGTAAACAAAAATAATCTAAAGCTGGGAGAGAGAGCGTATTAACCGGGAATCGAATCCGAAGCATTGCTTTGCACAGCGCTACGTTGCCGGCGGTGGAGAGCGGCCGAGGCCCGTGCAAGGCGCTTGCTCGGTGCTTGGATGGCAGGATCACGTTTTGACCCGCGGAGGGAGGCAAATGCTGCTGCTGCATGTCTGAAAAATGAGATGTTGATGGGCTTGGGTTCCCGTAGGTTGGTCTCAAATTCTGGGTCTAGAGTGTCCTTAAAGAGAGGATGGGGTGACAACATTTAAAAAAAAAAAAAAGTGTGTGTGTGTGTTTATGCGTATATAAATAAGTGCATTTACCCACTTACATGTGTGTAGGTGGGTAAATGCAACAGCAGTTTTCCAAAATAAAGCTAAGAATCTGAGCAACTCGGGCAGGCACACGTGTCGCACACGCCTGCACGTGCTGCGCCCAAACCATCCACCCATCGCGTGAGCAAATGAGCTATAAAACGTGGTTCCCGCAGGCTTGCGAGTTTAGAGGACGCTCCGTTGGGCAATACGGGGTGCACCGGCAAAATTTTGGATTGCTCCCTTTGACTTGCGAGGAGTTAATATCTTTAAAGACTGACACAAAGGGCATGGAAATAGGTATTTGGTGGGCCTTTTCGGGCGACTGCAAACCGCAAGGATGGCTGCTGGGTTTTCAAGTGGCAGCTGGGGTGATGATTGTGTAACACGGCGGCTTATAGCTGTTTACCTTGCTCGGCASGGAGAAAAGTGTCTTTAGATGGCTTTCCTCCGCTGCAGGCTCCTCGGGCGCCCGCTGGTCTCACCGAGGTAGTTTTCTCCTTTCTCCCTATTTCCTTAGCTAGAATCAGCGCTGCCTGGTTTCTCCAGCGCCTCTGTGGGATTTGCAAAGCCTTGGGAATTTTGTCAGCTTTTTAGCGAGATGAATGAAATGATTGCGATTTATGGTGCTTTTGGGTGCTGCTGGGCTGCTTTAGCTGAAGTGCTGTAGACATAGCTGCCTCTTTAATAGGGATCTGTCAGTACAGCTGCTTAATTTTCCCTCATGGAGACCAGATGAGCCTTTGCTGCCGTTTTGGCACATACGCAGGGACTAGTGAGCAGGCTAAGCCCTGGGCTCGTCATTCCATTAAACCCCCAGACCAACTGAAATATTTTCTTTCTTGTAAAGAAGCGTAAAATTATTTTCCTTTGTCTTGAGACCCTCGTCACGGTCAACTTTTTGGGAGTAAGTGACTTGCTCTTTCTTCTGATGTCTCGTTCCTCCTCTTCACGATTTCCCTGGGCATGAGAAGCGCTGCGATTTCAACCGAGAGTCAGGGAATTTTGCTGTTTTCTCTTGGACACAATTCCCAGAGCGTCAGTTCAGCATTGATGGTCTCTGTGCACTTGCAGCTCTCTGTGCCTGTGCTTCATTTTTTTTTCTCCACTGGGGTTTGCCTGGCTGTTGCCTTTCTTTTTCATTCTTTTAAGGCTGTAGTTGCCTTGATCCTGCCTGTGGGACTCTTGGGTGGGGTGGCACCGTACGCAACCGAGATGATGACTGTCTCGAGGTGTTGCACCGTTTCAGGACTTGTGGATTCCTGTTGTTTTGCCAGTTTTGCGTAGACGTTGCTGCCAGGCTTACTAGGGTCGGGAGTGATTTTTGGGGCTGTTGTGTTCTCTGCCGCGGTCATCCTTTGTGCGTTCGCCTTGGAGCTCACGGCCCTGTAAAAATGCTTTGCTGTGCAAGTTGTCCATTGGGCTCATTTGACCCAATGTTACATTCAATTGGCAACAGCAAGCCTTGTTTAAGAGGGTTGGTAAAACACCTCTCATCATCAGCCTGGGGAAGATAGTCATCAAGTTCGGTGGCCGTAAGATGGGTCATGGCTGCGTCAGCTGGCCTGAGATCTTGGCACTTTTCTTTTTCCTACGTTATTTATTTCCAAGAATTCCCATCTGCTTTCCCCATGCTGTAAAGACTGCACGTGGTGGAGCAGATTATGACCTCTGGGATGTCTTTTCAGTCACCTGTGCTGTTCTGGCACGCAGCATCACCATGGACCTGGAGTTGCTCCCCAAGATCCTGGAGCAGAAGGAGCGTGGTTGTCCTGGCCGAGCGTTTTCGCTGCGGAGTGCTTTAATGTTCAGAGCTGCTCTGTCTGCCGTGGATGTGGGGAGCAGTGCTGAAGCTGCTTGAAACAAGACGTGCTCCTTAGTGTTGTCTTGCACCGRTTTTCTTTTTTCTTGTTATTTGCTACCCTATGTACTTTCTTTGGTGTTGGAGTAATGAAATGGGTTGTAGTTAGCCATTGGATTTCAGTTTGTTACTCTTTTGCTGCTGAAACTGGGTGTATTAGGCAGGTGAGCCAGGAAGGTCTGTTTTTTGGTGCTTGTAAGCAGCCCTGAAAATGAGGGATCTAATCAGCAGACATACTTTTTATTGAAGATGTCCCCCTGCTCCTGTTACTTTCAGAGATCTGAGTAGTGACAGCTATAAAATCTGAGCAGCTGGACTTTTTTTTTTTTCTTAACCAAACACTGTATAGCCTTCCTCCACTTGCTCTTGTCCCTAAGTTTGGAAGTGCTAATGCAGCTGAAGATCTGGAGATGTTTATAAACCCAGGTGCTGGGGTGTGTATTGCTTGATGTGAGGGTGTTTGTGTATGTGGAGCTCAGCCCTCTGTAGCGCTCTTTGAGAGCCTCTGCTGATGGACAGGTTGTGTTTTGAGTGTGGTAGGGGCAGAAAGGAGCCTTTTTACCCATGTTGCAATGGCATTTTTGATCCAAAAACCATTCTGTGGGAATTGTGGTGTTATGGCTTTAGTTACCGAGATGATATATAGGAAGTCTCCAGGGGTGGAAGTAAATGGTGCATGTTGGAGAGCAGAATGGAGCTCCGTGGTATGAACCTTTGGCTTGGTTGAACATTGATTTTTTTTTTTTTCTTTCTTTCTTTCTTTTATTTTTTACCCAAGGATCTGGCTTGTGCAAAGGTAGGAATGGGACCTGGGCCAGTGGCATGCAGCTGCTCCTTTGCTGTGCAAGCAAGAGAGCTGCTGCTGCTTTGAGCACTCTCCCGATCTCTCATCCCGCTCAGTTCAGCGAGTGGCTCGTTGGCATCTCAATTAAGGTCTGCATTCCAGTGTTGGAGCAGAAATCTGGGCTGYTCCTCTCCCAAAGGGTTCCTGGCCAGCAGCTTTTTCTTGGATTAACCGACTTCAGAGATTTGCCCGTCTCCTGCTGGCAGAAGCAGCTGCGGAGGTGGGCTAAAGTAGGTGAGCACCCGCTGGCCCACAAGCCCTGCAGCATTCTCCACGCTGCTGATCTTACAGGAAACAGCCCATGCTTCTCACACCCATGGGTAGAGGCTTGTACGAGCCCTCCGGAGACTGAATCCTGTTGCATCTGACTTGCTAATTTGAGGTTGCGTCACAGAGATTATGGGTGGCAGGTTTCTTCAGAGCTAGCTAAGCACTTCATAAATTATGTCTTGAGGGAGGGGGGAAATAAATGCATCACCCACGCCTTTGTACAAACTGCCAGCGCAGTCTCTCTTTTTGTGTTAATAACGTACAGTAATTGGCCTGGCTACTGCAGGATCAGTGTCAGCTCCTGCAGGCTTGTCTGCTTCTGTCTGCTCTTTAATTGCTGCTTCAGGAAAAAAAAATATTTGTAGTGTTTTGTACAAATCTTGAGCCATAAATTATTTAGCAGGTGAAACAGCAATGTGCTGCCAGAGCATGTGTTTCCAGGAAGCAAGTGACTGCACCAAAAATGATGCGGCACAGCTTACTGCCCTGCTGCTATGTGTGTTCTGCAGAGTCATGTTGTTGGGAGGCTTTTCTGAATATATTCTYTTTGGCTGGTATCCCAGAATAGGTGCCAGAGCAAGACCAATGTCCTGTATAGCACAGCAAAGCGATTCGTGTCCCCTGCTAGTCAGTAGAGAAGCATTAGGGTCTTTGGTCTTGATCACAAGTTCTTTTAAAATTTATTTGCTTTCAGTCTAAGCAATCACCTTTAGAAATACAAGGTAATGTTAGCTGATTCACCCYCCCCTTTTTTYCCCCTCCCTCTCCTAAATCTTAGCTGTCAGCTATTTGAAAATGTGTTTCTAATGCCTTGCTTGCTGAATAAGGTAACGATTGTGACAGCCTTTCCTTGATGTGCCATTTGTYCTCAGGATATTGTCCCTGCTGGCATAAATGATGTAAAATCTGTAGAGTAGAGGTTTTCTGGAGGAACTGGAGGTCTTGCTTGGTAGGCATGGCTTCTTCTGGAGAGATTAGGCAGCCTACTGGAATCAGTGCAAAAGAATTTAGGGGAATAATACCATGGAATTGGTAATAAGTACAGAGACAGACAGTTCTCTGGTTGTAATGTAGCCAAACCCAATTCGGTGCAGTTCGGTGTCCAGGAGCTTGGCTTGTTGCCTAAGAAATGAGGCRGAGACCTTCCACTGGTGTATGATGCAATGAGGAACTACATTGCAACAGGGACCCTAAAAGAGCTTAAGAATAGCATCATTTTTTTCCTCTTCTGTTGCAAATACATCCAGCTTGAAGTATCTGACTGATGTGGCTGGAAACTCAAAGCAGAAAATCTTGCAGCCTTGCCAAAGTTATGAACTGTGGAAGCCACTGTATAGATAGCRTGAGTGGTGCCATATAGGTAGGAGGAAGGTAGAGCTGAGAGATAGTCTGGTAACGTGCTGGTCTGAGTTCCTTTCTGTCTTGCCTTGTTTTACAAGATATCTCTTTGAAAGCAGCAGACTAAGTATAACCTCTAAATATAGAGGAAGAAAGTTTTACAGGTTAGAACTGCCACCACTGGGTTTTGTCTTATCAGCAAACGCCTGACTGTTACTGGGTTCCTGCTGAACCTCTCACCCTTGAAACACAAAGCTGCTCTGAACTCTCTTGAGGTGGCCAGGCAGCACRTACTGCTGAAACACAGCTAGTAGTATTAACTGCCCTGGCAGGGTTGCACAGTARATGATGCTTAGTCTCGCTGAGAAGCCTGGTATCAAATTTAAGAACTATAATCTCAGTCAATTCTTAATGCCTTCATAGCAAACTCTCTATCCAGACTCTGGCTAAATGTCCGGGAAGTGTGCTGTCATTGATACCCTTTCTCCTCCACCCTGATGGTGATGAGCTCTCTGCACTAGGTGCAAGAACTTCTTCCTGGTTCCACAATCCTGAGATGTTCTTCTTGACAGTCCTGCGAGGAATTGGCAATGCGCTTTCCAGGAGATGTGTTTGGCGGGGAGGACTCCACTAGCRTGCTGTTGTTGACTAATACTTTGCCTCTGTCTTTCAGTTGCTCATGYTCCTTGGCCCTACTGATGCTCAGTCAAAGCTGACCTCCGAACAGAATGCCATAAGCCTCACCTCTGGCAAGTACCGCCACCTCGACCGTGCCACTAACGAAGAGTTCATCTGCGACAAATGTCCTGCAGGAACCTACGTGTCTAAGCATTGTACAAAGAGTACCTTAAGAGAGTGCAGCCAGTGTCCGGATGGGACCTTTACTAAGCATGAGAACGGTATAGAACGATGCCACGCTTGTAGGAAACCTTGTGAACTGCCAATGATTGAGAAAACTCATTGTACTGCCTTGAGTGACCGCGAGTGCACTTGCCTGTCTGGTACGTTTCAGACTAATGACACCTGCATCCCTTATACAGTATGCCCAGTGGGCTGGGGCGTCCGCAAGAAAGGAACTGAGACAGAAGACGTTAGGTGCAAGCCGTGCCCTCGTGGTACCTTTTCTGATGTGCCTTCTAGTGTGATGAAGTGCAAAACTTTTACTGACTGCTTTGGGAAAAACATGGTGGTGATAAAGCCAGGGACAAAAGAAAGCGATAACGTCTGTGGTCCTCCAGCATCTCTTCCTAATACGTCTTCATCTTCATCAAACCCAGAAGCAGATGGAGAGCCCTAYGAAGTTCCATCAACTGCTTATCTTCCCAAAGGTAATGTCAGGTGCTGAAATATGGCTATATTTTTAATCATGCGATTGCATTCTTGCCTTAGTTGAGGCTGCTGTTTATAGATATTTTTATGCTATTAAAAGGCAACCTGATCTGAGCGTGCATGGTGCTTTTGGTTTTTGGCCAGAGCAYACTCCAGAGTGTATCAGTTTCACTGAGACTTCAGTCATGGTGAGCCTTTTGGCTATGCTACTGTTTGGACTAAATTAATACCACTTTCCCCAGCCACTTCTCYCATCTATATGTTGTGCTGGCACAAGTATTTGTGCGTTTTTGTTGAACTTAAGAAGGGAGCTGGTGCAACAGAGAAGATGGGGGGGGGGGGAGTAGAGGGAAGCTTCTCTCCACTGGCCTGGTTTCCTGATGGGTTCATTGCTTTCATGCCCGTGCTTTCCCTGCCACACGCTCCTTGTACTGTGCCAACATATCGGCTTTAATTGGAACTGTTGCCAGAACAGAGATCGAGGAACCTAGACTATGTCATAGTGTTTTTTTTTCTTTACACTCTGTGACGTTCATTAGTTATCACTTGTGGGGAAAACTGAATTTAACTTGACATTCTCAAGCTTAATTAGAAATAATAYATCATCACAGTCTTTATTGGAAGACTATCCTCAGCACTCTCAAAGAAAGAACCTCTTTAAGGTGTCTCAAATGGGGCATTTTAACAACAAAATGTAATTTCTAGTGGACTTCATGCCTCAGCAAGTAAATGCAATTGCAGAGAGGTATTGACACTAATAAGCTTTGGTATTTCTAATTTGTTAGGTCTCAAAGTTTGATATGATGTTGATATRTCATTGGGAGAGGAAGGAAGGATGTTCTCTGAACTTTGAAATCAACAGACAATTATGTAGAAGTTAGGAGGTTTTTTTGTTTTGTTTTTTGTTTTGTTTTTGCTTTTTTTTTTCCCCCTGTTGATGTCCTGGTTGGAATGTTTTGAGTAACTGAGCCCAAGGCAAAGTCACTTTACAGATGGTTACACCTACTCTGTCTTGTTTGGGATGAGAGACAATCTTTGAAAGCCTAGTTTCCAAAGACTGCACTAGTTCTTGCTGCAGCAGCCCTTCATCTTCTCACCAGGCTTTGGGTTACATGGCTCTGTAGGGCTCGAGAGCTGTCAGTAAAGCATAATTTATTGATAGGAAAACTCAGAAATAGATCTTAAGGGAAGGTTAGGTAGCTCATGTCACTTCAGAAAYGTAGTCGATACCTCTGCAACAACTTGAGGTGCTGAGCTGATGCTTATGCTTCTTTAAGAAAACTCCTCAGCTCCTTTCAGTATTCAGCAGAGAGATAATAAGCCTCTAAATTTTCACCAGGTGTTTCTATCCCAAGTACCAAGCTTCCAAGAATCAAAATAAAAGTAATGTTAATAAATTTTTAATTCTTTTTTTAAAGAAGTGTTTTTCTAAAAAAAAAAATACTGAATTTGGCTCAAATACAGATTGACAATATCCCTTTAATCAATTAGTTTTTAACAAGCTGCCACTAACCATAACCAGCAAAGGTCAGTTTTATCCTGAACTTAACTCTGTAACTGTAGCCATCTGTTCTTAGATCCAAACCTTAACTTAACCTCTTTACCCTCTATCTACGTGGCATTGAATTTCGGTCTCCTGGCCAAGCAGATGCCCAGACAGTTCTTAGACCATGACATTATGCTGTTTTGTGTCTCCGGTGCCATGACGCTGAACGCTCTCTTCCTTTCACAGGTCTGAACTCTTCAGTTCCCGGTTTTGCACCCTCTCCCACACCACAAGCATACAACGGCACAGGGGACGTGACAGGATACTACAACGAAACATCAGTGAACGATACGGACGGTGCCAACGGGATCCTTGCGGACTCCGGGGCCATGAGCCACGTGCAGAACTACCGGCACAAACACACTAGCCAGCCCCTTGAGAAGCAGCCAGCAATGGAGATGACAAGCAGTGAGAAGTCCAGCATCCCATACAGGCCTCCCAGGAGAGGGCCACCAAGTACCCACAAGCACTTYGACATCAATGAACACTTGCCATGGATGATTGTCCTCTTCCTGCTGCTGGTTCTCGTGGTTATCGTTGTCTGCAGTGTCAGGAAGAGCTCACGGACTCTGAAGAAGGGACCTAGGCAAGATCCCAGTGCCATTGTGGAAAAAGCTATCATGAAAAAATCCACGACCCCAACACAGAAYAGGGAGAAGTGGATCTATTACTGCAATGGGCATGGTGAGTAGTAACGACTAGGAGACTCAGCAGCAGGCTTAGTGTGAATAGTATCCTGTCCTCCTYCAGATTTTGAAGAAGCTTTTCCTTCCTCTCTGCATTTACAGATGTCAGRTGGTGCTTTTGGTGAGCTGCCCTTGTGTCTAGTAAACAGTTACTTTTCTAGTTTTGGGGGCTTTGTAGTAATCTAAAACCCATATATTGTAGTTCCTCAACTATCTCTTAATCCTCTGCAGCTCCTCCTTCACATCCTCTATCTCCCCATTCCTGTTCCCGTGACATCTCTCTGCTCCTGCTTTAACTGTTTCTGAAGGAGTGGTTAATGGGGGGAATGTTACCTGCTCTTCTTAGCTCCTGTCCATGCCCCTTCTTTCTTACCTACCCACTTGCTAGGAGGATCCTGAAAAACTCCTCTTTTTCTCCTTCCATGGTGGTTCTGTTTCTCTTCCTCCTTATTTTCTTCACGACTCAGGCATGGGTCTGATTTGTCTTACTCCTCTTTTCCCTCACCATTTTTTTTTTTCTTGGAAGGCTGAGTCATCCCTTGCTTCTTGGCTGTGCCTCAATTCCTCCTGCCCCCCCCCAAAAAAAAAAAAAAAAATTACCAGCTTGGTTTCTCTGCCCTTTTCCTTTGCTGGAGTGAGAAAGGTTATCCTTAATGGCTGTATTATGTACATATCCTACTTCATATGTTTAGGGAGAACAGGTCTTCCTGGAAAGCTTGCTTTTTAATGGTTCCCGTGCTTTAGGCAGATGACTTGCTGTCAACTTTGTGATGAGACTTGAAGGTGAACTGTGATACTCGTAAATGGAGACTTCTAAAAATCAGCTATACACTAATGATGTAATCATTAATGTATAGCAACCTGTATTAGCTATGACGAGTTGTGATCTCCCTAGGGATGCACAGTTTTGCCTCTGCAAAGCGACGGTGGCAGTTTTGACCATCTTACCCTGCRCAGGCAGTACTGGCAAGCAGTTCCTTAAGGTTCAGATTGCTCAGCCTTAAACATTCATTTCTAGTTAACCTTTAGAAAAGCATGTTTAACAAAGGGACCCCAAAAAAGACAGAACAGATTGAAAAAAAGGATTTAAAGGTTTAAGAGATCAGTCCTTGATGAAATTCATCCTTGAATGCTTAAGTACAACGCAAAGGCTTTAAGTACAGTGTCTTCTGCCATGTACTGGGTTTTCCTTCCTGCTGATTAACAGCCCCCCATTTTGTTTTCCTCATTAGTGTATTTACAGAACAATTAAGGTCTTGTTGGAATTAATTTTGTGCCTCCTTTTGTGTTTGTGCTATTAGTTTCCTTCTGTCTCTTTAGAATTCTTAGATTGCAGTTTCTTGGGCTTTTTTCTACCCTTGCAACAAGTTCTAATAACTTTTTTCCCATATTTTCTGTACTCCTTTGTCCCTTAAACCTGTGGTGGCTAARCTGGTCCCTGAGGCTGTGGTAAGTGATCTGCAACAGGGCCACAGAACCTTATTAAACAGTTTTACTTGTATCTGCTTTAAGAAATACTAAGGTTCATTGATTCGGCCATGGTTCATTGGCCAAAAATGACTGGTTATTACTGACTCAGTGTTTTTTTTTCCAAGACCTTAATTACTAGTTCCCTGGGTTGGTTGAATTTCTCACTCTTTCCTTTTCTGGGAACAGTGAATTCTGTCATCTCAGAGCAGGGATTGAATTTATGCAGCTTGGGCAGTGATCAAGTTCAGAGACTACTGCATGCTGTCTTGAGCAGACAGGAGAACTCCTGCGAATAGTATTTCTGCTGATGTCCGTGACTTGTCCGTGACTCAAGCTTGAGAAGCTGAAGATGTTTACAGGGCGCMCAAGGAATTCAAGTGCTCAGGAATAATGCAAGGCTGAAGGAGTCTCTCTTGTGGTCCCTTACTGTGGGACATGAGACTTTTATCAAACCCCAGGCTTGTACCAAGCAAAAATGATGATGTGGCTGGATTAAGTGGGTAGACTTTTAGTTACCTTTTTTTTCCTGAAAGGACTTAATTCAGCCATAAGATCTTGAAGCATTGTTGGCCGCATGGGTGTAACAAAGCAGATCCAATGCTAGAGGTGATGTTTCCTAACTCGGCGTTTCAGCCCACGTGCACTGCAGGTGGCCCTTCTGCAAGGTGTGAGAGCTCCTGCTGTGGGCCGGGCTGGGCCTCAGATCGGTGAGGATAATTCAGGTTAGAGAGACTTTACAGATAAGATAAGGTATGGTGAGCAGTGAGGCTAAGATCATTTAGGTGTAACCCCACCTCCCAGATCCTGTCATCCTTTAGAGGACGGCCTAATCTGCATGCAGTTGTGCGCTTTCCAAAACGAATTGCTCCTGGTCTTCCCTCTGTCTTCATTTAATAGCTGAATTTGGCTATGGCATGAGATTTGTCCTGYAAAGTTTCCTCTCTGTCTTGGGAAATACACAGGATGTATCTGCAGCAACAGCACTTAGCTAATAAACTGGCCCAGTATCTGATCCAGACTCTACAATCCAGAGGCACAAATTCTCCAAATTCTGACTGTTTTGCACCTCACTCCTAATCATTTCTGTGATGGTCAGTGGTGCTTGTGTGCCTGGATGGCTTCATGACTTGCTTCTGCCATCAGATGCCTTCATTTGAACTTCAACGGTGAAGGCAAGACAAGCATAAACCAGCTGTTTTGTCCCACTTTAAGTGTGTTTTGTCCCACTTTAAGTGCAGGTGTGCTGTGGCTTAAATTGTGTTGGATGTGCCTGGGGCAGCCCTGCTGGTTAGCTCCTAATTGGTGGCATTGTGCTGGCCCATCAGGTGTGAAACCTTTCTTCTGCAAGGCCACCTGTGAAGCCCTCTCTGGCTTTTCTTACTGAAAGGTCCAGCTCTTAGCAGTCTGTTTACAAGAAACACATAGGAAGCATAGCAAAAAGGGATTGGCCTTTTTTATTAACTGACCCTAAGGCTACGAGGTGCTACGTTTTTCAGAATGTCACTGAAAACAGTACTTCAGACGTGGGCAAATCTGGCTGGGAACAGAGGTACCAGGCTTTCCAGAGAGGAGACTTCTGTCCTACGTTAGTTCAGCCCCCTGCATGGTAGGGAGCCACAACCAAGCCCCTAGATTGGGTGCAAGGGCCTGGTTTATAGTTACACTTGCAATGCACCRTGCAAGTTACCTTTTTTGGGCGGAGGTGAAGGGACTGGATGCTTGCGGTGTACCGATCTCTGTGTGATCTCCCCTGCCTGTGTCTGCAGGGGGTGGTGGGACCTGAYGGTCCGGTGGCTGCACCGACAAGGGTGCCAGGGTGCCCGGTGTGCTTATCGCCGCCGTGAAGCATGGACGTAACTGTTACGCACAGCCACCACCCCGCCCCACCGCCCCCTCACTTCTGTTTGCTGCCTCCTCCCTCCTAATCCTTTGAGTAAACAGCTTGACTTTTGGAGGGATTTTTTTTTTTTTGGCTTGTTCCTGCTGGTTCTAAGTGAAGCACAATCAGAGAGGCGGTAGCACTGCTTAGAGTCGGAGCAAAGACATCTTGTGGTGGGTAGGCTTCTTCCCCAAAAGAGGAGAATTGAGAGGCTGATTTTTGTTTGTTTTTTGTAAGGGCTTATTGTTTGGAAGAGCATTTTTGTGGAATATTACAATTAGCCGTGTGCAAGGAACTGCAGCGTTAAAAATTACTTACGTGCACATTGTAGTTGCTCCTTTGACTGACCTCAGTGAAAGCAGTGGCTCAAACTCGTGCCCGGTTCCTGACGGCGCTTCATGCTGAATTGCTGACATACCTGTGATGCACTTGTCACCCTGAACAGCTATGGTTTACCGTGGAGGGTTTCACTTGTCTTTATCCTCCTGTGAGCTGGTGGTTATGCCCCATGCTCTTGCTGTAGTTATAACACATGCCTTAAATAACAGCCTAAACCTAAAATTAGTAGTAGGTTGGGAGGCTGGTGTTAAAATGAGACCCATGTCCTTAATATGGACGTGGTCCAGCTCAGATGGCAAATGCTGATTATTCTGAAAGGCTTAAACGGTTCGGAGGGTTGGGGAGCTCCCGATGACTAATGACCTGAGCTCAGGGCAGGGTTGGCATGCTGGAAAGTCCCTGGCCCTCAGAAAAGGAGCAATGGTTGGGTTGCCTCTGTGTTTCCCCAAACAGTGGGGTCTCCTTAGAGCTCTCCCCAAGAGCCCTAACATCTCATCTTGAAGACGAAGCACTGGCAGTGCTGCCGTGCTTGGAGACCGTGCTTGGAGATGTTGAGTCTTGTGCCATTTCGGTTTGCTGTTAGTTTTTAGATCTGCAGATGGAAATCCTGAGGGCAAAGGCAGCTTGCCCAAGATTCCCAAAGAAACYAGTGGTTAATTTTCAGTATAACTGTGGTGTCTAAACTTGCAGTGACTGTGCTGTAAGTCCTACTCTTTCCTTGCGCAGGGAAGTGGTTTTAACCTTGTATGACTGGCTTCTTTTAGAGGATTCAGAACAGCCTGYGTATTGAAAAATCTTTATTTTCCTCTAAGCAATCCTTTCATTTTGGCAAATACCTATTCCTTTCTTCAGGTGTTTCCAAAGGTAAAAAATAGAACCAGCAGAGTCCTTTTAAATATGGAGAGTTGAAGTCTTCTGTAAGTCTCGGAAATGACAAATTTTGAGTCAAACTGTACAACACAAGAAGATGGGCTTGAACGCATCTTGCAGAAACTGCTAATAGTGTTGCTTTGACTTCCACCCTTTGAGTAGCAGAGGGTGGAAGGCATAGACCGAAATGAAGCATGTAAAAAGTTATCTGTGCATGTAAAGCCACTTATAGAAGCATCCTGAAATGGCATRCAAGAAGAGGTGTGGTAATCTTGACTTGAAAGACTGAAGAACAGATCTTGACAGCGCTGGCTGGAGTGATATTCTAACTTCCCTATTATTTTTCAAGTCTGGTAATGGCATATTATTGCAGTGGGTGGTAAGGGTGAAACTAGGAAGCCTCTGGTTAAATAACCAGCAAGAARGCAGCTGTTTGGAAAAAGCTGCTTACAGCCAGGAGGTAGCTGAGCTGTGATGGCAGGTAGAAGAGCACTTATGGCAAATGGCTCAGGATTGGAGGCTCTGTCGAAAGGAAAGAGCAGGGAGTTAAAGGGTGGTGCTGGAAAAACGGAGAGTGGTGGGATTTCATGGTCTTGATTGCTCAGTTGCTGTGTTGGGAGCTGGGATCTTCTCAGCTGGTGATTCACCAGGAATAGCGCTTGGCTTGCAGCTCTTTTGCGGTGGGGGCAAGGCTAGACTTGATCTTGTTTTGAGCAAAATCGTCAAAGCAAGCAGGTGAGGGTGTTGAAGAGGGACAGATCCTCGCTAGAAAGCAGGGTGGCCACAAGTGCTTGTCCCCGCACCGCAGTTCATCACTGCGAGGCTCTTCAGAGCGAATCTAGCRGTAACGGGAGTGTTGGCAATGGGTTGAGGACGTTGTAGGTTGTGCAGGCTTGTGAAATCGGATGTGTTGTGTTGAAGATGCTTCTCAGTAACCCCCCCCACACCCCCCATGACCTGAAGGTTTTGTGCCCAGGCCTCAGGTAGCATAGAAATGGCCAGCAGTATCTGGTGAGGGCAGGTACACCCACTGCTGCTAAATACTTGCTGTTATTCCTGAGGAGGAACAACCCCGTGCTTGTGCGTARGTCCAAGTATGACTCTGGCAGGCGGCACACGAGATCAGGGATTAATGCCTGTCCACCTGCCAAAACGGAGAGGCAGAGGGTTTGTTTAAAAGCAATCTCTCCTCTGGCATCTGCAGTTTAATAATCTGCAGAGGTTGTTCTGATCCTCTAATACGAGCCTGTCCCCTTCTTCAAAATAAGATCCAGACAGAAATGGTAGCAGTGGTATTTCAGTGAGTTTTTTATAGTTCAGTTCAACTACTGCTTGGTTGAACTGTCCCTTCAACAGGGCCAAAGCTTCTCCACTGGGAATTTCCCGCAGCTGAGACAGTGTTGCTTGACCTGGGACGGACCTTGCCACCATAGGATGAGTTTGGGGGATTTTTTTTTTCTTCATTTTTATTTTTCCCCTTCCTAAGACCATGCCCTGTGGCTGTTTATAGAGGTGCTGGTTTTTTGGCCGTGGGTAGCGTGTGTTTGGCGCCTTTGGAGCAGGGCGGCTTTGTGCCYGCTGGCTAACCTCGCGCCCTCGCTGGCTTCGACCCTCGCTCGGGAGGCTGGCGTAGCCGCCTTCGCCTCCTCTGACGAGCCTGCTCATTTAAGAGCTGGAAAAAGCCGAGTAGCTGAATGCTTTGCCCGGCGTCGGTCTATTCAGCGTGAGGGTTTTGTGTCGGGGCCCCGYCGTCGCATGCCGCCGCCAGCATTGTGCAAACGTCTCGTGTTCCTCCTCTTTCGGAAACTTCCCGTGATCAGCAGAGCTGAATACTCTCAAGCTGTGTTTTTCTTTTTTCTTTTTCTTTTCTTTTTTTTATTTTTTTTTGGTGGGGTTGGAGCTGATATTGTGGACTAATGTGGAAATTGCACATGGATAGGAGCACATGGGGTCCCCATCCCATGGAGATGTCGTCTGGGCCCTCCTGCCTTGTTGCCTCCTGATTTTAACCTTCTTAAATTGGAAAGGGTAGGTATACGCTTGATGCTGTGAGCCCTGTTGGTGCTGTTGTGCTCCTGAGTCTCCAGGTGCTCCAGTGGGATGCTCTCATCCAGACTTGCTCATGCGCAAGGCAATGTTGGGTGCTAAATTTGTTCTGACGCAGAGCTCTTCATTTTGAGGTAGCTGTGGGRTTAAAAACAACCTATCCCATAGCCAGCCGCTTAGTCTGCAGTGGGAACCTGCCAGCGTGGAGGAGACAGCCAGAGCAGTGGCCGTGCTGCTGGAGGTGGCCAGCCCCAAAGACAGCACRTGTGTTTTGGGCCAAATCCATCCTTGAGCTTTTGGGAAGCTGTGCAGTTTCCAAAGGGCTCATGCACGAGTTGAGCCAGGCTTCATGGTGAAAGGAGGCCTTGGAAAACATAAATGAGAAAGGCTGGTGTTCTGCTTGGGGAAGGGAAACCTAATCAAATGCAGGTTTATTATATCTTGTTCCTGGGCCTTATTGCATTAGCAGGCCTGAAGACTGGTACTTGATCACTTTTAATATGCGCTGCTACACGAGCCATCTGTCTGCATTATGTGCAGGTCTGTGCGATGCTGACCTTGGGAGGTGGCACACATGCTACAAAATCAAAATCTGCTTTTTTTTAAAAAAAAAAAAAGAAAGAAAGAAAGAAATGCAATCAAAAATGCTAGATGGCACCTGGGTTAATTAAATARGGGGTGTGTGCTCACCTGTTATGGTAAGGCTTGATGTCTAAGGCACAGTGAGTCTGCTGGGAGAGGATGGTTACCTTTGGAGAAAAATGTGCTGCCAGATTCTTGAAATCCTGCGTTTATTTCTGCTTTGGGAAGACTTTGGTTTCTCATGTCTGTAAGGCTCTAGCACATAAACTGCTTGAGTAACAAGGCAGATGCTCCTTGCTTCATGTGGGAAAAATCCAGGAGGTGAATGTAATCCTGGGGCTGGCATCTGTTCCTGTTTGGATGTTTAGATGGCTTTGGCTGCAGCAGTTTGTTTGCTAAGGGTTACCAGTCTGTCCAAGATAGTTATGAAGATTACCTCTACAAAAGCTGTTTAAAATTTAATAACTGCATAAAACGTTTAAGCTGGTTGACTGTTCCCTTTACCAGCTAAAGAGAGAGGGTCTATCTAGACMCTGTTATTTGGGGCATTGCAGAGTCTGGGCAGAGAAGGCACCCACCAGGAGAGTTTCCAGTGGTGGTAGACAGGAGCTCACATGGCTTTCAGGAGTTTTGAACCAAAAGTGATGATCTGAGTGCTATAGTAGAGGTGACTTCAGTGTACTGTGGGATGAAAGGGAAATCCCAGAGCTGTAGCATGAGGACTGCTGCCCAGCTTGTCCATCATTGCTCCTTGTGCTGTCTGTTAAGTCCCTGAGGTTAAAAATGTTCTTAACCATGCAGTGGCTCATCCTAAGCCTTCTTTGACTGTCTGGTCTTGCAGAGAGTTATTTTCTAGAGTGTGTGTGGGAAGTGTTYGTCAGGAATCCATTTCCTGCCCTGCAAGATTTCTTGTTTCTTCTTAAAACAACAAAAAAACCCACCCTTCAGTGGTTTGTTGTCTAAACAGTGCTTACTGAGGAAGTGAATCACTAACTTCTGGGAGGGTCTGACACCCGAACTGTCCTCCACGGGGAAGAATGAGCAAAGCACCGTTCTTTAAATGCGTCTCTATAAATGCACCCTCTTCTGTCTGGGCAGAGGCTCTTGTTCAATTGCACCTTTTCCAAACCTCTTTCTTTAGGAGTCAAAATATATGTCTGTCTGTGGGAGGAGAGTCTTCARCAAAATCTTTGAGACAGAGTGAGCCCAAAGTAAAGGGTGAAATTTTCATATTTTAGAAGATTSTTGCATCAGGGATTTAGGACTCTTAAGCCCCAAAATTGCCAAGCTGTGATGTCCTGACAACTAGTTTGGATTTGTCGCATCCTGGCTCTGTTTCATCTCTGTTGGTGTGTTTTCAGAGGTAAAAATAGCCTGCTGTGGCTGTGTTTCACATGAGTCAGGAGGATATTTAGAGGTAGTAGGTGGGATGAGCTCAACAGCAGAGTTCAGTTAGCAGCGATTGAAGCTGTTATCTGAATGTGGGAAAGGGTTGGGCTGTATCACCACCACAGCCTTCCTATCTGACTCCCGGGTACACCTCAGCTTTGCTTTGCTCTCCACCCATGATATTTAATCCTCAGGGTTTCTGCAGATGTCAGAACCCAGCCAACCTGACACAGTCAGGTTATGTCACCCCATGTGGTGCCATGTGCTCATGCCACGTGTCTGACAAAGATACAGTAGTGGTGAAGAGTTAACTTTTCAGCAGAGAAARAGAGATGAATTTTAAAGGTTTCCTTCTGGGAGGCCATGGTTGCGTTGATGTACGAGGCAGGTTCTAAAATCAGGTTTGCCATGGCTCAGGTAGGATCTCCAGGGCTTTCCTTCCCAACCGAATAAGATGGCTGGCACTTAACCTGTTGCTGTGTTAACCCTTTCCTTCATGCTGGTCTTGGGAGAGCTGTGCAGACCGTGAAATATGAGATTGCCATTAAAGAAGGCTGCTTTTCTGACAAGTACCAAGTGAGCCTTGCCTTGAGCTCTGAAAATGAAAATCATGAATGCTTTTTTTGTTAGAGGGTGGGGTGAGGAAAGAACTGACGTTCCTCTGTGGTTAGGCTCTTCTGACTTTCCCGTATCTGCTGTCAGGTGCTCGGATGTAGCCATCTGGCAGGGTAACTCTCCCACTTGATTTTTGATTCATTGGAAGATATCAACAAGCAATGGCAGAAAAGAGAAACGACTTTTTGTAGGTATTACCAAAATGGGCTACATGTGTGCTAGCACGGCTGGCCATAGCTCTGCTTAGCGCTGGCTTTTTGYTCTGTTTGAGGCCAAACAATCGCCAGAGAATTCAGTTCATTTCCAACCTGTATGTACCAGGGTTATGGGAGACAAGCAAGGCTTGTTTGTGCTTTAATGACTTTTTGAGCTCATTTCAGACAAGTCCCGCGCACTTGTCTGATGACCAATTAAGTGATTTTCATGAATGAAATGAGTGACCGCTCGGTTCAAGGCAAGTTTAAGCTGAACTCTGTGCTCACTGGCAAGGCAGGAGACATCCAAAGAAGCTGGAAACAGATGGGAAAAGTCTCTAACACTATTCAGAATAAACAAGCAACTGGAAGTCAGGTCATGCAGGCAAAATAGCCTTTATGGGAAAAACTGGGGGGAGGCGACTTGAAGGCGGGATGTGGAGTTGCCAAAGCAACGTGCTTGGAGGTTAGAAACCGTGCCGTTGTCTCTGGACTTCTCTCCACAAAGATCCTAAATGCAGCTCGGTGTTTTTGTAGTGTATTTTCGCTGGGCGCTTGTTCAGCGGTGCCTTTTGCTTGCATGGCTGTGCCGGCGCCCGTTGGTCCCTGCCCTCTGGGAGTGGGTCTGTCTCTGTTTGCTTTCTGCAGGGTTTACTCTAGATGTGCTTGGGTGTGCCCGCGTTCCCATGCGTCTACGCCCTCGGGATTTTGATTTACCTGCGTGCAATGTGTCAGCCTTGGTCCTGGCTTTATAAAGGGAATTCCTCACCCTTCTGTCCGTGGCGCAGCCCCAGGAGCAGCTGCACTGCCCCGTGGSTGGGAGCAGTACAGGCACCAGCACTGCTTGGCTGCTCACAGTCCTGCCAAGCCCCGGGGTGCTGTGTCCGAAGCTATAAAACAGCCCTGCAAACAGGTAAAAGTCTCCAGCGAGGTCTGAGCTGCTCCAGGTTAACTGATGCTAAGGGCTTGCATTGTGCTACTAGCTGGGAGCCTGTTTTGGGGAGAAAAAGCCACCTTCATCCTACCCACGTGTGAACATTTCTTGTGATCTCACGGAGGCTTTGTCSTGCAGCAGCATTCTTGTAGCAACCCTGAAGTAACTTTGGATAAGCCATCCCTCCACAAGTTTTTTTTTTTCCTCCTCTATTTTTGCACTGAAGACCTCTTCCGTTAAGTGATACCAATGCAGTTTCATAGCAGATAGCTTAAATACTGAGTTTAAACACATAACAATAAGTTTGTGCAGAAAATCTCCRCTTTTATCCTAATAGTAAAAGCACTGACTAGATTGCTCTCTTTGAAGAGCTTTGCCTTACATAGCATTCAGGGGTTGTTATGACCTCAAAACATTAGGTCATTACCTAGTGTAGCCTATCACAGTATTTAGATAGGCATTTCTGCGAGTAGTATGTCAACCAAGACATGCCTGGATCTCCTAGATCCTTCCAGAGTTGACCCTGCTGGGTTTATATGCAGTTCTGCCAAACGAGTTGCAGGTGTAAGTCTGATGCCAGCTGTGAGTTCAGAGCAAGGACTGTCCCTGTTTCATTTCAGTGTCCTCCAAAGTGAGGTAATGTACAGGGTCTAAAATGATGGTGATAGAGAAGGCGATGTGGGCTGCTGCATTAACAGCAAGGAGCTGCCTCTCCTGGTGCTGCTGTTCTGGGCCCTCYTTACAGCAACAGCAAGAGGAGGGGTGAAGGTGGGAGCTGAGATGGTCGGGGGGAGACGTGGTGAGAGAGTCTGTAGCCTTCCTCCTGTGAGTGCAGGGCGGCTGCAGCCTCAGCCTGGTTACGACGTCTCCTTGGACATTTCCTAGTTGTTGGCAAGCTCAGAACCTCGTTAGCTTTGTGCTTGTGTGGCTGTGACCGTGGGAATGGTGGAATGGGTGGACCAAAGCGCCTTCCTATGACAGCTCAATGGCTTTAATTGTGGTTTTTGAGCTCTGAAGGCTTCATGAATTGCCTCTGGCCTTAGTGTTCAGACGAGCRTAGTGGAAAAATGTCCACATAGTTGAGAAAATAGTGGTGGGTGAGGAAGACCTGGGGATTCAGGTGGAGCTGTGGCTTTTTGCTTTAAGTGCTCATAATGGGACACACTGCCAAAAACAAACAKATTTCGAGCAGATGAAATGAAAAGCATGTGATATACCCTTAAGAGCACCTTCCCATCAAAACTGGAAGCTGTGACACTCTTAGTACTCTGMAGAGTAATTTTGGAAGGATTCTGGAAATATGGAAACAATATGACTGTAAGCCTATTATAAGCATTACCATTTTATTTTAGTCTTGAACAAGTGAATTAAGTTACTGTAAATGGCTTGATCAGTAATACTTGGCAGTATGCAGCAGCAACTTGTCATGTAATGGTTTTAACCTTGTTTTTCAGAACAGAGGGAGTAATGGTTTTCCAATTGAGTCAAGCCAAATCTGTATTCAAGTCTCTATTTTCCATCTCTTGGAGTTCTGTTTGCACAACATTTGAGTGGATATAGTGAACATATGGGGTTTAAATTCATTTAATAGTTTCAGGAGAACAAATTTAACATTCTTAGAGCATCAATGTAAAAATTTCCAACTCTGTTCTTGATGGAACATTTATTTTCTGACTGTTAYACCTCATTAAGTTCTCTACTATGTGGTGCGTTCTGGTGCCGTGGAATATTATTGCCAAATGATATCAAGATGTTTAGGATATCACCATTAAAGTGCTGGCACTTGGTGCAAGGCAGAATTTAATTTAAAAAAATTATTGAATTATGTGATTAATTGTACTAAATTTGAAAACGTCAGTAGGACTTCTCGTGCTTTGTGTTKCAAATTTTGTTTGAGAACATGAGGACTAAATACCGTGTCAGTGTGTATAAACTGATGTAAATCAAGTTCGGACCAACTGAAGATTGACCTCAGCTCTGCAGCAGCTATAAACACTGGAGTTTATAAGCATTAAGCACGTAGATAGGAGCAGATGCTGTGTGGGTTTTTCCTTTCCGCAGCGGTCTGAGTGTTCTCCACAGGGTCATAAAATAGCAATTATGTTTTAACACTTCTGGATGACTGACTTGAGCAGGAGCTGGTACAAACAAAGCTTCTGCCTAGCTTTAATGCTTCATCTTGCCCTGTCTCACCTTCTCTTGTTGCGAGGGTCCTGGAGGTGGCTGGCACTTGCAGACCGTAACTGATACAGGGCAAGGATTGTCTCATTCTCCTCGCTGAAACACCAGACTGAATGAAATCTTAYTGAACTCAATGGGAAAGTGACACTGTTATGAAAGCTTTATGAAAGTATTTTGATTTTTATTTTGCTTTTCTCCTCCTCTCCACTCTCAAGAACCTCCCTATTTGGCTTGTTTTATCTCCGAAGAACAACACGTGCGTGAATGTCTGCTCAGCACCTCTGCCTTGTTTTGTAGATAAATGAGTAGCGCCAAAGTGGCTTATCCTTCCTGGCACAGCTCTCTTACCTTGGTGCACCAAGGCATAGAGTGTTTTTTTTTTTGTTGTTGTTTTTGTCTTTTTCTTTTTTTTTCTCCTTCCTACCTTCATATTTAGGTTTACTCTGTTCCATGTTGAAGGAAGAAATTAAAAGCGCATTGGCTGYGTGAACGAGCTGTTCTCCTGCTTGTGGTTTTCTGAATGTTGTCTGTACTGCAGCCGCATGAGCCTGGACTCCTTGCAGTATGTTATTCTTGGGGGGGGGGCTTGAACTTAGAGTTCTGCAACGTTTATACCAAAAGTAATTGAATTTGATAGTTTAAAAGATCGATGTCGTCTTGTTTCTTTTAATTTATTATTTTTTTAATACAATTTTGCTTATGTGCTGCTTTCTAAGCATAGGTCTGCGATGTCCAAAGGCATTTAAGTTTAGTCGGGGTGTAGCTGGCCATGGTTTAGTTGCCAGGGCAGTTTGAAGTGTATGTAGTTTCCGTGCAGAATCGACGGCTTTCCCGGCTCCGGAGGCAGTGGCGGTGAGGGCCTGGCTCGTGTTTGGGAGCGCGCGAGTTATCTGTGTCGACTAGCACGAGGGACAGCCRGATCTTTGTGCGGGTAACCGGAGTAGTTAACAAGATGAGACTTAATTCCTGTTACAGCTGCCAGCATCTGCACGTTGAAATTTTATGGGTAATAACGTTTTTATGTGCCTCGGATGGTATTAGACCCATCATAAAGCACAATAGCGTATTTTACGGCCCTTTTTTATTCTTTAATGCCAGGGGACGTTTTTCTTTCTCAGGCTTATTCTGAATAACRAACTTTTCTGAACCTTCCCGTAGGTAAAACCGAGCCCCGTGGCTCTGGCTCCTGAGCACGGAGCCGGGGAAGCATCCCCTYGTCCTGCTGACTGTCTGAGATTGAAGCTGCTTCAGAAGCTGCTCAGTGGTGCAGCTCTTCCCTCTAAACCCCTTGGCTATGTGTCATGCTCTAAATAYGGCTTTTTAATCTCCGTGTTTTCTCGCTGCACCGGAGGGGACTCTTGGTGAACACCTGTAACGTGCTGGTTTAAACGTGTGGCTGCCRACGCAGCATCCCTAGACAGCGTGAACGTTCCTGTAGATCGCRTTAGTTCAGCTGCTCCGCCTCGTCTGCGCACAGGCTTAGAGGAAGGTGTTAGCAACACGCTCGCAGCATCCGCAAGAGCCTTAGGTCCCAACGTGCCGGGAATAACGCTAACGCAGCGCTAGTTTGCTGCTCTCCCGGGTTGAGTCCCCCAGTCTGGGCTGGTGGGCAGAGACGTTGCGTTTGGCTGCAGGCAAGGTCTGCCAGAAACACTGACCCTCAAATACCTTTGATTTCTGCTGAGATATTACATGCAAAGGCTTTTGAGGTGCTACCTGCTTCTSTCAGTGATAAGTGTGGCCCAATTTTGCAAGGGGGAAGTTGAGCATATTGCACTGAACCTATTCCAGAGACTTTTTTTTCCCCCTCTATTCCATTATGGTGGGAGGAGAGTAGGAGTATGCAAAACAAATGAGTTGACTCTGTTTATCAAGCAGGTTGACTATCAGCTTAGATGTTCTGAGCATGGTAGGGTTATGACTGCTGGAAAACAAATGAATATGTAGCTTGGAAAAAAACACATGTCTTTATACAGCAGTTGTGATAAGCTTTTCTTTGTCAAAAATAGTTTGACACTCTTGGGGCTTAGACTTGAGGGTGTACTTGGGATGTTGGACTAAATAGTATTAAAGCTGCTAAATTTTGCAGCTGTGGGAAAGTTTGGGGCTATGAAATACTTCTCTGTAAGCAGCAGTTTTTGCTGACACAGGTGTTGGGACTGTAGATGGAAGAAGAAATAGCCTGTGTAGTAATGGAAGAGTGCTGGCTCATGAGGAAACCTGAGATGTGGCAACATCTCTGAAAAACAGAGATGTTTGGATGGCTTTTGTTGACCCTTCACATGGTGGTTTGAAAGAGGCGTTGTTCAGCTTGGTAAAATAGGCTTAATTGGCTCTTGTGAAGAGAAGCCGTGGCTTCGTTTGAAGACTTGGCTCCTGACCTCCAGTAGACGCARGGACAAGTGTACTGTTTGAATTGCTCCCAAAGCTTCAGGGAGGAAATCCTTATAGTCTTGAACTAATGTGTCTCAAAGGCTTGGGAGCAGAGATTTGGGGGGAAATCTGTCTTTGTACTCTTCAAATCCCATTCAAAATTTTCTATTAATGTAAAACTGTTCTCTGATGCAGACGATGTGCATCTTCTGTCATACACCTGAGTCATTCTACTAGGTCTGCATCAGAAGCGACTTTAAATATGCCTATAACTACTATAGATGCTCTCTGTTACGGAAATATGTTCATCTTCATAGAGATGCTTCAGTGAGTCATCTTTTAAGGCTTTGAACAGAAGCTGGATTAGCTTTGATACAAGTCTAAGGGCGAGCACATTGTCGTCTCTCGCTGAAGTCTCCCTGGGGAGRTATTCCTGCAGCCTCGCAGTCCTGCCTGTTTTGAGGGCTGCATACTTACTTTTTTATTTTATTTTTTTATGCTGCTGAAAAACAGGCTATTGCAAAGCAGGGGACAAGTGATTGTTACTCTTTTAGTTCAAGCTTTGCTTGCACCTTCTCTCCTGAGATGAAGTGAACATGGAATGATGGGCTATTTGAGTATATTTTTCATGTCAAATGTGCCATGCTACTATGCAGTTGATTTTAGAGTGATCTTAATGTTCTTGTRCTGGCATGTATGTTCGGATTAAGCAACTTTAACTTACACAGTAGATGTTAAAAGTGTTTGGGCATGTTGYGGAAGGTCCATTCAGCTCGTCCGCYGAGCTYCTTGCAGCCTGGAGTGGTAAGCAGCTTGATCTATGTAATGAAAAATCATTAAAGAAAAAAAAAAATGTACCCATTCATCTAGGGAATGGAAAAGGTATGAAATAAGAGGAGGCTGCAAGCCTGGAAACCACTTTTGCCTCATCTGTAGCTCTTCTGTCCTACAGGCATAGACATCCTGAAGCTTGTGGCAGCTCAGGTTGGAAGCCAGTGGAAGGACATCTACCAGTTCCTGTGCAACGCCAGCGAGCGTGAGGTGGCAGCTTTCTCCAACGGCTACACAGCCGATCACGAAAGGGCCTACGCGGCTTTACAGCACTGGACCATCCGCGGGCCTGAAGCCAGCCTTGCCCAGCTCATCAGCGCCCTGCGTCAGCACAGGCGGAACGACGTGGTGGAGAAGATCAGGGGCCTGATGGAAGACACCACTACGGTAACGTGGGGCTCATCTTGATGCTAATGTTACAGAGATGCTTTTTRTAATGCTATCTGTCTTGCCAGGGCCAGTGCTTGGGAGGATGATACCAGGTTGAGACTCTAGGTTGACTCATAGTCAAGTAGCCAGGCTSTGTCTCACCCCAGAGCTTCTCAGGTACTTGTATTTAAGTCATCTTTTGGCCAAGCATTCGTGTGCAGCACATGGCCCTCGTGAAGGTGGAAGGTCTGGGTGTGCTTGACTGTTCCTGATGCCGTGCAGGGTTGTCCCCTCCTGCAGCAGATTCTCAGCATGGTGTAAACTTTGGGGCTTTTGTGCTCTGACAGCTTCCTGCCACGCTCGCCGCCTTGGTTTGTTTTGACCTCCTCTTGCCTTAGCTCTTAGCATGCTTTTGATTTTTTTTTGACTCTGCTAATTTGTGGTCATCTAGAAGAATTAATAAATGCGGTGGGTGGGCGCTGAATGTGGAGGCCAGTGGGAGAATATATGGATGGAGGAGGGGAGTCAAGGGGGGAGCTAAACCAGCTGGTGAAGTATTTCCCACTGACTTTTTCAAACTGATTTTCACCCAAAAGGAAGTAAGTGGTAGCGGGTACCTACGAACCGCTATTTGGTGTTTGTGTGCCGCTGATGAGGAAACTTTTTGTGGCTGTGTAAGAGCTTGTGGGGCAGAGCACTATCAGGACAGCTCAGTGCCAAACCCTGTCACTGAGGCAGGACTGTCCCACGCTGCCACAGGGACTGCAGTGGCTTTACCATTTACTCTTTTTTTTTTTTTTTTTTTTTTGCAGTCTTAGCATGCAGCTGTGTACTGAACATTCTGGTTTTTTACAAGCCTGCTGCAGAATTACAAGCTTTCGCATGCATGCGTTTGTGTGACTCTTGGACTTGCATCTTTGACAGCTCCTTGTAATCCCACCGATCGTTCTGTGTACTGAGCACTACCTCATCTTTTTTATACACAAATTTTGAACAGGCTTGTGTGCGAGCTCCTATTCCAGCTTAGTATGTGTGCTTTGTGTCACAGGCTTTTTATTCCTTCAAACTCCTAGTAATTAAGTAGTATGTAGCTCTCTTGTTTTGTACCATGCTCCAAAGGTGGGGTGTTTTTTTTTTTTTTTTTTGTATCTTGGTGCATCTAAATGGGAGAGGAGGAAAAAAAAAGCCTGAAACAAAACTATAGGAAAAGAGAGAAGCAGAAAAAAAGTGTTATCTCGCACGTGGCTTGCACATGTGTATGAAACTTCCATTATGCACGCTGTGCCGAAAGGACATGATGTCCTTTTGGTCTCCTTGAGCGGGTTGTAAACTCTCTGTTCTCCTGGTTATTGTTTTGACTTTGAATAATCCCGGAGTAAAACGCTAGGGCTAGGAGAGCAGATAAAAGGTTTGGTTTGTTTGTCAGCACAATGCCTAATTAACCAAGTTGGAAAGATTGTGCGATGCTCAATGTTCCTGAACGCTGCTTTCTGTTTCAGCTAAGAATATCGGGCGCTTATTCTCAAACAGCAAAAAAAAAAAATGAGGAGGATGACTTTAGGAGCTAGGTTTTACAGTGTGCTCTGTCAAGATGCTTGATTTCTGGTGACTAAATAACAACTAACCGTTTGCTTACATTAGACATGTRGTTCTTAATTCTGAAAATCCAGTAATCAGAACAAATGTCTCTGGAAATAAGCAAACCCAAATCTTGCAGATTCTTGAGTACAGGTTTTCTGGATGTTGTTTAAAATCTGGATTTGGAGGACGTGTGACACCTCTTCAGCCAGATGTTTGAAAATTTGCATTGGATAAACTTTCAGCCCTTTCGGATGAAATCCTATGGACTCTGTCCAAAGGGAGGAGCACATGGCTAATCAGGTTGACTTGGTGGAAGGTGTCAAGGAGTTGATTCTCACCACTTGGAAATGCTGTCATGGGTGCTTTTGTGAGCAACTGAAAGCTTTCCTCTCTACTAGAGTTTGAATGTGAAATAGCTCAAGTGTTCAGCTTCCATTTTTCCGAGAATCTCAGTAGACTTGAAACCTTAAACTTCTTGCTAAAAGGAAAATAAGCGTGTGTTCCACTCTTCTGTTGAAGCTTATTTAAAAAAAAAGATTTTTTTTACCTTTGTGTAGTATTTATTTATTTTCCAGTGAGCTTAGACTGTTAATCACCTTCTAACAGCTGCCRTGGTAGTGCTGAAAATTCAGTCCTGCAGCAAGATTGCATGTGTGCATCCTTCCTCMAGCCGCCATCCCCATGACTCTCCTGCTGGCCTTCCTGCTGGGGACTGGTGGACGGGAGCCAGCAGTCTTCTACATCAGCAGCACGTGCATTTCACTCTTCTGCTATGCCTCCTCAATGAGGCAACACAGACATACCTGTGCTTRTCTTTCTGGTGGAAATGGTGACAGTCAGCTGGTAGATGACAAATACAAGAAGCCCTAATGCTTGTATTTCTCTGGAGCAAGATTGCCACTGTGGCTGACCTAGGTAATGGCTCTAGGTCTTCCTTTTCTAGGGTATATTGTTTGTAAGGGCAAATCGTGCACGTGGTTATTCTTAGGTGGTGTCTGTCACCTGAAGGCACCAGGCTGGTTACCGCACTGAAGCGGTGCGTGGGACGTTAAAGCTGAAAAGCACCCCAGTGTGGATTTGACGTGGCTGCGCAGTGCGTTTTGGCAAGGTTCGGTCCTGCTGCAGCCTGTTTCCCTCCTTTATCAGATCCTGGCGTTTCGACGAAAGCCACGATAAAGGCCCCAGGAGATGGAGTAGCCCAGGGACCGCTGCGGGAGAGGTGCAGAAAGCTGTGGGAAGCGCCTGGTGCAAAGGTGAACGTGGCCCTCGAGCCTAGAGCAAACAGCTGCTTTGCAACGCTGCAGTCCAGAGCACAGGGCTCGGCGTGAACCGAAGTGCCATGAACGTGCAGGGGAGCCTATTGCTAAATGCCGGGAGCAGATGTTGAGTGTTTGGGGTTTTTTCATCTATGCAAAATATGTGCTGCCTTCTTCCTGGCTCACCTGCCTGATGCATCTCCTACAGCTAACTGCATGAAGCCCCCTGGGCACGGGAGAGCGAATCAGCTGCTGGCAGCATGCATGTGAACGAGCTGCAGGAGTGCTTGGTGAACTGGTGTTAGGAAAAGCATGGAAATTCCCCTCTCCTGCAGGAAACCGCTGCCCGCCGAAGGGGCGAGGGGAAGGAGAGAGGAAAAATCTGTCTCAAAACGGATGCATTGGAGTGCAGAAGCCTCTGCGTTGGCAGCAAGGTGCTGYGGCGATCGCTGCGCGGGGAGGTGTCCCGCTGCAGGCAGAGCCCCGAGGGTTTCTCAGGTTTTTAGTCTGGACTGGCTGGGAACGAGCTGCAGGGGGTGAGGTCTGGGCCCGAGGCTGCGTGGAGGCAGAAATTCAGGTTTTTGTTGTGCAAGGTCTGGGCTGTTGCCCCTTTGAGGGAGATKTGGGGTTAGTTTGTTCTGCTTGCCGCTGCCGAGATGCTCGGGCTCGCTCTCATCGGCGAGTCTGCGCCGGTGGTGAAACACCGGCCGGACCCGAGCAGAGATCTGCTGCAGCCGCTGCCTTCGCGGCAGATTGCATCCCCGTGGCCTTCCCCTGTTTCCTGTCCTCAGACCGAGACACCTGCAAGGCAGAGCCACCCTCTGGTCCTGTCCCATTCACAGAGAAGCTTTTTGGGCTCCAGCATATAAATATTTACAACTGCTGATAATTCAAGAATTGAGAATTAAGGCAGGTCTCYGGAGCATTACAGTGTACAGCACAAGCACTTTCCATTGGGTAAAGAAAAGCTCCACTGAATGCTCGGTGGCTTTTTTTAGCCCTGAAAGATTATGCTGGTTCTACCTCACGTTGACCAAATTTAGGTTAAAACTGGATTAGCCCTCTGAATCACTTTGCTGGTTTTTGCCCTAGTCGCTGATGCAGAAAATAYGAAGAGCAGAGCAGCTGCGGGAAGAAGCTTGGGGTGTGTTGAGCTGGCACAGCTCCCGCGCAGCTCTCGTGTCGACGGCGAGGGTGTTTCCGGCTCGTCTCCGCGGTGGGGAATAGCTCTGCAAAGTCTCTGCCCTGCCAGGCACGCTTCGCTTGGGCAGACGGGTGGCTTAGGAGGCAGCGGCATGCAGGTCCAGATGCTAGCGGGCATGGGCACACCCCAAATTAGTGCTTTTGGCACTCAAAAAAATAATAAAAAAAAAGGGAGGGCAAAAGATGGCTTTTGGACTGGAATCTGCAATTCTTAATAGTTGGGGTAGAGGTGGAAAAGCTGAGTGAGGCTGGCGAGGTCTCTTGGGGATAAGCTCTCTTGCAGTTGTGTGCTGACATAAGGCTGTATCGGTCGCCAAGCCCTGAGTGTCGTCATCGTCGCCGCTGCAGCGCTCCTGGCACGGCTCGCCGCTGGTACCGCTGTAAGCGCCCTACCATGAGCAGTGCTTTAATCTCTTATCTCTTTTATTTATGGCTTTATTGGCCTTAGGTAGAATATTCTAAGGTACTGACAGAAAGAAGCAAACAGGCTTGCTTAGAGCGTTCAGAATAAGCTAAAAAATAAACTAAGAAGGCGGGTGGTGGTGGGGATTGAAAATGTTGCAGCCCTGAGCCCAGCGAGATATAGTGCGTGGCTAAATGCATGTTGTCCTTGATCCCGTAAATCAGCAGATATGTTGGAGGAAAGCTTGTTGGTGGGGCTGTGTCCTGCATGAACCTCAGTTGCGCAGTTTCCTCCTCCTGGGGGGGCTGGAGGAGAAGAGGATGTGAAAGCCCTGTGTGAAGCTGTCCTGCAAGTAGGCAGACAGCTGTTGCAAGCTCCTCTTGTGCCTTTACTTCTTCTTTCGCAGGTTTTGACCTTTGGGTTAAAAGCCTAGAGCAGCGCTCTTCAAGCAGAGCACAAAATTTGGGCTGCGTCAGGCTCCTAGTCTAGGAGTGACTTGCTTGATTTCCTCTTTTTACAAAGCAGAACCGGACTGGACTAGTTAATCTGCCTTGTGCTATCTTAACTTAAAATGCCAGCGGTGGAAAGAGGATGAAGTTACTACACAGATTTCTCTCTCAGGAGGTTCACGGCAGGACACTGGACACGGAGCGCTGCCCATCCGAGGGCAGGGCTCTGAAACGCTAAGGCAGCTGGCTGAAGCTTGCATGCAACTTTCCTTTCCGGTTTCTGTACCGTTTTAACCATCTGTCAGTACTAAGYTGTAGTATAAATTGGTCAGAGTCTAGAGGAAGGTGACATGGAGGAGCTTGGCTGTTCTCTGGCAGGCTTGCTCTAAGCCGTGGGTTGACTTCCAGTGAACTGTGGGTTTGAACGAGCGTGGAGGATGTACAAGGAACACAAATGCAGTTTTATAGTAGGCACAGTTGTATTTGGGGTCTCCTTACATTTGTGGCCGTGTCTCCTTGGGCTCTCTATGTCATATCCAGTACAGAGAGCTAAGGAGCGTAAGATGAAACTAGCAAGTGGAGGAGCTGGAGCAAGCAAAAAAGAGGTACCGATTTGTTCATCATCGAGCTGGGGAATTCCTTGCCACAAGAGACTGTGGCTAAAAGTATGAGTTCAAAAAATGACTGGACAAATTCATAGAGAGGAAAAAAACACCAGAAGCTTTCGTATAGGCACCATCTCCTATTTTGAGAAGCACCAGACCCACAAATCACCAGGGCTGATGGGGAAAGCACTCATATAGTTCTCATGCAAAGTGGCTGCATTTTGGTCTTGGTATCTAGCTGACTTCTGGACTCCAGCATGATTTCCCAGACTAAGTGTTCTTCCGAAAACATGAGACTCGATTTTTTAGTAGTTGTTTTCCAGGACTGTCTTACAAAGTGTTGGACTCCAGGTCTGCACACAGTGTAGCGGTGGCCAGTSCTCTTTGGAAATGTGGCCAGTGAAGCCAAGGAAGCCAATTCTGCTTTCCCACCCCACCCTTGGATGCTGGAGCACCCTCCTGTGCCATGGGAAATCAGATAAAGGTCTTTCCCCTCCCCAAAGGTGTGAGCCCTGTCAGGGAAGTGATGGACTTTCTCTTCTCTACCTTCAGTTGTGTCTGTGCAAAATGTACCAGTGTCAACTGGAGAGCATGAAAAGTGGGATTCCTGCCTCAGGCAAGATCCACCAGCTAGACCTTGGCTATTATTAGTCAACATAGGGATAGAGGCAAGCTGACAACGAAGTGGTAGAGGAAATGCTGCTACATCTGGGTGGCATCTTGGCTCCAGTGCATCTCTGGCACCATCTGATGTGCAGGCAGTGACCGCTCCTGGGGCTGCTCCTTTCCCATCCATCTGGTTGAGGGGTTTTGCCGTTTTTCTCGTTTCTTGGATTCAGTCCAGGAGAATAACGGGAGCATGTTTCTCCAGTATCTGCAGACTGTCACTTGGTCTTTGTGACCTCTGTAAGACTTTGCACCTGGGTGAARGGTATTTGGGCTTCAGAGGACTGTTCAGCTGTAAATGTTGGCCCCAAACACAACAGTGCCTTGGAGGAACGACCTAGAGACTGTCCAAGTCCCTGAAATGGAGAGGACCACCAGGGAACGCTCTGTGTGGGTTTCTCCTTTAAGGTATTGTGCAGGAACTTGTATTTAAGGGTTTTACACAGGATTTGTCATTGCTCTCGGAGCATACCCGTTTGGTGACCCCACCAGCTGCCCCTGCTGTCACAGGTAATCTAGACGCTTCTGCCGAGAGAGCTGATTGGAGGTGACAATCCCATTTAATAGAAAAACTGTACCACGAGTGGAGCACAAAGCTGCTCATCTAGGTAGGTCGTCTTCGCACTAAGGTCCCTGCTAGTGTACCCTGGGTGCTGCTAGCCTTCCCAGGCGTTTCTCCTCCTTTTTTCTCCTCCGGAGCCCCATATGGAGGCTTAACGAACCTGGAAATAGGGCAGGTGTCAGCTGTGTAATCTTGTTGCAGGGAATCCAGGAAACTGCAACCTCAGTGCTAAACTTAACCCCCGCTGAAGCGGTGCGCAGCAAGCTGCATGGCCACCCGACCCGGTGACTATAAAATCTCCCTCCGGAGAGATTTTTCCTCTGACCACAGCCCCCTGCTATTTTTCCCCTTTTAAAAATAGCAGCCGTTTCATTTGCATTTGGCTTGAGCAAGAAGACTAACCTGCTGCAGCCAGCGGCGGCAGCTGCTGCTCTGCTGGTGCCGTGCCCGAAGCCCGGCTAACGCGGTATCGAAGTGCATTTGACGGCCTGAAGTCGCCCGGCAGCAGAGGCGGCGCGGTCCGCGCTCCGGAGCTGGGCACGGCCGTGAGCGAGGCTCCCTCGCGCCCCGCAGCCGGACTGRGCGGCCGAGCTCAGCGTCTTATTGGGGCATTTCCCCGCTGTTTCACTTGCAAAGCCTTGATGCTGTTTTTTTTTTCTTTTTTTTTTTTCAATCTCCCTTTTTTTTCTGTTTGGGAAATACGTGGTGAGCCTGGAGTTAGCACCAGTGCGAGAGCGCTTGGCCGGCTGCTGGTGTGCCCGSAGGGCTCCCACGAGGTCCCTGCGCTGGTGCAATTAGTGATGTCTCCAGCAGCGCTTCGAACGGCTGTTTCGTGGTTATCTTCTCTCGCTTTGCAGGTGATAGCTCTGACCTGTGCTTCTAACAGCTGCTCCTGAGCTCAAGGAGTAATGCAAAGCTTCAGTGGGGAGAAGTCTAGGACTAGCTGCTAAACTCCCCGGTTGCCAAAACTGACTTTGCTGCGGGCGAGGGAGGAGAACGGGGCATTCGGGGCCGTGAGCGAGCGGGAGTTGGCAGGCGCTGAGCTCGGCAACAGCCCATCAAACTCGTCCCGCTAGCTCCCGGTCTCCGGCTGTGGGAGCCGCGCGGGCGAGCTCTGGGCGCTTGCCTCGAGGTTCGTTCGGTTCGAGTTTGCAGAAGCGCTCGGGGCTCGGTCCTCCCGCGGCTGAGGACGCTGAACTCCTGACGCCGAGTCACTTAGATACGGCGATCACGAGCTCGCCGGAGATCGCCTTGAGTGAGCAAACACAAACGCATTCCTCTTCATCAGCGTTTGCTCTAAAGATCGATTCGGCGGGTTGATAAATGACTTTCAAGGGTTATTTTGAACTGATGCGGTACCAGCTAGAGAGACCTGCCAATACCCTCGCYGATTGCTTTGTTTTTGGTGTTGGGTTTCGATCCCCACCGTGACGCTTTTCGCTACAGTTACTGCGGGAAGAATGACTAGGAAGTATCATCCAAGGGAGATTTTTTTCATAATTCCCACAATCAATCCTTCCTAATGTTAGCACAGTCATTGCAGTTTGTTTGTCCAGGTTGATCTTTTATTGCCATACAATAAAATCAAGACAAGCACTTTTTAGTCAAAATAAGGGACCAGCCAAATCAAAGGAGCCGGCGGGAGCAGTTGTGAGGACAGCACGTGGATCTGTTCCCCAGCCGGATGTAACGGCGGGGGAGTTTGTGCTTGGGCAGTTGCATAAATGTCACRTGAAGAGAAAAACGAGTTCAAGTATATGTCCTCTTTTTGCATCCATCCCCTTTTCTCCCTCCCCAAAGGCTTTTAGGAAGGGACTTCTCAAATTCTCCTGCTTAGAGCATCCTTCCAGACCTAACCCACATTGCATTTAGGAGCCAAAATGTTGCCATTGGGACCTGCATCCTAAAGGGCTGTGAATACGCAGGAGCCTTTACGTTTTTTTTTTTTTAGCCTTGCAAACCGCTTGCTGCAGTGATCAAAAAAAATTTGGCCAAGCGCCCCAGCGCGATTGATCCGCGCTTCGTTGCAGGAGGCTGCCAGTGCGTCAGAGCCCGTTGCGTGCTTGGTTTTCAGGCTGAAATCCATAAMTTCTCACCAGGCAGCAGCGTTTGCAGGCTCTCCTGCCTCGGGACCGGCTAGGGAGTCCTGGTGTACTCGGTGCAAGCGATGCACCTAACAGCCCTCTATGTGTCTGTGTGCCCAGTTGCAAATACGGCCCCTGTGGCACATGCAGGGCTCCCCTACCCCTCGTCAGGTGAGAAGTAAGGAAGCTCCAGAAAGCCTCGCCTTGGAGGAGATGCAAATCGATGGCTTTCCACCGTTGCCCTCCTGCCTTCAGGGGTCAGTGCTGCAAAGGCACTGCAGGCAGGAGGCTTTTTCCAGCAGGATTGGGGGCATTCATCACTTTGCTCGAGTGCTGATGTTCTTAAAAAAAAAAAAAAAAAAAAAAATATTTGCAATGGTGGTTTCAAGCAAATGAGTCACAAGCTATTAATAATGTTTTTGCACTAGGCTTTACCTCAGAGCAACCTTTTACTTTCCCTGGCCTTTCAAAACACTACCATTCCCTTTGCTTTCTTCTCCTGGTTTAAATATTAACACCCATTCGAGCATCCTGTTTACTTTGCTTAATAAACTAACAAACGTTCAGCTATTTGGAACGCTTTGGACTCCAAGGACGCCTGCAGTCGAGAAATAACCCCAGGTGATTTTCTAGAATGCTTTAGCAGCTGTTTAATTAAACGCGAAATAATTTGCACGYTTCTTCTGGGAAGCGTTTTCCCCTCTGCTTGGAAGGCAAGGCAAGGGCAGTGGGTTTTTTCAAGCCCTTAGGTAATTTTTCCACGTTGGTCAGGCCTTTTTAGAAGATCAGGAGTTGMGTTGTGGCTGGAGAGTAAACGGTTGGGTTGCATGGGGAAAAACTAACCTCTCAAGTCTGTTTATTTTTAAAGGGGAAATCACAGTGTATTGCCACGTGGGAAGTATCCAGTTGCTATTCTGGCTCTTTGCTTGCAGCTTTCTTCCCTGTTAATGACAATGGTCTAATTCTTGTCGAGGAATTGTATTGAGAAGGGAATTTTAGAGAAAGCAGATGCTTTTAATTAAGCATTAACACTGGTTTGTATTTTTGCTRTGCATATTACATAACATGCTGAACCAGAACAAATCCTCCCTTTTAATTTTCAGCTGAAAAAAACCCTTTTATTCCACCGCGAGCAGCCTGAAATGTTAACTTAATGTCAGCTAATGGGCGTCTCGGTGGACACATGATCCGTGGGTGGCAAATTCCTCGACGCGGACGGGGAACGCGCGATGACGTCCCTGCGCGCGGTGGAGCGCGGCAGAGCCGTGCGGAGCCCGACGGAGCCGCCCAAGCGCGGAGCAGAGCGGTATGGGTGGGAGGAAGCAACCGCAGGTAGCGTGCGCCCAGGGGACGCGGAGGCGCGAGCTGCCACCAGCAGCATCGTCCACCTGCCGATGCGGGACGGCGCGTCAGCTCCCTGCCCGGCGCAGCCTTTGATTCTAGCGTTGCATTTGATCTCTCTGCTGTCGGCAGAAGCAGGCAGACACAAATTGCCTAGTTTTCCYCTCCAGAAGGGAAGACAGCGTTGTGAGATGCTGCTGAGAGCAGTTATCTTCCTTAAGGCTGCTTCTGACAACATCATTGTGTATTATGAGCTTCTGCTTAGAGAAGAGCAGAGCTGTTTTCCTGGGGGTATGCATTTGSGGTGCGCTGTGTTCTCCAGTACCATGTAGTGGTTAGGAGAAAGTTGGTTACATGCAGAAGTGGCTCTTAATTCTGCTCTTGGACAGATCAAGCGAGGCTAGGAAGAGATTGAACGCTCGGTGATGCTCCTTGGAGCAAGTTGCTCAGAGCAGGAGAGATGGATTGGTGACCTTCAATATTGTCCCAAGTCTGTCTTGCCTGTAGACCTTTGTGGGATGGTGGAAACCAGAAATGCTGTATGGTTGGGGTTTGCCATCCCAAAGGTAATGTTGAGAGGCTTGGAAGGGCGTTGGGTTTGCTTCAGGGATAACGGGGCAAAACTGAAGGACCTGAGCTGATGCTGTCCTTGACATGTGTCCCAAGTTATCCTTTCTGACCATAACCTCTGAGTCAGGTGGGACGGAGAGCTCTGTAACATGTTCACCATGTGCTTACGGGAGCCTGGGTGAGACRGGTCAAACAAATTATTAACTTGAAACGTGGCTCAACATTGAAAAGTGGATTAAGCTGTGGTTGATCTAAGTGCAGCTGAGGAGATGTGTGATGACATCATTTCTGTTCCTCGGGCACGCTGGCACCAAAACCCTGCTGGGTTGCACTGGCGTGTTACAAGGCAGGTGCAACTCRGGAGCGTTGTGCCCCAAAGAAAGCTCCAATCCTAGTGACGCATGGAAAACTGGAGTCGTGGACTGCTGGAGGCAGTTCAACAGTGCTGCACTCGCAAACCAAGCACGCTGCAATGGAAATAACCAAGGAGTGCTGCGTCTCTYACCTTCCAAGTTTCTCATCGGATGAAACAACGAGGCCAGACCGTGTCTCACACTTGTGAAATGATAAATATGGAACAGTTTTAATCCACTCTTTGGCCTGTGTAGCAGTGTTACTGGGAGCAATGGGACATGAGTTCGTGTGCAGAGGTGGTGGTAGGGGAATGCAYCTACTATGAAAGGTGGTGTCTGGAGGATTTCTCATGCTCTTGCATCCTCCCCAAAGCATATGTTAGAGGATGATGTGGTGGAAATAACTTGTCTAGAACAAGAGGGAGTCATGTTAACCCTCACCAGCTCTTACTGTGGGCATAAGGGCTATCAGGATGAGATTGACTTGGAGCTGGATGTCTGTACTCCACTGCATGAAAACACCAGAATGCTCTTGGGAGGCTGCAGGGAGGGTTATCTGCTGGATGATCATGGCCATTAGCCCCAAYAGTTGTACTTCAGGCTTTAGTGACCTTTTCAGAGCATAAGAACAAACACCAAGTTAAAATACTCTGCTGTGGCTGCATGTGTCATCCTATCAAGAGCCGAGGTCATTTTACCCTCCTGCCTGTTGAATGGTGGTGTGCTGAACACTAGCAGTAGTTCCCACCTCTGACTCCCCTCTGGTGCTTGTTTTGTGGGGTGCAGACTCTGGAGAAGGGGCCTGTGGGGATCAGCAACTGCAGGTTATCTTGGAGGAGGCTATCCAAACGCGACGTTTGCTCAGGGGAGTTTGTTTCCAAGGATGGGCTCGGATGGATTTGAAAGCCTCAATGCTGCTGTTGTGCTTAATTCCTGCTGGGATGGAAATGGCTTTGAATGTGAGCTCGTTGTGTAACGTCCTTATGAGTTAATTTTTCCAATATCTTCTTTGCAGCTGGAAGCTGACAAACTGGCGCTCCCAGTGAACCCCAGCCCACTCAGCCCCACGCCCAGCCCCACTCCGAAGCCACCCGAGGCGACCGTCCTCACCGTGGAGCCCTCTCCTTCAGAGAAGAAGTGCTTCTTCGTCGACGAGTCGGAGCCCCTCCTGCGCTGCGATTCGACTTCCAGCGGCTCCTCTGCGCTCAGCCGAACAGGCTCTTTTATTACCAAAGGTACCAAAATCAGCTTGGGATGCGGGGGAGAGCGGGAGGATGAAATAGCCGTGATCCCTGAAGGTCAGTCAGGGCACGTCCTTGGTGGTCAGCGCACGTAGGAAGTACGGTAGAGCTGCCTAGTGAGCAGCGGCAACGTAATATCCTTAAGGTAAATAGCTGGGGAAAACGGACTTTCCGGAAAAATTTATCGCATCCTGATTCAAGATGATGAATATCCTGGTAATAACATAATGTAGAGTAGAGAGGGAAAACACCTTTAAAGATTTTTAACTCTTTCAGGTGCTGCTGGAGAACCGTAGCGTCCCCAGATGTCTGGAGCTTCCCTTGCAGAAGCAGGGAAGGGTTTCTCCTGACTCCCAGCTGCTGCGTTAACCACGGTGCTGGGTTATTGMGGTCTCCCAAGCTCTCTGAAAGGGAATGCCTTCTCTCCCAAGGCTTTTTGCATGAGATTAAGACAGAAAAGCATGATTTCAAGATTGATTTTTTTTTTCACCCATGGTCCTGCTCACTGCAGCCTGTGACTTGCGATGTAAATCACTGTTAATTTGCTGCATTTAATTTGCTGCATTTAATCTTTAACTTGTGATGAAGGTGAAACATGAAGCTCAGCCAATTTACTTAATTTATACTTTGCAGAAATGAACYTGATCCAATGAAAATAACTCAAAATACCAGCATTCAGCCTTTTTGGCCCCCTTCCACCCTTCTTAGCTTTTTAGTACTGACCATGCAGCATTTCTAAATACTTCAGCARGATACTGGGTGAGGTGGCTCTACAGCATTAGGCCCAACACATGCTGCCCCTTTCTCCTTTTTCCTCRTTTCTTTTTGTGGTAAATCACCCTGTAGAGGTGACAGCGGGGGATGGACCCAGGTGTCCAGGGAGAACAAGYCCTAGTTAACAGGGGTCTTCTGAATTAGCCTCTTAACACCCAACCCCTCCTTCCTCCCACAGAAAAGAAGGACACAGTCTTGCGCCAGGTGCGCTTGGACCCTTGCGACCTGCAGCCCATCTTTGACGACATGCTGCACATCCTCAACCCCGAGGAGCTCCACGTGATAGAGGAAATACCACAAGCCGAAGACAAGCTGGACAGGCTATTTGAGATCGCCGGAGTCAAGAGCCAGGAAGCCAGCCAAACCCTCCTGGACTCTGTCTATAGCCACCTTCCTGACTTACTGTAGGCATCGGTCACTACGCACTCTGAATATCTGCTAGAACTAGCTTGGCACTCGTTAAGATGATCGACAACATACAGGCAGGTTTTGTTGTAGAGTACATGRCCAGTATTTTCTTTGAGGTGTCTGGTTTCTGGAGGGGGACAGTTCGCAAGCATTGCACCTTTCAACCTTAACTCTGTTGCTCAATTAAAGTCTTTGCACCCTCTGCCCCCTTCTGAGTCTTTCTTTTCTTGCTCTCCTTCCAGTCGGATCAGTCAATGCACTTTAAAATGCAGTTAATGAACTAGAAGACCACAAATCTGGTGTAACTTCTATGCTGAATCTGGGATTGCTCTGTAACCCGTTTCAATTCTGTCAAAACTGTTATTCTGAATGACTCTCCTGCTACCTCCCTTCTGCCTTGGAGTGGTAAATGGTAAACCATGCAAAACTGATTGTTGCTGTTACCTTCTCTAATGCATCTAGCTTTCCCCAAGTTGACTTTTTTAATGTACTATTGTATAGCTCATATTCATTGCTGAAATTTTACTAGCACGATTATTTATTGTATGGTTTTCACCTGGACAATGCATTGTGCTCCTCTAAGCTAAAGCAGAAGTGTTTTAATGAAATTAAGAGGTTTAGTTCCACCAACCTTCGAGATTATCAAATGGTCCTTTGCCTGCAGCCGAATGTAACCCAAGCAAGGTGTATCTTGCCTTGCAACTTAAGAGAACAGCAGGCCCTAAATATATTGTTGCAATCAGCACTGGTGCTGGACTTTAGGAGTTGAAGGCAACCGCTGGTGGTACTGCTCTCCTTGTGGTGTAAGACTTACCAAGCTATGCTTTTACACTTGTGTCTATTGTTTTTTATACAGACATGGCCAGTAGGTTAGGTTCTCTGAAGACCCTACCTGGTCTTAATAGTCTCTTCAAATCACACTTCACTTTTTATTAAAAGAAAAAAGGGGGGGGGGAAGCTGCATCGTAAGAAGTCTGTCTGATTATATTTGCAACTATTATGCTCCCGTAATGAACAGTCTGTAATATGCTCAATTTGAAGAAATTATATTAGGGTGGCATGTGCTACCTTTTTGGCAGGGGGTGGGAGTGGGGGGGAAGAGGGGAATGAATTGAAACATTGCCTTCCAGTGTACTAATTTATTAATAAATACTAGGTGTTTGTTACTTGACATGATTCTGTGTTAACCTCCTTAAAAGCTGCCTCGGCTTCGGGGAGGCAGTGGTTGGAGCAGGGGCTGTTCGGGGAGCCCCAGGCTTGATGAAGGGGGGGGTGGATTTTGGGGTTCAGTGCATGTAAGGGGGTCTCTCTTTTAGCCTGTGCTGAGACTTGCAAAGATGTAAYTGCCTTGTGTTATAAACATCATTTTGCACCCCCAGGATTGGGTTTTGCAATTAGAACAGCTCTGTAAAAGGCTTTGCAGACATTTGGGGAGCTGACGYATTAATTTGCCTGGGATGCAGCTACTGCCCTGATTTGCTCTTAAGCAAAGGTCTGTAGTTGCAGCATTTCTGTTGCCCTGTTGCATTATTTATGTCCTTATTTATGGTCTCTGCTTCCAGATAAGAGATTCCTTGTTATTCTGTTCTATGTATGGAAACCTTAATGGGACAAATGCTTCTATTTTATAATACTGTTGCTTCATATACTTAGATTCACAGAGTGTTTTCTGCTAACCTGGGTGCTGTATTTTTCCTTTGTCTGGCATTGAAAATTCATGCCATGAGAATATRCATAGGTACAGGATTGAACTTTCAACACATGGACAGATGAAATACCTCTGACAGAGGGAAATAGAGTGCAAAATGGCAAGAACCTTCATTAGCAGAGCTGGATCCTCCTCCTCTGGGAACAAGCACCCGGTGGCTGCAATCTTTGTTCAAAGCATTGCAAAGAAATAGTGAGCGTGGCTTGTATGCCTGGCATGCACCAGGCTGTTAAAAATGGTATTTCAAGGTGGAGCTCAGTATCACCCTGTTGGAGTCCTGCCTTTATCTCCATTTTGGGAGTAGTGTCACTTGCTGTCATTCTGCCTGGACAGGTCAAGGAAAGARAAACTACGCATATGGAAATGCATGTAATGATGTACTAAATCAACCACACTTAAGCACAACCAGCCTGATTCAAATTATCTTTAGCGAATGCTTGGTTGACCTRGGAGCGCCTAGTCCTGCACTGCTCCCTCCTTTGCTTGGACTTCACTGTTGGTCTTGTTCCCTGCCTCCTCCTTAGCTGTGGCCCACAAACAGCACTGTGGTGTGTGCATTACATACATATATATATATATATACACACACATACACACACACACATACACACACAAGTACATATATGTGTGTGTATATATATGTGTATGCATATATAATTTTCATAAACCAAATAAATTTATATGTATAAAACTATCTTTTTGCAGATACAGATCTAGATACACCTTTTGTGCTCCCAACCTATTCCGCTGTCCTTTGCACTATGCCGTTGTTGGCATGCAGGGGCCGGGGGTGTGCAGGGGACGTGTGAGAGCAGCTGAGCACTCATCCTGCCTTGTACACGTGCGGTATTTCCTGGGGCTGCTGGATGTGGGAGGTGTGAGGAGCTGCAAACCTTGAGGCCGCTTTCTGCCTGTGAGCTGTCTTATAAGCAAGCCAGATAGGATTGATGGGTTGGTGGCCTAGAGGCATAGTTGGGGGGAGAGACTGTCTGTCATCATCGTAGGTGTGACGGGGCTGCTGAGGTGCTTGCCGAAGGGGAGAGAGCAAACCAAAGCCAGGAATTTAATTTAAAGGCTTTTCCTGAGACCGCAAGGCATGGATCTGAACTGCGTCCTTCCCTACGCAGGTTCGTGGGCCTGAGTTGCCATCAGGACGGTTGACTTTCCGCTGGCTGCGCCTGCGTGGGGCTGGCYGGAGGAGGAGGAGGAAGGGACATTTGGGTGCTGGGTGGCAGCGCGTGCAGCCTCCCCACTTCTGCTCTGCCTCTTGCATCAGGCTGAAAGGTCCTTCCTAAAGGGCACGCGAGCCACCAGCTGGTCTGGTCTGGCTTGCTGTCAAGTTGGGATAGGTTTGGGCCAGAGGTGTGAAAACTGCATCCAACCTCCAGATCATCACATTCCCCAGGACAAAACCTGCTGTTCTGAGGGCTGTGTCCATCCCTCCGGCCCGGCGTTCCCTATGGTGCAGTGCACGGCTGTCAGGCTCGCACGTTCTGCACTCTGGGGTAACATGTTGCCTCTTCCCTGGCCCACGTAGAGTTTGCTCTGCTGGGGGGTTAGTTATGACCATCCGAAGCAGTTATAAGCAAGCTCACGTACCTGGTTCGAAAAGCAGCCAGTGTCCTGCGAGAGGATATTCAGCCTTTAGACAGGTTTTATGTCATCTCGTTAGCGAGATGCAATGCTGTCCCTATGTAGGAGGAGTAACGTGTACAGTCCTTGTATGAAGAACGTGCTTGGAGATGGGTCATGCCACTGCGATGGCCCCTCTCTGCCCGAGGAAGCCCAGGAGGGTGAAACCACCCGGGTCCCCCATGCAGCATGAGGTTAAACACAGGCACTGCACCTTGTCCATGGGCAGGACAAACTCTGCGGCATGTGGGAGGGATGCTCGGAGCTGTGGCAAGTTCACATGGAAAAGGCTCGTTTTGAAATAATCATGTTCTGGCATCTTTGCAGGGAGCTTTAACCGTCACAAAGCCGTTTTAACTGGGTTTGCTTCTGTTGGACTTTGCTCCTGTGAATATCATAATGAGGAAGTTTCCAGGGCGACTGGTAGGAAAGAGGAAGATGAAGTAGAAATAAGAGAAGTAATCATTTGTGTATTCATCAAACTACTGGTTAGTGGTGGCAACCTCCTGGCTGCTTTATCAAACTGGCCTGTAGGACCAGGCTTCCAATTCCCTGCGCTGACATTTAGAAAGGCTGCTTGCTGTTTCCTTCCAACTGTAATTTAATTTTGTCTTTCCAGCTTCAATCTCTTCCTCAAGCCTTTTCTTAATCAGTGTAATCCAGGGGCGGGGGAGTAAAAAGTAAGGCGGAAGCAGCCAGATAACATGGGATCAGATGTGAAGATGCTGGTCAGAAGCTGAGGCAGGGATATCATGGGGTTTCCTAGCGTGGCTGCCTAAAACCTCCTGCTAGTTTAGGCGCCCTCAGAGCCTAATGAGGTTCTCAACTCCTCCTATAGATGCCCAAATATTTGAATATCTGGCTTCAAAGTCACTTAAGCAGCGTTGGAAACGTCCCCCTCCGTGCTTTTCAGGTTTGCCTTGCCGGCTGCCACATGGGGCATTTCTTTGGCTGCGTGATTAGTCAGTGATAAGGATGTAATTCCAGATCAGAAGCTAGTTTTTCCCTGTGATATTTCTTGGAGGAAAAAAGATGCAGGGCTAGAGTAATATTCTGTCAGTGCGGCTGGGAGAGACTTGCTGCTCATGAGCACAGGGTAGTCCACATGCAAGACAGGATTTACTCAGTGGCTCTGCTCTGTTCTCACTAGCTTAGGTCTCTCGGCGAGTCCCCAGGTGGTTTTGCTCATGTTGGGAGTCTAGAAACACATTTTTCTTTGCTATTTCTTTAGCAGATTGGCTGTAAAAACTGCTGCTTGTCGCCTCGTCAGGATGTGCTTTCTCCTGGGGCTCCTCACCTCTTCTCAGGGGAGGAAGGGCCCCAAGCGTTGATTTATTGAGCGCTGGCCTTTCAGTCACATGTTGGTAATGAAACTTTGCATTGGGCAAGGGCAGACAGGAATTTAATGTCCTAGAGACAAGCTGCATTGAGACACCGGGGGCCAAGGCACCGTGGTGCTCTCTGTGCCCRCGGGCTGCTCCTCCCAGAAACAAATCTGGAGGTATTTTAGGTTTTCCTCTTTGCAAGTYGATGTCTCTCATAGCGTTGGTCTCCCCTAAATCCCTATGCCTTGTCAGCATGACCGAGCTAGACACAACCTACATGGCTGCCTTAAGCCTTAGGATGACCCCCTTTACCACCACAGGTGGTGACCGGCTCTGCAAACTGGCCCTTTCACCGTTGCTCTCTTGTGGTTGCCCATCTGCGAGGTGCCTCCCCTGGCTGGCTGCGCTGTGCAAGGCTGCTGGAGATTGCCCTTGTCTGCAGACGTTTGCTGTAAGTAAAACACGACATAAATTATGGACGACATCTTCTTTGTGCCAGGCTCAGTGAACAGGTTTCGCAGAGCTGGTGAAACCCTGAGCCGAGCAGGGCTGGGAGCAACGTGGCAGCGCGCAGGAGGGTGCCCAGGGTGGCCGGGGCCGAGTTTTGGAGCCGTCGCCTGGGGCTGCCTGACCARTGTCCTTCACCATCTCCTTGAAACAGCATTTCCACTGCTTCCCAGTCACTCCTGAAGTTTCCCAGTGTGTTCTCCTGTGAACCCAGGACGTCTCGTTTGGGTCGTGGGTGCCCGTGACAAGATCAGCAGGGGTTTTCCAGGAAAGATACTGAGAACAGCTCAGGTGAGGCTGCTCCGCTCTGTGAGCCCGGGAGCCGTGTCCGCTGCGGGGCCGTGCCCGGACGAATTCGCGGGTCAGAAGAGCTGTGCTTCTTCGGGCACAGGGTCAAGGCAATTACATGGCAGCATAGTGTCCTGCGCACAGTTAGCTTTGAGGTCGGTGCCCTTTCYGGTTAACCATGTCCTGAAATGCCCCCTGCAAACTCCCTCTACCCACCCTACCTAGGTATGCACACGTGTAAAATRAGTGTGGGCAAGCAAAAGAGGTCTGAGGCCTCTTGTCACCCGGTATTTGTGCGTGTCCTACAAGGACCCCAGAGCCTGGTGTAAAATCAGCCACAACTGACAACTGCTGCTGGTTTATTTTTAGGAAATTCAGCCTTTAGATGTAGTTGCTGTTGCCGTTTGTGCTTTATCTAGTGGCCTTCCTCATTCTTCATGAAGTGCATAAGGATGATCAGGGCCAGAGACTCTTCTGAAAAAATACACTGCCGATTCCTTCCCCGACCTCAGCGGCTCCTGCAACGTCACAGCAGCGCTGTGACCTCGGGCTGACGCAGAACAGCAGGGACGGGCGAAGGCGCAGTGAAGAGCGGTGCCACGTGAGGCCCTGGGAAGGAGGGAGAGGGGACACGAGCTCTCCCGCTGTCCTTCGGCGCTGCTCGCTCTTCTTTAACTTCATCAAGATCTCCTGCTCAGCCAGGAGCATCAAGACCTCTCAGCCACGCCGCGGCAGACAGCCACTGGCCAGTGCACCAGGGAAGGTCAGAGGCCAGTTTTGGTGTCCCGAGGTGATTTCTTGGCTCTGCTGCTCTCTTCTCTGCCTGGCCTCGGGGCAGACGCCATCTCCCACTCATGGCATTTGGTAGTTTCTTAGAWGATCACTACATTTTATCTTGTGGATGCACAGGACAAGAAGCTCGTATCTCCAGGCTRGCTGGAAACTGGGATGGTTTCCCAGTGGCCTCCATCCAGGGTTAATTAGGGCTCACCTACTGGGAGCGCTTGGCACAGTCTGGCTAAAATCCTCTGGCTCGTGCCTCAGACGTTGCTGTCCTTGGCCTTCCCCCAGCCCTGCCACCTGCAGCTGCTTCCTCTGACCCTCCTGCCACCTGACCTGCAGATCTTCATTTGGGCCCTGGACTCCCAGCAATCCTGCCCGGGAGGAGCACCAAGGGCAGTATCAAGGCTAGGCTGGGTGACCCTGCATCCTCCTCCATKGATGGCTCGCAAGGGATTAGGAGGTCTCTTTTTGCATCTTCTGGAGGGCTTTACCTCCTATGCCCCCAGAGTGTGGGATTGTAACTCAGGAGGTCCCAAGGGCAGGGACTGATTTTTGGAGTCATARTGTGAAACTGGGAGCTGAAGCCATGGTGGTGTCTGTTGCCCACCATTGTTGAAGAACAGTGAAAATAGAATAACATTGAAAACAGAGATCAGAAAAAGTAAGATTTYTGTTTTTTCTTTTCTGCGGGGGGAAAATAAATACAGTGGGACCAATCATACTCTGTGTTGAGCAAGGTTATTTCACAAAAAGTGAACAAGTGAAGTCAGTTGAAGGAGCAGTAGCCACCTTTCCCAGCATGGTTCCTATTCTGCTTCACCCAGTTTATTTTTTAACATTTATGAAGCCACTTTACTGCTTGCAGGGCATCAGTTTCACCGGCAGATAAAGTTTCCCAGTGCAGCCCTGGGAGTGCCAGGCTGAGATTTCTCTTTAGGAGTGCTATTTTGGGTCTTGCATGTCTCTGTAGAGTTGGAGTGAAACACCCCAGAACACCTCAGTGCGGTGAGGGCTGATGTTTTGGGGGGTTACTTGTCCTCCAGCAGCTATGGGAGACCTGAGGGCAGGATGACATGGGGGTTTTTTAGCTGTTGGGCTGATGTCTGCGGCCGAGGTCGCTTCTGCCCCCCCCGACGGAGATCCACGACAGCTCTCCCCCTATTCCATTTCTCTCCAGTCCACCTTGTTACAGACTAAATTTGGATCCTCCTCCATTCAGCAGATTTGCTGGCGCAGCTGTCACACAATCCAGTTAAAAATGTTGCAGGCAGCCCTCATCCCAAAGCCTTCCTTTTTTCTTCCCCCCCTTATTTTTTCTGCTGCTGTGTTTCTCCAAAATAGAAAAGACAAGCCAGAACAGCCTATCTCGCTAGATTATTATCATTACTTTAAATGCAACTGTTTAAAAGAAAACACAGAGCACTGAACAAGCCTTAAATTTCCAAGTTGAATCCCTGCCATCAGCACAGCCTGGTGCCCTGAGCCCGCTGGTGACCCTCGGTGGGTCCTAGCTGTGCTCAGGGGATTCAGCTCCGTCTCTGCCCCATTGCCCAGCACTGCAGGAGCAGTCCCATAATTATTTACACGTCACACAGGAATAAAATGCAGTCAGGCTGGGGTGAACAATAAAACTATCACTGATACAGCTCAATCTGATTAGATTATAAAATGTCGCAACCCTACATGTGTTAATTTTTCTCTTGGGGCCTGATGCTGAAGCAGAGGCACAAAGTGAAATCTCTTGCTTTAGGCATGATTTAAATATTGCAACCTGCGCCCTAAASTCACAGCCACGTATTTATGGGCATGAATGCATGAATTATTGCACTCTCCCTGTGGGCCTWTTTTCCACAGGCGTATGAGGGCCCCAAACTGGGAGCAGCTGGGGAAGGGCCAGCTGTGCACCTCTGGTCTCAGCTGGACAAGCAGGGCCAGCCGGCTGCATGGTTGTCGTCTCTCACACACCCTCTGCTTCAAGGATGACTCTACCAAACTGCCCCACACAGTGGGGAAAAACACCCTGGTCACTAAATCTCCTCGGGGCTCTCCTGAGAGACCCTTCTGGCTGGACCTGACCTCTGGGGGCTGTTTATTGCTCTGATTTTTCTGCTTTTAGGCAAACAGTGGCAGTAAGGATTAAAAAGCCTGAGCTGCACCCTTTTTATTCCTAACTTTCCAGCCTGAGCACAAGGAAGAAGCTCCTTGGTCAGCAGGAACAGGCCACAGTGGGGAGCCAAGCTGGGCAGGGCTCTTGCCCAAAGTTTTGCATAACAGTCTAGTGGTTAGACCACTGGTGGAGGAAGTGGGATGTTTGCATTTAGGCCCTCCTTAGCACGAGGTGGGTGAATCCACAAACCACTAGGTTGGGAAGTGCAGCTTCCTTTTGTTTTTCTCTGGAAAATTTGTATCTTTGCAAGCCCACGGACCCAGCTTCAACCACAGGAGGGGAAAGTACCTTTCCCATTGTCGGGAAGATGATCATTTTTTGGCTCACTCATCACTAACTTCAAAACACTGAGGTGAAAGACATAATTTACTGTAAAAATCAGGCACATTCTTTTTTTTTTAATTTCTTCTCTTTTTGATAGCAAGCTTGGGTTCTTTTGACATGGTATTTTAGGAGTGTGAGAGTCTTTAACTACATGGAAGGTTGAAACAAGAGAGGTTCCAGCTGGATGTAAGGAGAACCTTTTTCACCATGAGGACAATCAGGCAAGGGAGCAGGCTGCCCAGAGAGGTTGTACAATCTCCATTCTTGGAGGGTCTCAAGATGCAACTGAATAAGGCCCTGAGCAACCTGGTCTGTTGTCATAGCTGTCCCAGCTTTGAGCAAGAAGTAGGTTTGAAGACCTCCTGAGGTCCCTTGCCACCTGAATTGTCCTGCAGTCCTGTTAGTTTTGGTTTAAATTTGGTGAAGATTCACTCACTTCATGGAGCCTCCGGATGGTGATGTAGCACAAGGTCTATTTGGGGATTTATGTGTGCAGATCTCTGTACCGTCACCACCACCACGGACATTGCATCCAAGACACTTGTCAAGAGTATCCAGGACTGTCAGGTAATTCAGACAGTGGGGAGCCRGGTACAGAGGTGAGCTCTCACCTGAATTTTCCAAGTATTGGGAGCTGCTAGTTTGCAGAGTGGATCAGGACATAACATGATGTCCCTGAATGCCTTGAAGAAGTGGCTCAGAAGAAGTGGCTAGGCACCTTCTAGCAATATGAACCTGAAATACGGAAATAGGAAATTATTCATTACACTTTTTTTGGTGGGGGTCAGAAAATATAGAGATGTCAAAAACATGTCTTTGTAAGGGAGGATCATATTAAACTATTTTTCCAATTACAAAGTCTCAAAAATGTCAAATTTGGGTCTTTCCAAAATATTTACTTGTTCAGGTTGAATTGTTTTTTTTATTTCAGAGTATCTTTTATAGTAAAATCAAGTTTATAAAAATAATAAAAGTTGACAGAGAAATTAAATATTTTCCAGTTAYAGGAATTAAATGCCTTAATTAGCCTAATTCAGCATTTCCTCCCTCTGAGTTTTTAATCTGCAAAACCTTTAAAAATGTTGATCTTTTGTTCCAGTAGGAGAATTTTTTTTTTCTTAATTTAAAAYCGCTTGACTCTTGAGTATTATCATGAGGTAAAAGAAACCACTAGCACCCTTCCTGGAAGATAGTTTACTTTGGTCTCCTACTGACTTTTCAGCTTGGAAGTCAGCAGTGATCTTTTGTGTTTCTTTCATAAAAGAACAGGGCCTCAGGCTTCATCGTATGAGGGATTTTTATCTGGAGTAGGAAAACCAGAGATATCTTGCAGGGAACCCAGAGATAAAAAAGGTGCAGCTCACACTCAGGAGCCAACTTGGCATTATCCTGGCAGCATCCACACCTGCTGGGCAGCAAAATGCCTGTTAACTATGTTACAAAAGAGGTTTAATTTCGCTGCCTGCCCCAGGGCACAAACGCAGCTGATTAATGCTGGGAGGAGAGCACTGTCTGTCCTTGGACCTGGGGCCACCCACCTTGTATCACTCACCTCAACCACGCATTAGGCCTTTTTATGTCCAATAAATTAATCATCTCTCTCTTTTTTTTTCCTCTGCCTTCCAGATTGGGAATCTTGAAACATTTATGCTTTTTCTTATTGTAGGTTAAGAGGTGTGAATTTTTTTTTTACCTGGCAGCTGAGATTTCTGAGTAATCACTTGAGTTGTAGAGCAATGGTATTAAAGAAGAGAAAAGTGTCTGTGACTAAGAGGGGTATTTCTGGAGGGTATATGCTGTAGCAGTAGTTTCACAGCATGGTGTCTTCAGTGGCAAAACCAGCTGAAGGATGTCCTACTCCTGGGCACACTTTCCCATCTCCATGGTGTAGTTCACCTCCATGGTGCAGTTCACCTCCATGGTGCAAGGGCAAGCTGAGAGGGTGGATAGTCCAGGAAACCAGTGGCTCGTCCATGGAGCAGGGCACCAGAGAAGGCATGAGGGACAGTGGAGAAGGCTGGTGAAACTCCATAAATCAGCTCCAACTCTGAAGTCAAAGTACGGTGCGAATATCAGGAGAATAATTCTCTAGGTTCTTAAAATGTTTCTAAACATCTCCCAGTACTTTAGGATAACAGGATAACTTAGAATCGTAAGAATAATTTAAGCTAGAAGGGATATCTGAAAGCCACCTGGTCCATCTTCCTTTTCAAAGCAGAGGAAACTTATAGAAGGATGACCTAACTTTCAGAGTTAGGTCAGGTTGCTCAGAGCCATGTCCAGCTGAATGCCTCTGTGCATGGACAACCACATCTTTCCTGGGCAGCCTTTCACATCTTTGATTTTCACCATGAGGGAACCAGGCTCATGTATCACAGCAAATGAAGCAGTCTCAGAGAGTGTTCCCCTCTGAACCTCAGTGTTGATGGAAGGGTCCCTACACAACCCAGGCTTCCCAGYAACTGCCAGGCACAGTATGGGAGCACATACCAACCACAGATGATCCCACCAGGCAGCCAGGATGTGGCCACCCAGTTTGGGTTGACTGAAAGTGTTAAATCATGTGGACATGGCCAGACTATGCCAGCTGGCCTCAGTCAGGTCCTGGCACTGTTTTGTGTGAGCCCCAACACACAGGAAATCATTAAGAGTAGTGTGTGCTCTGTGCAGAGGACCCACAGAAGTGGTAGGAGCCCAAGGCTCCTAGGAGAAGCAAATCTCTTAAAAAAAGTAAGGACTGAATCTTCTTAGGTTAGCTTTTGTGCATATAGTTTCTAATGGACCATGACGATTTCTTCTGGACCCTTTGGAGGACCTTTCTGCCTCTTGCATCAGCTGTTAGACTCAGATTTGTAAAGGTATTCAGTGCATACATGCCTAAGTTTTGCTTAGCCTCCCCTTTCAGCTCTCTGGCTGAATGGTCCAGCCTGCTCAATTGCACCGGTTCTCTCTTCCCTTTGGTGAGCTTGTTTAACTCCCTGAAACTGCAGATTCCTGTTCCTGCTGGGCAGTCAGGAGCGTAGGGCCAGGAGGCAGATGAGAGATCTGCTCGTTTTGGCAGCTGTGGGCCTATCTGGCAGCTCAGCACGTCTTCCTACGCTGCACCCCAAACTCTTGGGCTTCACCCTGCTCAGCAGAGCAGGGGAAAACCCCATTACACATCTGCACCCTTGATACCTTTTTATTTTCTCCTCTTCTCCTCTGAGCCCCATGAGGACCCCTTGGCTGCAATGTCAGCTTCAGTTGTCCATGCTGTTTGCAGTTGACACCAGATTAACTTTACCTTAATTTAATTTGAAGGGAATGAATTACTATGCAAGCATGCTAGTCTCAAAATAAATTTCTGGGTATGGTAGCTTTTGCCAGGGCATGTCAGACTCGGCAGGAAACCAGGACTTGTGGTCAAGATATTAATCTGACTGAGTTTGTTTCCGGCAGATCAGATCTTTTCAGGCTAGTACTTTGCAAGGATTAGATCGATTAAATCACTGCTCTTTCCATGGGCTGATGAAAACTTTTCATGGCAACCTGTTCTTCTCTTTTACTATTACAATTAATTTATTATAATTGCTGATTTTCTTATAGTGAGTGGATCTCAGAGTATCTTACAGAGGAGAYTGGTGGCCTAAGTGTCATTTTACAGCTGGGGAAACTGAAGCCCAGAGGTGAAAMGCTGTATCAGAAAACTGATCGGAAACACATTCAGGATGAAATTTGGAGAAAAGCTTCTCCCCTCCAGAGCGGTGAGGTCCTGCAACAGCCTCCCTTGAGGAGGTAAAAGCTGGACTTTTAAGCTGGTGTGAGAGCCACAGCAAAAACAGATACTTGAATCCAGTGTTACCAAACCACTCTTTCCATTAATTAATTTGCCCATTAAACCAGTTACCAAGCTGGAAATAAAACCCGTGCCTCTGTTTATCGTGCTGAGCGAGGCTGGGCTTACTGCTCCAGCGCGGGCKCCTCGCCTCCTCCGCTGCTACAAGCGATTTTGTGTGCGAGGCCTCGGGCAGCCCCTGGCTGGGAACCTGGGCCGAGGTCAGCTCTGTTCGCCCARGCTGGGGCAGCCCGGCCACCAGCGTGCCAAGAGCTCCAGCCAGCCTGGGTTTACACTCCTGAGAGGGACCTCAGGTCTTCTGAAAACCTGGCGCCGGTGGGAGCCCCGACTACTTCAAAGCCTGCCCCAGAGCTGGTTCAACAGTCCCATCTGCCTTTCCCTGCCCCAGTCCCCTCAGGTGGAAAATACTCGCCCCTGCCTTTTGCCCCGACCTGCTCAGTCTCTCCCGAGCTGGGGTGGGCTCTTGCCCTGCCCCACCAAGGGCATGGGGCCGCCGTGGCTCCCGCGTGACTGCCAACGGGAGAATACGCCGGAAGATTTCAAATTTGCAGTCACAGCTCTTCACTTTATAAACTAAGGACTCTAAACATGGCCCGGAGATTCGCACAGAGAGATCTCTAATCACAGCYGGCTACGAGCAGCAAAAGTCTTTTGATCATTTTTAGGGGGAAAAAGGGAGAGAAGGGAACTAATGCATTTGAAAGGTAGCATAGTAAATAAAGTCTTCAGCTGAGCAATTTCTTTTTTTTTCCTCCCTTTTGCTGGAGGGAGCCTTCCCAGGAACCCACCTTCCCCATCTGGCAATCTTTTCTGCACTGGGAAGGCATTACTGCCCGCGTGGCAGGTGGAGGAGTGGGGCTGGCGCCACCGTGTCCTCACCTTGCTGGAGTCTAACCCAAAGGTAAACAGGCACAGCGGGGAGGCGATAAGAGGAGCACACATAAAAAAAGAAACTCTGCCTCTAGCTGACGTTTATTTCCAGCCTTACTTCCATCGGTCATCTGCTACACTTGGTGTGGAAAAGGAAAGGACGCCTGGAAGGACACCAGGAGATGTAGTGTCCTAGCTCATGTCATGGTCCGGATTTGGCTGGTTGGGGAAGTCTCTGGCTTTCTGCTCCCCAGGTGAGAACAAGGATACCCCAGGACATCCTGGCTCTCTGCTTGGTCCAGCCAACCCTCAAGTTGTGGAGTCATGCTAAGGACAGGGCAGGCAGCAGGACGGCCCCAGCCTCATTCGCTTATCCCTCAGCTCATGGGATGAATGCCTCATGGTGCCTTCTAGCTGGCCTGGCCTTGGCCAAAATCAACCTGGGGACCAYACTGAAAAAAATCAATATTTTGGAGAGTGAAGTTTAATTTACCAGACCAGATACATTCTAACTACATAAAGGAGACATTAGGCATGGTCAGGACTGAGGACTGGGCCATCRACCCTTTCCCCCATCACTGCAGTTGCCTCCTTACGTAGTTCCTTTTCTTATGACATTTGATCTTAAAAGCAGGATTTGTTGAGTTTTTTTTTTTATTTTTTTATTTATTTTTTTTTCCCTCTGCTTTCCTCTGCTTTAATGGCCAGGAAGTTTCCTCTAATTAAATATGGTCAAGGACAGATAATCCTGTTTTGCTCTTGTGCCAATATAGTCCTTTAGCTAAATTAAATATTTTCSCTGCCTGATGCTTATCCTTTCCTGTTCTCCTCCCAGCTCCCYCCTGAAGGTATTTATCAATCATGACCCTGTCCCCTCTCTTTTCTTCCCCCGTCTTGCTGGGCTCAGAAAGCCAAGTTTCTCTAGTGCTTTCAGGCACGAGGGCTGGTCATTCAAGAGGTTCCTATCCCCAAAYGTGTGCTCTCCCCCTCCAGAAGTTTTCATCACCCCTGTAGCAGAGGCAGCAAAACAGCTTGTTCCTCATCACAGCAATTACGAGCTTGGGATATCAGCTGATATTGGCCATCCCTTTTAATTTAATTTTATTTTATTTCATTTCCATTCCCTAACCATAAACAGCGGCTGCCGAGGGTTCTGACTCATGAGTGCTGTCAGATTGAGCAGTCCAAGATGTGATGAGCTGGASAGAAGGAGGCAGGTGTCTCTCCAGCTATCACTGCTAAATCCAGCAGAAACCATGAATCAGAGCCCCCCTTTTCCTTGTGTGAAAGGGTCTGCCATTCCCTTCCGGGACCCTTCCAGTTTCAGCTCAACACTACGGTGCAAATGCAACCAGTACTTCTGCTCCCAACGTCAACATTGCCCTTGATACATCCAATACACAGAGASAGCTTCATGCCCATGGCTCCTCTTTGCAGCCACATTATTAATGCAAGGTGAAAAAAGATCAGTCTCCACACTGATCTTGGAGATTTGTTCCTTGCAGCTTCCCTCCACCCAGATACCTCCCCTTTGGCCTTTCACAGGCCATTGCGTTATGGTGAAACATGGCCGCAGTGGACATGCACGCAGTGGAGCTCCAATAGCCATAGGGAGGCAARTGCTTCAGGTCCCTAAAGCAAAATAACCTGCACTAGTAGGCAACTGGGCTAGAGGGCTCGGCTGGTTCCTGCAGCCTCCGTTCCTCTTTCCTGCTGCTTTCTGCTGAGTTAGGACAATTAATAGCAGTTTAAGAGCTTAAGTATTTGTTGAATGACAGCCACTGTTTTGGGGCTGCAGCTGGATTCTTTTTAATTTCTACCTGTTTTCAGGGTGCAGTAGGTCTTCCTTCTTGCAGTGATTTGCTATTTGTTTTGATGCGCTCAACTTCCGGCTGCTCCCCTTTTCCTTCCAGTTGTCAATATCCAAGGAAGGCCCCCAGTTGCTAATAAATCCTTATTATTTTAATTCTTTACTGACTTGCTGGTTGTTCTGAATATCTTCCCTGAGATGGTTAGTTACCTAGTTTGACCCAAAAGCCTTTCCTGCAGTATATTAGCTGTTGACAGATTCCTGATCTTTTTAACGTTTTGGACTTGAAAACAGGCTTTCTCCAYGTTGAAGTCCCCAGGCAATTTGATCCACCTGACTTTACTTCAATCTTGTGGACTATATATGCTAATAAACAAACCAGTGCCAAGGCCAAATTGTTCAGTGTTGCCCCATCCAAAATATTAATCCTCTCAAGCAAGGTGGCACCATCTAAATGTCTATAGCGAATAGCTGATGGCCTGTGCTAACCCTGAGCACAGCAGTCATCTGGAAGGGGACAAGTTTTCCCAGGCCAAAACCATGCCAGGGACTGTCTTCGCATAAGCRGGATTTGTGGCAAGGCTCTGGCAAAATTCCCTCCATGAAGATAAACAYAGTTTATCAATTTGCCCTTTTGAAAGCAAGAACCTTCATTACCAACCTGCATTTGCTTACTTTTTTCATTTTGCTTAAATAGACCTTCTTGTCTGGACTAATTCAGCCCTTTTAAATTTCAATGATTGTGAAAAATCAATTTTATGTAAGAGCCTGAGTCAGGATTTGTTGTCTATGATAAACAATATGAGCCTCTGCAAAACACGCTTACCGTTAGCCTGGAATTAGGACCACTAATATAATAAACACAGAATAGCCCTGGCTCTTCTCCCTCCCGCAGTGATTTAAATTGAGGGTGACACTCAGTCAGATAGCTGGAGCTACTCGCTTGTGCCACGAGTGTGAGGGACGAACCTACAAGGTCTGCTCCATCTAAGAGGCAAACGAAAGCTGGTTTGRCTGGGCCCAAATTCCGGCACATCACTGGAAACGTGAGCAGACATGATCTTTGAACTCATGAGCATGGATATGCGCTACAAAACAATCTCAGTGTGCCTCTGGAATACCCTGACAATTTCTCATGGCAGAGGGGAAAGAACTATTTAAGTGGAAAATTAAAAGTAATATACATTTCCATTAGCCTCATTCTGACTGTCCCTCTCGCCCTTACTTTCCTTTCCTATTCCCATTTTGCTCAGTTTTCCCCTGCTCAGCATCTCACACGGGCTATTCCATTCCTGCATCCCTGGAGGACCTTAGGGCACACATTCCTCGGAGCAGGGATGTGGGATGGGAAGGGTTGGGAGGACGATTTTCCTGCATCCACCTCCAAAGCAATACATGCCAGTATATCATCCCAACAGACACGTTATGCCAGCAGCACAGCTATACAGTGCCAGGGTATGTGTACGACCATGCAAACCTTGGCTTGCACCARACACCCTGATCCACAGCTACTCCGGTCCCTTTGAGACCTCTTCTGGGAAACCTGGACTAGTACAACACATCAGATTTTAAATGAATACACATGTGTTGGTGGAATAGACAGTAATATAGCACCTGGCTTGCATCCTAAGATAGCATCCAGCTTCACTGATTTCAGTGCACTTACCRCAGCGTGCAACAGCCGGGGAAAACCTGATCCTCTGGTTTGTGTTAGGATCTTTGCAGGGGTGAAAATGCTTCCTCCAAGGGAAGCAAACACTTCCTCTGGGGGTTAACTCAGCAAAGAGGCAGGGTGCGAATCCTGAGCATCAAAGCAAAACAAGGGCTTCACAGCATCTGGGGATGAAGGTTAGTCACTGTGTGCTGCTGGGAATATGTGTTGGACGCATGCCCACACGAAACAACCGAGTAGGAGAGCGGCAGCCTGTCAGAGCAGCACTGGGGCATCAGCCTTCCCCGTGCAAAGGAAGGAGGCAATATTTGCTGAAAAAAATGTTTGCAGTCGTTTGCTGTGCAGGGAGCCCTGCTGCTGCCAGACTGCTTGGTGTCACTGTCCCCAGAGCACCCTGCCTCCACGGCGCTGCGGGCCCACGGCAGGGACCTCCAACTTCTGTGGCTTTGGCGGAGCAACTCACATCCAAATATTTTGCCCTCACCCAGTTGATTTCCTTCAGTTGTATCCTTGTTCTCGCTTGCTTCTCATATTGGATGCTTCTGCACAAAAAACACAGCACCRCATTTTAAATTCTTATTTATTCTCTATAGAAACACTCAGGGCTGCCACTAAATGATTGAGAAGCCTGTGACACAAAGAAAATCATTCCTTTATGGATTAAGTGACTATCCAAGAGAGATCCTAGGGAGACCCTTGTCTCTGGAAAGCAAGCTAGAGGGCCACCAAGCTATGCTGAAGGGTCTTCTGAGCAGCTGTAGGATGGTGACCTGCTGTAGATCAAAATATTCATGAAATACATGAATAAAAATAGAGTTGACATTTCAAGTGCAGCTAGAGAAATTTTTCTTCTTTTTAGGTATTTTGGTGAGTCTGCTCAGGGCAGGTGAGAATAGCTTACCCAAGTCAATAGCTCCAAGACCCTTATGTGACTCCAAATGCAGCAGGTTCCTCCTTGCACGTTCAGTAAGCCTTTTTCTTACCCCTTCATATTCATTCATTTACTGTCTTTTTTTTTTTTTAAGTTTCTGGGCATGGACACCAGCTGCAGAAAGCCTGGCTAGGGTGTCCCCCGGTGCAGGGTCAGCTTCCTCCTTGCCCTCCCAGTTTCCCTTAGCCAAGTCCTTGTCCTGGCTCCCTTCTTAAGTGAGACCCATTGGAGTTTCTATACAAAGCATGCAGGACTGTTGTTTTATATATTAGAGCACGTTGAATATTTCCCAGTCAGACRTAGAATAATCTGGATATTTGCTAGAGAAAGCCACCGCTGTCATCATGCGGTGGGAAAGGCTGTGGCACCACGCAAAGCTCTCTTCTGCAGGGTAGGTGCAGCAGCTTGACCTGCCTGAAAAACTGCCTCCAGGGCTCATGCGAGCTCTGTCTTGGGGAAACCCAAGAGCATGCAACCAGGAAAGGACTAGCTGTAACCACAGGGTAAATACGGGATGCGTGAGGTCCTATCTGGAAGCACTGTGAGATGCCAAGTCCTGCAGGTAGCCACAAGCTGCTTTTCAGCTTCGGCTCTCCACAGCTGCAGTGCCATAACGGGAAGCCTGTTTGAGTCGTACAGGGAATCTGCAGGATGAGTCATCCAAAACAACTCATCATTTGTTCAGGGTACGAGGGGCTCCTGGAAAACAAGTTTTGCATTTAACACTGAGCCATTAATTCATGCTGACAAAGCACTGCTAATTACAGAGGGACCAGYTTTCTTCATCAGAAATTGCATCTCTGAGCCAAATCTCATGAAAACACTGCATATTTAACATATCTTACGTAAGGCTGTAAGATGTGTGAGCACTTGTCTCCCCTGGAGGGCTTGAACTGGGTTTCAGTGAAGCACAGGTCTTGTGCTGGATGTCTCCACATGGGCCCACATTTCCTCCAGACTGAAGGTCATAGTGAAACGTTCACAGTGAGCTGCCCTGCAATGACATGAAAATACAAGTCTAAAATGAATGTTGCATATTTACATTCCAGTGCTCGCAGGGTGTTGTCTGGGTTCATATTCTGGCTTTTAATTGCACAGCAATAAATTTTATGTGKTTTTTCAGAGGAAGACAAGACCTTTCTCCAGAAAGAGGTGGTCATGATAGCTGGAACTCCACCAAGAAAAAATGAAATGTCCCAAGCGTGGCATTAAGGTTTGCAATATATTTTATCAGTGTCATTCCTTCRTCTCATTCCCCAAGGCTCTGTTAAGAACAGCACAAGGTGTAACTTCCAGAACTGAAATGCCAGCATSTTCTCATCACCATCTCTAAACATGTAGATCTTTCCTTTTATAATGGAGGAAACACTGTTCTGAAGTTAAAAGAAATATAGAGTAACCAGTGATAGTCCTGCATTTGCCAGTTTAAGCATATTTGGCAAGCTCAGGTGATCTGTTACTACAGGTGATCTGTTACTACAATAAAATCCTGTTAAAATCCTGTTTAATAAGATCCTTACTGTGATACCCCAAAGAGCCATTGGCCTCACAGTCCTAAAGTTCAAGGAAAACTCTGAGACTAGATTCCCCAAAGCATGAGCAATTCCTGACTAAGAGCCAGGAACGGGTGCCATGACCGAACACACAGCCCTGGACACTGCAGCGAGCATCTGCCWGGGGGGCAGGAATTCCAAGCTGGAATTTGAGAAGATTAAGTGATGCTTAYGATTAAAGCTGCATTTAGCTGTAATTAGGCAGAATTTCCCAAAGCAGCATGACTCTAACAAACACRCATGCTGGTGAAAATGAGGCAGAGACAGCACTGGACAAAGGCAAGGCAGTGCCCTGGAGCTATGCAGAGCCTAATTKCTCCCCCAGAAAAAGACAGACAGGAATTAGAAACCTCTCAGATAGTTTGTTTGTATGAAATGGCCATTGAAAGAAACATCCRGACAACCCTTAGATCAGGGCTGGGAACCCAGAATAAATGTTGTCTCTTCTTGGATTCTCTTTTTGTCAAAACACCTTTTTTTTTCTGATTAGGGTCATTTTTCTAATCAGCAGGGACTGTGGCATGTAGGGGCCTTCTCAGCCCCTTCTCAGTTTTGATTCACGGCTTTAGGCCATGTCTCACCCAAGGCCCACATTAGAGACCTACTCCCTTTACTGCCTGGCTTTCAAGCTGGTGCCTCGTGAGTCACCCTGGACATAATTGTACTTTGGAAATCATCAGCTGCGGGAACTGGATTGGGGAAATATCTTCAGGAGCTGAGTGGCTSTCTTTTGTCACACAAGTGTGTGTTGGGGGCAATTTGAAGATTATCTGTCACCATCGGCCATAACAAGGAGCCTCCCAGTAAGGATCCAGCTTACAGACAGGAGAGCTGAGGCACTGGTCTCCCCACCATCACTGGCCAGAGAGGTACATGTCTGTCCCATCCTCCCCATCTCGTTCTTCTTCTGCAGATAAAGGCTTTCCACTACTTTTGTTCTGGCATCTTTCACCAGCATTTAATCTGGTTAATCAATTCATCTGAAAAGTTTGATTTTAATTCATTTCCATGGCCAGGCAATGGTGGAAGAGGAGACCCGATGAGATCTCATCCTGTCTCAGCCAGGAAAATCACRTCCCGGTCTTTCAACAGGAAGGAATTTCGACACAGACATTCTGTATCTTGTTGTGCACTGGAGACCTCTGCTCCTCAGCTGCGTGCTGTGTCACCCCCCTCTGACCACTGGTGGCAATTTCAGCGGGAGAACCTTAGATATGGAGTTGGGAATGCTTGATCTCTTCCCAGCGGTGGATTTGTCATGTGTGTATTTGTGCCTAGCTGTATGCATAACTGTAAATCCCCACCAAAACTGGCTTAGTAAATCTGAACAAATGAACACCAAAAATTCAAACCTGCCTATTTTACGCTCCTGCTAGATTTTGCGCTCAGCTCAGGCACTGGGAGTCATGGAGATAAATTATCTCTCATTTTACAGATGACAATGAGATTTACAAGTCAAGACAAAATAATTGCGCTTGTATTTTTTGAATAGAAAAGGCAATTTCAGGAAGCTTTTGCTAATGATGCCACTTAAGGACGAATATCCTGAATGGAGAAGTTAATAATTTTAAAATTGCTGTTCTAACTTCCTGGAAATGTAGCTTTATTCTGTAAATCTCTTTGAGACTTACAACTCAATCCTATTTAGAAGAAAGTTTCTTAGATTTAGAGCAATGAATATTTAAATGCCACCAGTTGAAACATTCTCAATTTTTAGATCATTTCAAAGCCAGGAGTGTTTATAGCATTCGGCTATTCTGAAATGCTTTAGCGTCTGAATTGATCTGAACTGTAGTTGAATCTTAAGCAGCTTAAACAGCTATAAAGGGTTAGAGTAGTTTAAAGGGTTAGAGTAGTTTAAGCAGAATGTCATGTTTTCAAGGCTTTGGTTAAGAAAATTTGAATTCAGAGACTGTCAGGTTGAATAGCTGCCGATRAAGGAACTGACAAGCTTTGCTAGCACAGCTCTCTGACGATCTCGGCATGTTCTTTGGTTTAAAATCTTGTCTGCTTTATTCTTTCTAAGAAAAAAAAAAAGAAAGAGGGGAAAACAAAATGAGCAAGCTGAAGATGCACACAAAATAAAGAATAAAGCCAAAACATTTTAGAAACCCTGTGAAGGTGAGTTTGCTCTGACAACAGTCTTGTTACTTCTCTCTGATAGTTGGCATTTTTTTCTTCATTAAGTACAAACCACTTCAAGGTACAGCAACCCGCCGAGAAGTGACTATGAAACACATGAAGTTTGTGGTACTTATGTTTAGCCCTTTTCATGTCAGATACACTCAAATTAAAAATTAAAAGGTGGAACTTTTAAAAACTCTTTTGTAGACCCAAGTCAGTTCTGCACAACCGTTTGACCTGTGGAATTATTGTGATTGAAAAGAGATAAGGGGAGAAGATAGGATTTTTGTAAGATATATTTGTGCTAGTCCTAGCCATAGGAAAGCATCTGGGTACCAGAATAATTTATTCCTCTTGTCCAAATGTCATGCATATTCCAGTATAATTGCTCCATCTGTGCTGTTAATGCTGGACCGTGCAAAAAAGAATTCAGGATTTATTGGATCAAAAAGGCAGTGCAGGCAAGAGAGACTCCTCAGCCTGGTATACAGTACCCAGCAAACGCAGGCAGCAAACTCTCCTGTCTCCAACCATTTGTGGCTTGGGGACCTCCTGAACCAGACCTGGTTTCTGCATATTGGTAACCTCCCACGGATTTCTCTTCCCCGACTGCCAGGCTCCTCCAGAGAGAGCAGGATAAGCCTTTGACATCCAAAGCTTCCTCCAGCAAGGCRTTTCACAGCTTAATTACACTTTGTACAAACATTGACTTGTTAGTTTTGAGCCTGGCAACCTCAGCTGATGTCCTTAGTTTTGTTTCTTTTATTACAGTGAACGGTCTGTCCCCTCCTGATCTGGTAAACCCCATCACGTTTCCCCTCCAGACATCTCTTTTCACGGCTAAAGAGCCTTGACCTGCTTGTTACAAGAGCTGTTTGATCTTCCCTGTGGCTCTTCTCTGAGCTTTTCCAGTGCTGCCCATGGTGAGCTGAGATGCTGGACATGGGCAGCAAGGTCTCTGGTCCAGGGACTGTGCTCAGAGAGCTCTGTTGCTCCAGAAGAAAGTGCTAGTGATGATCAAATGTCCCCTTTGAGGYTATCATTGTGGACTTAATAAGGGGCAGTATAATTATCATCGCCTCGGCAGACTCCAGGCAATCACTCAACCAGAAAAATAACTCAGGTGCCATATAATGAGATCTGATAGTCATATAACACTGAAATATTCAATTACCTGGTGTATCGCTGTGGCAGAGCCAGGTCAGAGGAGTGTTGTAGGAATCTGGGCAGCAGCATCTCTCAGCTGACAGCAGCTTCCTCCCACTACACAGAGCTGGAAGCCAGCCTGGGAGCTCACTCGGGGCCTCTGCATCTCACCATGAACATACACTGGTATATACTTGCTCTTTGAATTGTGTTTTTACATATATATATATGTGTGTGTGTGTGTGTGTGTGTGTGTGTGTGTATATTTATAGTATGTCTCAGCTGTATGTATACATACACTGAAATATTCCAGACATTGAGGCCCACAGAAATCTCATTTCTTTTTCAGTCATTTTCCATAGCGCAATTTGTTGTCTCCTCATCCACCAAATCACTCATATCTGATTCTACTTTGTCTCCACACTCTCTCAGGAGCCCTTCCTCATCAAGGAGCCACAAACTTCCCCTCTAGTATAATATTCCTGCTGATTCGTAATTTTCCAGGTCCTTTGGAGAARTGTGAAGGGGAGCTGGTTTTCAGAGCAGCTACTCGGCACTTCCCAGGAATCAAGGCTCTTCAAAGCATGAGGACATGAAGTCCTCTGGAGCCAAGTTTAGCCGTTGCTTTAATGCTGGCTGCCCTGAGAACCATTTCTCTGTTGTTCTGGGCTTTGCAGGCAGATTGCCCCAGCGTGCTCGGAGCCAGCAGGATTTTCTGCCTCTCTGAAGCTGGTAGGTGGTGGGTTCCTTTCTTTTCAAAAGCAATTTGCAAAGAAACTACTTGCAGATCACATCTGAAAAGAAGCATAGGGCTCATCTTGGAGGGCATTGTGATTTTATCATACCACACGCAGGATTTCTGGATTGTGAATCAGCTCCTGGGGCAACCTGGTTAAAGATTTCCCACCAGACGTAAAGCACCAGCTGATGTCATCATCCCCAAAGCTTTCCAGGAAGCCCTGAGCAGGAGTTCATTTTCCCCTTCTCTCCCCCAGCCCATTGCTCTAACTTCCTGCACGGGGGTCAAAGACATCATCATATAAATGAGGCAGAAAATGCACAATTGTGGCAATTTATTATGGCTGTTTTTTACCGCAGTTCTGTCAGCACATCAGCTACAGCTTCACTGCTGGTTGCCTTTCCAGCTTCCTTTGAAGAGTTTTCGCCCTCTGGAGGATAAMATTAGGATAGCAAATACAAGAAAGAAGGGGAAAAAAAATGATGGGACCAGAGCAGCTTTGCTGTCTTGCTTCTTGAATTTACACAAATGCACCCCATCCCAACCTGCAAAGAGCTCATGAGCTTCAAAATACTCCCCTGCAACTCTGCTCCTGGGCAAGGACTTTTTGTATGGCAGCAGGACCCCCCAGCTGGGCCCGGAGGAGTTGCCACAGTCAGCCTCGGCCTTTCTGCTGCATGTCCATGCTGGCAGTGACTCCAGTGACTCACATTCAAGCAGGGATGGAGGCACTTGCTGCAGGAGCATCTGCTCAGTACTGCGGCGGGAGGAAATTCCCATGCTTTTTCCTAAGCTAGTGAGCAGGTTTTCTGACTAATCGGAGTAACAGAGCTTCATTCAAATAATAATAAATTGCAAAATCTGGGCTTTCTTGGAATTTTATTTGGTGGAAAACCGCAAAAAAAGYCCAGAGAATGTTGAATCATTGAGACTTTACAATTCCAGATAAGACTTTTTGATCTTCTTGTTTTTATAATGGTGTTATTTCCATTTCTTTTCTTCTTTGTCTTATGTATTGTAACATAATACACAGAGGCTTAAGTGGGCACAAAGTTTCTCCATTTTTGAAATTAAGTTTTTGGAAATCCTTTGAAATTCCTGTAGCTTATCTTCATCAGAAGTGTCTCCATTCATTTGCTTGCAAATAGAGCTGAGAGGAAAAAAGCAGGRGTTTTCTGTTTTTGTTTTGTTTTTTCCTAGATGCAAAATACTAGGTGGAAAAAAAAGAGTGAAATGGAAAAACTGTGGGTTCAGGAAATGGCTTGTGCTAGGCCTGGTAAAACCATGAGGGAGAGCACTCGGACATTGAACCGCTTTCCGCAGACTTGCCCATTTGCCATCCTCTCCGAAAGGCTCACCCCGAGCAGATACAGTGACAGAGGATGACACCAAAAGCCACGTGAGGTGGGACCACCTGGAATGCCTGTGACTCTCCTATTCCTCCGAGTATGTCCTCTATCTCGCTAACATCCAGYTCAGCCTCATGAGTCTCTCAGCAAAATCAGGCCAACAACATGCCTGATGAAGGCCATTTTCCAGACATAGGTGATGTGATTCAGTTGCTCATGGTATCAGTGAGCTGGAGAACATCTGTTCCAGATGGATGCAGCCATGCAGGCAGCTCTGCATTTTGCATTTGCTCCATCTCATCCAGGCCAGGTCTCTGCACTTCTGCCAAAAAGACAACTGTATGAAAGATCTGCAGGCACCTAACTCTTACTGCTGTCCTAACCACCCATGGATTCTGACATAGCATTAGGAGCCTTGTCCTGGACCATGACTGTTTGCAGAACCAAAGGAGATATACCCCATCTGACGACCACGAGGATGATTAGATTGCCATATCCTCCAAAACCTTCACTCACTGTTTCTTACAACCACCCCACAATTCTTTAAGAAGGAGCTGCCCACCTTTGGTCTATACACTGCAAGAGCTCAAAAAATTCCCATATTCCCCCAACATGTCACAGGTCTATATCACCACTCAGAGTCAAAAGAGAAGATGTGTAATGCCATGCAGCAGCTGAACACTCGACTTTTTCCTTGTCTGGATTCATGCCTAGTCACCACGAGGTGTCCCACTTCCACAATGTTCCCAGCTTCTGCATGGAGCCAGCTCCCTTACACAGCCCTGCATTTTCCAAAGGGAAAAGCATAAGCTCTCTTCACTCCACCATCTAAACTCACTGCAGTACTACACATCCAGCCAAATGGCTTGGAGATAATGAGGTCTGAATTCAATTTAAGTTATGTTTATGAAAAACAGGGTGAAGGAGACAGACAGTGAGATTCATCCATTGAAGCTAAGGCAGGGAACAAGCAGAGGCGAAAAACAGAGATTAGARGAAACAGAAATCCAGATGGGAAAGAGATGATAATGAAAACCTAGATGTAGTTGGCCACATTCTTGGTCCCAGAGAAGTGACCATCTTATTGGGTGCCACCTGTACAGACCTACAGTCTASGGTTAAAGTGGTCTTTAGTTTCTCTGTAGGGCAAATTTGAAGTCTCATCCATGAGCTTATTGAGGTCTCACTCTACTATCAGTACAGAGTCCACAGATCTCTCACTGTCATCTGAAGGTTGCTCTAGGTCAGAAGCYCAGCAGCTGTCCTGGGTCATTGCCAGCTACTATGGTTTCTTAGTGACGGCATTGCCTGAAAGTCCTCCCCTAGCCCTCCAATCTCTCCTCCATGCTCATGCTCTCCACSACTTGGCACAACCTTTTTAGCTGTCTTTGCCAGCTTTCTGTTCTGGCAGTATATGACAGAGAAAGGAGTGGTGTATCTGGCCCAGAGTATTTCCAAAATGTAGCAGGGCCTCCAAATCCATCTACATTAGCACAAGATTTGTTAGGGGGTCTTGTGGCAGCATAGGTATAGCCTAGCTGCAAATATAATTTCTTCGTCCACAGGGCTGTGTGAAGATCCACAAGACAAGGCTGATTTGGGAGGAGGCTGTCTTCTGCAGTACAGATGTGCTAAAGACTGCTTGCACCTACCTCTCTTGTCTCTTCTCCTACAGTCTTTAGCCATTCCTTGCTTGTGCCTTCCCTCTAATTTCTTGTTAATGCAASGATTGAAGCAATCAGACATCCCCACTCCCCTACCCCAAATTACGGCACTAATTCATGCTGTTTTCTCCCATTACTCAGCCCACTTGAGTTAGACATTTACTCCTAGACTGRTGCCTGTTAAAGCATCCTGTCCCACTGTATAGCCTGTAGGATTTCCTAGGTAGGTGACTGCACAAGCAYAGAAGTTTTTGTCCTGCTCCATGTCCATCTGGTTTGTCTGGGGTGTGAATCATCTCATCTGTGCAGCTCTCAGCTCAAGAAGCCTCCTTGCTGCTTGGTCCCTCAGCACCCAAACCCATAGCCACACATTTGGTACCTTGGATCCCCATATAGGAGTCACAAGCACTTTCAAGTAAGCCTCAAATAACCAGCATCTCTGAGCAGGGTGACCTTTAGAGCTGGGAAGACCAATGCTGAGGGCAAGGAGCTGATGAGTATAACATTCACAGTTACGATTTCTTCCTTTCACAGACACAAATGTGGCCTCTCTTCTCTAAAACTTTGTGTCCATTACAGCCTGTTAGTTTGATTTGTACTGCAAATATGGAGACAAGGACAGGCTGCAGCTGGAAGACAAGGACCAGCTGGGCTCCTGGAYATCTTGGGATCTGCAGGGAGTTTCTCCCATAATGCTCACCATCATACAAAGATGGGAGCAGAGTAGCTGTCAGACCAGATGGGAAACAACTCTGGTTTGTAGCACTGGATCGTATATGGCCTTTCAGTAAGCATCAGATTAATGAACAATATGGTGACATTCCTTGGAGCAGGCATGGTTGGACSTAAGGAGCTCTGTGACTCCAATCTAGGTTTCGTTATGAAACCCTCTCTTGTGTTATTAATTGACGAGGAACCATAAACTCTCCCTTCCTTTCCTGAAAAACTCTCAGGTGTTTGCTTTTGCATCTCACACCAGTTCTTTTGTGACRTTCGTGCTGTTCCTCTCCCCACTGACCATCAAGAGCAACTCTTCCTACACTTGGATAGATTTGAATTTGGAAAAGAGCCTTTTGTAAAGCTAACAGAAAGGAAAATAACAACAACAACAACAACAAAAAAAACCCCTTGTGGCACACTCTGCCTCAATAACAAAGCACAACCACTTCCTACTATGGGGAATTGCATGTGTGCATAAGACTTCAGAGGAATTCATAGCCGTTGCAGCCAGATGGCTGTGGCAGGTGGCAGTTACACAGAGTCCTTTGAATAACCTCTTTCAGTGTGTGAGCAACTATTCAGCGAGAGGAAAACACGGTGTTTAGCTGGGTTTGCTCTTAGCCATACTCAGTACAAAAAGCTGTGTGAATGCATGTGTACATGSGGAGAACCTGGAGGTGGGAAGAGGTTGCTGTGTCCCAATCCCCACTGGGCTTGGAGGTGGCAATTTTGACAGGACCCTGGGCATGGCAGTGACTCTGAGCGAGGGTTCCTGAGAAAAGTGATTTTCTCCCCACTTCCTTCAGCGATATCATAGAGTGTCAACAAACCAAGTTACATTTAGAGCAGAAGCAGACCTGACTTCACAGTATTCACCAATTTTGGACATTTGACTGGATACCTGTCACCATGCAGCAGTAGGACAAAGCTGCGACAGGACACATTGTTGTCTCCAAAAAAACCAACCAGCTGATCTAGGTACCATTAGACTGAGGAGCAGAACAACAGCAGTTAAACCAAACTATTGCAATACCTGTGCAGCCCAGCACTTCCTAAGTCAAGGAATATAGTTCTCGGTATGTAGGCAGTACATTACTTTTAGTATTTTCATATCATAGTCCACTCTAGAGGTAAAAGCATTTCAGTGGTGRWGTACATTAGGTGTGTGCTGACATCMTTACGTATGAGCAGCAGCCAGAAGGGGACTTTCATAGCCTGAGAGGAGAAGGGCTACAGAGTCACAGATAGGTATGTGATTATTACTGAAAATTYGGGGACAGTTATTTTCAGTGCTTTAATCCAGGAAGACTCAGGCAATTTTGGAATTCCATTTGGCATCTACAGGGCTTGGATTTAAAAGCTGAACTGTTTTTTAATGTGATGTTTTCAGAGGCAAAAGATGTGGAAGCCCAGAGTGCTACTATTACAACTCCAGTCCAAGCAGAGACACATTTTAAATAACCAATAAAGATGCAGGAGTAAATAAGTACAGAGCAGCAGTTCTACTGAAAGATCACAAATCCATGACCAGGCACAAACCAATTTTTTATGTATGTTAAAATAATTGAAAACTCACCTCATATCTGYTCCTCTGCTTATTAAAGGACCTGCAACTGTCAGGACCTGTACATTTATTTTTCAAAATTGCTAGCACTCTGCACAATTCCCTGGCTGGATTTCACAGTGTGCCAGTAAATAGTTACCTGCCTGTTTCCTGGAGAAAACAAGGATCTCAGACCCTCTTTAGAATTATTTAATCTTCTCATACATCATTTTACACTTCCACAAACAAGATAGCAACTAGGGCTTGAACTGACACTAGGGTCTGCTGTAGCATTACGCTTCTTGCAGCACTGATATACAGAACATGACTGGATTTCTGCAGCTTTAGCACGTTACCACGTCTGAGGTGCACATGTTACACAACATGTGCTATAGCAAAATGTGAAAAATTGACTCGACTTTTTGCCTAATTTGAACATGTGCCTCAGCCCTAGCAAGTAAACAAGCCGATAAGTCATTCTCCAGTTGAGCTGCCAAAGGCTCTTCAATACCCAGGCAGAATTAAATTGATGCTGCGCTGCCAGACTGCGCTTGCAGCCAGCCGCTAATAAGAAAAAATCATCACTGCTGAGCTCTTTTGATTCAGTTCTGCATTCAGTAGAGACATATTCCTGCAGATTAATTCTCAGCTGGCTCGGTCACAGAAGGGGTGAGGATGAGGGGGCATCTTAAAAAAAAAAAAAAAAAAAGCGCAGCATAACTTCTCAAGGCGTTAATCAGGCATTTCACCTTGTTCGGCTCTCATGGGACAGAACTGCAGCCTGTCTCAGCTGTGACCTGAACGGTTTGCCTCAGGGCAGCAAAAATGTTATGCAAARGCCAGCACGTGTCAGGAGGTGGCTGGTACTTCCACACAGAGCTCTGCCAGCCATCACTCGAGTTTGAGTGGGGTCTATGGTTTGGTACATACCGAGCCTGAGCACACCAAAAACTTAATTTTGCGATGTTCACGTTGAACACCACTCTCTGCCTGGCTGGAGTCATCGCTCATCAGCTAAGAAAAGAGGCATCCCTGAATTCAATCATTGCTTTTGAGTAAGCAGTTCAAAAGAAACCCTGCCTGTCTAAGCTGTGCAGTTCTTCCCTTGTGTGAGGATTAAGTGAATCAGGTCTATGTACAAAGTGAGATCCAAAGCCAAGAAGAAGAAACAATGTTTTCCCCAGTTTCTAAGTTGATTCTGAACCATCACCATTTTCAGATTAGACCCTATATATCTGCTCTGAAAGTTGGGACAGAGGCTCTTCTCCTACACGCTGAAAGCCTATCAATGTGCCTCAAGCTCAACRGGGGCACCAAGAGGTTCCTCCTGCTTTCTCATGTCTTCAGTGGGTCCAAGGTGTGTCCTGCCTGGGGGAATTGCTCTCTGGGGGGGTCATATGTGCCCTCTTCTCCCCGACTCTCAGGGCAGCAGGTCTGAGTTACACAGCAAGGTTAGCCATGCTGAAGCCCTGGGCCAGGTAGCTGCTATTTCCAACCACGATACCATAATCAGTTGTTAGCCTGGGCCCCCCTTCTGCCTTCGCTCTACTGACTGTGAACACAGCTGCCTTCTCCTCTGGTCAGGCTTCACGGCAAACCCAGCTGCCAGGAGCTGCAAGAGTCAATACAGCTGCACAAATGTTTTTTTTTTGTGAATGTTTTTACCCTTACCTGACATCCTGTACAGCATCTGCTCATCACGTGGCTGCCATTTGCCCATCCTGTGAATGAGGTATGTGTGCTAAAAAACACTGCTTGCACTAGGAAAGGGGAAAGAAGAAAAACAATATAAAGAGGGAAGAAAGGCAGACGGCAAGGAAAGAAAATATGAAAGATGGGGAGAAATAAAGGGAATCTCTGTAGAAAAGTCAGCAGAGTTCAGCAAGATGATGATGGTGCACGTCTCTCTCTATGGTTATTAACCACTAATAGGATTTATGAGAGGAATTTGTTATGCTGATAGGAGCATTTAGAAAAACAAAAAGATAATCTGAAAAGAATCTTATACAGTATAAACACCTATTCTTTCTAATGAACACTTTATGCTTGTTAAGAGTGGAGGCAGTAAAAGGAGCCAAGAGGAAGCTAAGCAGGATCCAGTTTGAGATGAGACCCCCCAAGGTGGGTGAGCATATGGAGTCCTTGGATCAAACAGGAATCTAGCACTGCAAGAGATGTCCCAAGCATCTGACCTGGCCTCCAGCCACCATGTAGCAGGCCACCAGTGCCCCCTGTGTTGTACCTATGAGCCCACACAGACATCTGCAAAGATCCAGGGCATCTCCCAGGACACACCAGTGTTTGGTGCCTTTGCTGTGGCAAAGAAACAAAGCCTACATGTACTTTTTGGCTTGGGTGCCACAAGTCATGGGGTTTAGGGGCAAGCAAGGATGCATCCAGCTGCAAAGTTGATGCCACAGGCTGAACAGACCTGTCTTCACTGTAGAAGGGACAGTCCAAAATGGCCGAGATCATCCGCTGCTTGCTGGGAGAAACACCAGACGATGACCTACCCCAATACATTCTGCGATCAAAGCAAGGAAGCATCAGAGGATTTGATGTCCAGTGACAGCAGTGAGCCATCTTCCCAGGACCAGGGACACAGAGGCTAATTCTGCAGCAGCCCCAACTTACTCCATAGAACTGAGCTTCCTGATGTCATCTACATTTCTTCTGGGCTTTAGGAGTCTGAAATGCAACTCAGTGAGTAAAGAGGCATTTTGAGTGGCTTGAGCAACAACTCTGCTCGATAATCCTCACCTTTCAACACAAGGTGGCAGGCTGTCCTCAGTTGGGGAACAGCAATGGGAGACCAAACTTGCTAGAAATGGTCCTTTGTCACTGTGGGAGGAAAAAAAATGCTGTTTATTGTCCCCTTGTTAGTGAAGAGATGAAGGACACAATGTTTACGTGCAACTTGTGCTGATTTAGGGAGAACCACACCATGCTCATTGCTGTGAAAGGCTTCCTCCAGTTCTGCCTTTTCATCCAAAATAGCCTACCAGCTTGGTAAGAAAATAAGACTGAAGGGCACCCATGGTAAGTTCACTGTGACAACGGCATGCTGCTGGGGATTCATCTCCCCTGTCTTTGCCTGCCTGGAAATCAGGCACTGTAAGGGCCCTGAGTGCATCCTCCCTGCTGGAGGTTTGCCTGCCAGGGCTTTTGCCAACACAGTGATGGCACAGCGAAGGGTGGCCCCCTACCTTTGGTGACCTCTCCAACACTACCAATGTGTTCAGTTTTGGGTCAGTGTTTGGGCCCCATTTAGGTGCCAGTGCAAACACAGTCTCAGTCCTGCTGTCCTTTCCCAGGTGTCACTCAGTGCTAATGTGCATGGGTTGCCCCAGCAGTTCACATACCTACAGTGTATGTGGCTGTTGGGGGCATCTATCCGCTCTCCACCACCCTCGGCCTGCACCACCGATGGAGGCACATTTGCTCAAGGACCATGGTACCCACACTGCAGACACAGAGCTCCCTACTGCTTAGGCTCTTCCCACTTGCCCTGAAGTTCACAGGGCAACTGCAAAGGCCGACTAAGTAATCTCTAACGTGTAGGATGGTGGAAAGAAATAGACTATCAAGTCTCACTTCTACAGTAACTGCTAGCACTATGTGACTAACATAGTACCTTTGATATTGGAGGTACTGCTACGCTGTGCTGCTGACYTGATGTTCTGCCTTGCCATCGTCCAGCTGAGAACATCTGAAGTTCATTAGGTTGATTTGCATACAGATCTGTATGAAGTCATTAAGAAGTGCCAGATACAAGAATGAAGCTGGATGAAAGCTTCACCAGTGGGAACAATCAAAGGAAATACCAGTGCTGGAGTTCCAGTTTGTCTCAACAGAGGGGAATTCAATTAAGGGCTGATTTGGTTTATGTTGCTCAAAGAAAAGCCAGCTGACTAGATGTTGGACACTTTTTTGGCTCTGCATCAGCTCTAAATACCAAGGATTGTTTTAAGCAGACTTGAACAAACATGTTGGACAACTGGGCAGTCAGGATGGGCACCAGAGAGAGGAGGCAGAAACAATTCTCACTGATGGAGAACTGATGTCAAACTGCTCCCAGTGGTCATTTTCCCTGCACCCTTCTCTTTAGGAGAAGACCCTGCAAATTTCTACTACACTGGATCTGTCCTTTTATCATCTTCCTTTGAAAAAATAATGTTTGTTAAACCAGATGATTCATCATTTGCAGTCCACTAGACCAGCTCCTGGAGCACCAGGTAGTTTGATTTACCTTCCCCAGGCTCCTGGTTGGGGACACTCAACATGAGTGGTTTATTAGTGATCCCTCACATCTAAGCCCCCTTCTTGCTGCTGCCTGTCTGCTGGCAGAGGGGTTACTCTAAAGCTCCAGTGCCCTTCAAGGAACCCAACTTCTCTATGAGTGCACAGGTAACTTTAGCTTTTATGTAAAAAAACCTAATCCACTAGTTAATTTTATTAGAAACTAGGTCCCTAAAGGAGATGGGCTTAGTTTAGAACCATGCAAAGATAAGATAAGCTTTGCTCCAGTCCAGCCTCAAGACCTGGCTTGTCCAGCCTTCTTCTTGTAAAACCCTAACTCACGACAAGAGGCTGAGTCCCGGTGCCAGTACTTTGGTGCCTGCATGCAGACTCTTACTCTTGCTTTCTCAACACACACAACAAGCCAGGAGCAGGGCTCTGGTGCCAGCACATCTGAGCCTGGTTTCTCCCAAGCGCTCCCTTTGAACCTGAGCTACAGCTAGAAATCTGAACAAAAAGCAAGGCGCCACAGGGATTAAGATGCTTCTGCTCCCTCTCCAGCTTACTTTTCCCCTCCCTAAGCAGGGCTGACCAGTGGGGGCAGTTTCCAACTGCTGTTCTCACTACTGAGATCTGCTACCTGATGGCATCCAGCCACACATCCTTGCTTCTCAATCTCCCTCTGTCCCAGCCTCACAGCTGGTGCAGAGCTTCCCACCTTTGGTTCATGGCATTCCTGGCAATGTGCTCGTTGTACAAGGCTGTAAGCGCAGCCTTTCTGTCCAGGAGCCCCTGGCGTGGGGTAGACTTTGGTCTCTGTGTGCCATGGACAGATCTGCATGGGGCCACCTGAGGCCTGCACCTCAGCCACCTGCTCCGCTCTTGTCTCCATGTTTATCCCACGCACATTTGCCTACAGGAACCCGTGCAACTCACACCCACATAAGCCCCATGCACAGTTGTGCTGTTGCATAAACAAGGGTTAGCCCACAGGACTCCCACAGCCCTGAATAGCCATCCAAATTTGGTCCACACTCACACCGGGAGCAGCAAGGTGCAGAGATGCCCACAGCTCTGGAGCTGTGTCTGCAGGGATGCTTGCAGATGTGTCACCTCCCGAGGCATCGCCAGCCCAACTGCTTGATTTTTGCAAAAAGCATGGGGTGGGCAGAGCAGCCCCAGGTAGCAAGTGTCTCTCAAAAAGTAAGCAAGATGTTCATTAATTCTCAGAATACTGCGTGGAGGATTAGCATTAGGACTTCTGTGGCTGGCGTTGGTGGTCCTACCAGTGGTGGCTTTCTGCAGGGAAGATTTGTTTCCAGCACAAGGCAATCAATTGGGTTGCTAACAGAGAATGTTTCTAAATGCCCAGGGGCCAAAATTAAAATATGTAGTACCCAAAGGAGTGTTTAAATTAAGTGATTTAAGAAGATTTCACTTCTTAACTAGTGGGTTGGGTACTGTGCCTGAGATCATGCTAAATGTGTCTGGGCAACTCTCTTGCCTGTCTGCATAAAGCATGGACTCATTGCTAGGCCATGGAAAAAGTCTTCCCTAAAAAAAACATTTAACTGGGAGAAATGCACGTTTTCTGTTAAAACCTGTGAAGCAGAAATCCTTTGGATGTGGGCTTGCTTGTGCTTCTTTTCAGCTTGCCCATGACACTTTAGGGCTCCAACAGAGCTAATTATCTGCTTTGCCCTCCCACCCCGGGCCTCGTCCTCTTCTCCCTGCCGGCTCAGTGAGTTAGGCCAGCTCTGCATCTGAGGAGGATCAGGGCCAGCGCCGAGAGCGTGCGACGACGAGACAGGGAGCCACAAGCGCGGCCACGCGCTCTTACAGCCGGGTGAGCTGCTGCTGGAGCAGCTCAGCTGGCATGCGTAGCTCAGTCCTGCAGCAGCTGAGAACATTTCCAAGATTTGGATTTTTCTTTGTTTTCCAAACAAGTAGTTTTCCGCTTCAAGTTTTTTTCCAAACAACCTTTTCAGGACAGATTGCCAGATTTTTCTAACAGAAAATGGAATTTTCCCAGTGAAATATTTTCCCATTTCCTAGCATTTGATTTTCACTGGCACATTTTTCTGACTGCTCCTTTTTTTCTTAAATAACCTGGACACTTGCAATCCACCTTCTCCACCCCTGCAATGAGATTCATATACTAAATTCAGAGTCTCCCTTTCTTCCTTTAGCTGTCATAMCTGACATCGGTAGCGTGGCATGACAGGCACTTTTCATCAGCACTAGTTTGCTGATACCTTTGGCAGAATTAAAGAGTCTGCTGAGCCTCAGCGAGGGGGTCAGGAAGTGAGAAGCACCCGGTGGTGATTACGCTGTTCTGAGAAGTTGCGTCCCTCTCAGACTCTGAGTATGGCAGATAGCTTACAGCTCTGTGTCTCAGCTTCCCCAGTTAGAAAGGATGCCAAAAGATGGCTGGAATTATCTGGGCAAATTTTTAATCTGGAACAAGATTGTCAGGATTTGTGCAGTTATTCTAACACAGAAGTCAATGGACAGCAAAAGCTAAACCTGTCTTTTGCAATACTTGGCAAAGACTTCTTTTAGTACTAAATAAATAGTGCGGTCTTGAAATCATTTCCCTTAAAATGAGCATCCTAGATGAAAGGCTTCCCTGCCTCTCCCAGCTGCATAACAAGCCAAGACTTATTTTCTTGCTCAGCTGAGCAATGCTGGTGTACGACCATACCTCAGGTTTCCCTTCCCGTTTCTATCATGTCTGTTGATCAGAACTTATCACCTGTGTATTCAAGATAAGGAAGTCTGCTCACCTAAGGCCTCATAGAGACAGCCTACAGGCAGCCTTTGCAATCTGAGCTGTACAACGTGAAYGCAACAGCCACACAACTCAGGCTCATCGGATTTGCCAGTGTTTTGAGCTAGATCAGCTTGTGTTTTAAGCAGAACCAAGACAAAAGCTGGGTTATGCTCCACATGGAGCAGCTGGCCAGCTTTAAAGCTTTACCCTAGAAGGACAAAGCAAAAGCTGCTCTTCACTAAATGCAGCAGAGACTTTTCCTGCATGGTGCCTGTCCCATCTGAGCCCGACCTGGGACACATCCTGCACCAGAAAGCGTTAAGGGAGAGAGGTCCCGCAGTGCCTGTAGCCGCCCCGGGAGCGCTAGGTCAGAGCAGTCTGGCAGGGTCAGAGGGATACTTTTCATGAAGTCTGTGCTCAGAACARGCATATAGGATTTGATCTGTATGGTTCGGTTTCAAGCCTCCAACGCTTCCCTACAGCCTTMTTCTCTCCTCTCCACCCCAGGGTGTCTGCAGAGTTAGGCTTGAAATTGCAGAGTGAAGGAGCTGGAGTCAAGCAGCCAGACAGTGAGGGAAGCAATTCTGCAATTTATTGCTCCCTGTACCAGAAAATCTCATCACTTAGAGGATCTCATTTAGGACAGAGGAAACCACTTGTTCTGAGACTGACAAACAGCAAAAGCTCTGATCCTGCTTGGGGCAGTACCAGTGCACCAGAAAGCGTGGAGTGCCAGGAACCTGGAGTGCCCAGAGCATATTACTCGCATYACTGGGCGATGAAGAGATAAACTGCATTGGACAGGAAAAACGCAGAAGGGCTGTGTTGAACTGGCTGCAGTTTCAGTAAACACAGCCCGTGAGGCTCTCTCCTGTCCCAGCTTGGCTGCCTCTGGAGCTGGTCAGCATAGGGGTGAGTTTGGGGGGGGCATTCCTCGCTCAGCCAGGGAAAAAAGTGAGGGAAATGCAAGGAGCCTTCTCTAAAGACTGGTGGACAACGAGATGTTTTCTACTTTGGCTTTGTGCCCAAGGCCTAGACCACCGGGCCTCCTACCCGACATCCCTCCAAGGTCTGTTAGGTTCTGGGACATTTTCTCTTCACATTCCTTTCTGAGGTTAGTATAGGGMCAACACTTTCAAGCATACACTAGTCCCAAGAAATTTATCTGGCCAACTTCCTTTTCATAACGGGAAGGATAATGAGCAAACAATAATTGCAGGAAATGGATAAATGACCCAGGCAAAGGTAGAAAGTTTGCTCTGGATCAACTTTGACTGTAGAAGGAAACAAGGAGAAAAGTCAGAGATGAAAGCTTGAAAGTCTTCCTCATGAACTATGTTTATTTATTTTAAACTTAGAAATGTTGTTTTGTCACAAATGAAAACTATCATGGAAATGTGTCCACCTCCACAAAACAATAGATGAAACCCTGGCAGGGCAATGTGTGTAGGAAGCTGGCCTGCTTTCTCACTGCCTGAGAGTCCTGGCTGCCTTGGTGATGTCTTCAGGAAAGCTCTGCCTGGCAGCATCCTCCAGAGCTGACGGTAGCTTGGATCCTTGCTAAGGAGCCAAGGCACCTTAGATATGTGGGATCCTCAGTAAAAAGCAAGAACATGCTTCTGAACTCAATGGAAGGTTCTCAGAGCCTGTGAAAACCCTTGATCCATGGGAATTTGCTCCCAGGACTCATGTTCTGTAAGGCTGAGTATTTACCAGTTTGATTGATGGTGGGCTAAAAGGAGAGAAACCATCTGGAGTCATGGCTAAATCTCAGTCTTTGTCCCAGTATTATTTATTGAATAAGTAAAATGACATATTTTGGTTATTTCATTTTTTCCCCACTTTTTCCTCTCCAGGAAACACTTAGAAATTCTCCTTTGAGTTCCAGAGTGGGATATCATTTTTCCCATATGTGATGACTTGCAGTTGAAGGAAAAGTCCAGCTTTCAACTACATTTAATTTCAGCTATTTTCAGCCTCCACCCCACAGCCACTCAAGTCTACTGGACACTCAAAAAAAAAATTGGGTTAGGGAAAGAAACCAGCTTATGGTCACAGCTGTATCAGCCCTTCAACAAAGACCAACCTGTTCAGAGATCTGGGGCTCAGTGAGGAAGAGTGCTAGAGGAGGGGGCTCCACCAAAGTGCACGGCTTTGCCAGTCCACAGGTCTAGCCCTGCTCTCTGTCTACCTTTGTGAATTAAGAGGAATTACTCTGGTGCCGATGAAATTATGTTAGTGCAAAATTGGTGTGCAAGGAAATTCCACCTGAACATTTGCTGTTCTCTTATTCAGTTGAAACTAGTGAGGAGGTCAACCTCATGCCCAGTGTCAGCYGAGTCTGCTGAGTGCACACCGCAATCAAAGATTCAAAGATAAGGGTTTATTTTCCTGTACACAGTCCATTGTTGACATTTCTTTTCCATTTTTGTGCTAATTATTAAGAAAGATCATCCTTTGTGTTGAACTAATAAAAAGGCCAAATGTGCTGGTGAATAAACAGCTAAAATGATTTCACCCATAAATGACATTTTAAGGATATGTTAATCTGATAGTTTGGAATTACCCAGTCCYGTATTACTGTATCTTTTTTTTTCTTGGAGTGCTATTTGGATCTCAGATAAGAATTTTTCTCTAGATCTGTTCTACAAGCAATATTTCTGTAATGGGCCAGAATCCCACAGGCTTTCATTCTAGAGGCAAGGTCTGAATGAGAAAACAAGTTTGAGAAGAATCACAAAATGCATACACACAGTCCAAGACCTTCAGYTTGTCCAGGGACAGCCTGTAATCCTCGGGGAAGCTTTTGGCAGACCCTTTGCTGYTTTGGACTCCACAGTACAATAGAAAATAATACCACCATACACCAGCGATCCCAAGTCTGAGATGCTTCTGCTTGACCTTCATTTTTTTTTCCAGTGACAAGTCCATCCAATCTCAATGCAATTATGTCGGTGCCTAAAAATAAGCTTGTGCATCAGTAATTTTGTTCCACTTAAGTAAAGGAGAAAGGACATGGCCCAGATGCATTTTTCCAGCCATTGACATTACTCAGCCTTGTTCCTGAAGGTTTGAAATGTCTGAGTAATTCTTTTGTCTGTTATTCTTCTTTTGTACTTCCGCTGCAGCCTAGCCCAGCAGTATCAGTTCACCCCAGTACAGGTTGTTTTTCTGGGCAGCCACCGTGAGCCAGCAATACTGAGCATCCCTACTTGGCATTTCAAGAACTCACAGCCYTGCAGAAGGTCCTGAGGCAAACTAGTCAGCAAGCCCTGCTCTGCCTGCAGAGCCCACAGGGCCTGTAGCTCCCTCCCAGGCTATGTGAATGTTTTGTCCCCACTTATCTCCCTGTACATGGGTTGTGTATGGATGTGGCCCAGCCTGAGCTAGGAAGGGGCCCTCAGAAACCAACAAAGCTGAACAAGCAGCTATCAGGTAAGGACTTACCTGTGGTACAGGGAAGCACCTTCTCCTACAACAGATCTTTCCCTGGAGTCATACATTTGTGCTCCYTTTTTTAGGGTGGGAAATATAGGGATGGCTTTCTCCTTCCACTACCGGAGCAAATTAGCCATGGTTTCTCCCATCAGAGAAAAAAAATATGCATCTGCCACCAAGCACAAAGCCCTTGGGTTAAGCTTTTGTCCTATTAGWGTTTTTTCATTTATACAGAAAACTGGATGTTAGCAGAACAGGAACTTAAACTCATCCTTCTTCTCTACCCAGAAATGTGCCCTAACCACTAGGCCATAGACACCTCTCTCTCTCGCACAGTAGATCTCTTTATAGCTTCTTTGTACATTGCCAAATTCAATGTCACACAGAAAAGCATATCTCACTTTGACAGTCCTCTAGGAGTTGTGGCTGCTTGGTGTGCCCAACAAGCAGGGCTACATTGCGCTGTGACAGCCTCCAAAACATGCTGCTCCAAACCTGCTGCTGCTGGCRATGCCAGTGAGTCAGCGGGAGCCTCACGGAGAAACACTGATCCTTGTCTCATTTCCCTTTCTGCCTAACATTCGTCACTTTGCACACTGTATGAGAGACACTGGCACCCACACTGACCATCAGGAATCGCTAGGCACCTAGCAGGCATAGGTATCTACAGATTCAGGGAATGGCTGGTTAGGGGTTTTGAGGTATTTAATGGGGGTGTTGATAAAGGGCACTGAACTTAGCACCTGAAGTGGCAACTAAGTACTCGCATCCCTTTGGGTGATTACTTTTGGCTAGGGATTTTCCTGATTTCAAAAGTGTGAGAACTCTCCAGCAAGGACAGTCATTAGACCCAGCACCTCATACTTACGTATTTCTATTTCCGAACACCAACACACTCTTGAGGCATGCCCTGAATTGTGAGTCACTTGCATGGGGTTGTACCCCAGGGTTTGCCTCACCCAAACCTTTTCAGGTTCAGTTTGCCATTACTCAACAACATCCAAATCAGCTCTGCATGAGTGGCAAAGCTGCTAAGCATAGCCTGAAGTATCAAACTAGTAGGACTGCATACCTCAGGAGCATTCTTGGTGTTGGCAGATGAGAGCACTCAGGGGCTTAACAGAAGCCAAGCTGGGGAACTGGCTGCTCCAATCTGTCATTCTCTATTAGTCTCTGTCTCTCTCTCTTTTTTTTTTTCTTTTTCCTTATGTCAAAAGCACAGCAAACTTSAGCCATTAGCCCAACCTAAGCCCCCAACCGTGTGAGGCCTCAAAGTGAGGATCCTGAGAGAAGGTGTCCTATATCTAGCAAGGCACAAGAAATTTGGTATCCAAATATCATCATTTCCTCCTGCATTTCACTCTCGGCTCAGCTAGTTATGAGCCCCAAGGTGACTAGTTCTCCTCAGGTGCAATGCTGAGCCTGAATGCTGAACTAAGGGCAAAATATCAAAGTAAGAGTAGATGCTTAGAAGTGAGGTGCTGCCTTTTACTTCATGTTGGATCTAAGTATCTTTGAGTTCTACCAATACAGCTGCATCTCTAGGCACCATAATACTCTTATAATCATCCCTTGGGGATTTAGATGTCTAAGAGTAGGTGTCATGGCCCTGACAGCACCAATAAGTTCTGCAAAGTCTTTTCTCTGTTCCTGGGGCTTGGCTGCCCAAGGTCAGCTCTGCAATGGTGCAACTTTATAAACTAGAATTAGACTGCTGGGAAAACAGCTAAGGTGTGCAAAAGAAGTCTCACTGGGGACCTCCTCAGCTTGGGCGCCGGTTTTAAGCTCAGGTTTCTGCTCTTGGTCCTGCATTTGCAGGTCTGCCTGTGCCCAGCCTTGTACCTTGCTGATCCCAATCCTGAYTCACTGATCTGACTTCTCAGCTTGACCTTGGACCTGCACCTTCACTATGGACTTGTCTAGKGGTATGGACTGTGACTCACCCAGGTCACCATCACCATTCCTGCTCTGCTCTTCTTGTTCAGGAGCCATGGGAATGTGTCTGTCAGTGAGGGCCTCACTCTCACCTTGCTGCCAGCCTCACTCCTGGCTCAMCTGGCCTTGTGGGGTAGCCTGCTCCTGCTGCTCCCTGGCAGGCTGTTTCTCCTTTCCCTATGTGTTAAGCATCCACCTAGGAAGTTGTTAGCCAGAGCCTAGCTCCATCAGTAGGCACYTTTCCACTGGCTTTCCTGGGAATTTGTCAATCCTTTGGAGCTCTTAAGGAAGCAGTTCTGGAGACTTCCATGCCAACAGAAGTCAYCTGAAGGTTAAAGGTAAAATGTTATGAAGCATTTGGGAATCTCTGTTGGCAGTTTCCATTTGCAAGAGAATTCAATTCATTATTCAGGCTGTCCAATCTGGTAAGAAGACCTTTAAACTAGAAACAACAGGGAAGGAGAGAGTTACAGGGAACACAATCAACAAAACAGGGGTTAAGTGGGGGCACCTCAAGCATTTGCATGCAGTCAAGGAAGTGTCAACAGGACAGCAGTGCGAGCAAACCTGTCACACCCTTTCTGGGAAATCAGCACACTCTGGTGCGTCTCTGAAGTGCTTGTACACTAATGCGTGCAGCATGGGGAATAAACAGGAAGATTTGTAGTCATATGCGCAGCTGCAGGGCTATGATCTCACTGGGATCACATAAAGGTGGTGGGATTGCTCACATGATTGCAGTGGTGCAATGGATGGACATAGACTCTTTAGGAAGGACAGACTAGGAAGGTAAGGAGAGTGAGTTGCTCTTATGTGAGAGAGCAGTGGGAACRTATGGAGCTCTGCCTAAGGGGTGGTGATGTTCTGGCTGAGAGCTTATGGGTAAGGATTAAAGGACAGATCAATATGGGTCACGTTGTTGTGTTTGCTATAAGCCACCTGATTAAAAAGTAAATGAGGTCATATACAGACAGCTGGAAGCAGCCTCATGATCACAAGTCCTGGTTCTCATAGTGGACTTTMACTGTCCTGATGTCTGCTGTACAAACAACACAGCAGTGCATAAGAAATCCAAAAGGCTCCTGGACAGCATCAGTGACAAATTCCTGATACAGGCGATCAAGGAGCCAGCGAGGAGAGGTGCTCTGCTGTATTTTGTGCTTATGAATAAGGATGGAATGGTTGGGAATGTGAAGGCTGAGGGCAGCCTTGGCTTCAGTGACCATGAGATGGTGGAGTTCAGGATCCTGAGAGGAGGGAGCAGGGCAAAAAGCAGGATCACAACCTTGGACTTCAGGAGAGCAAACTTTGGCTTCTTCAGGGATCTGCTTGGAGGAATCCCATGGGKTAGGCCCTAGAGGGAAGAGGGGTTGAAGAAAGCTCATTGATATTCAAGGATCACCTCTTCTAAGCTCAACAATGGTCCATCTCAATGAGCGAGAAGTCAAGCAAAGGTGGCAGGGAACCTGCATGGATGAATAAGGAGTTCTGGAGCTCCTGGCAAAAATATATATATGTGTGTGTGTGTGTGTGTGTGTGTGTGTGTGTGTGTAAATGACGTATACAGAATGTGGAAGCAGGGACGGGTAACCCAGGAGAAATGCAGGAACACTGTCTGAGCATGCAGTGATGAGGCTAGGAGGGCCAAAACTCATCTGGAGGGGTGTCACGGACAACATGAAAGGTCTCTATTAAGTACAAYRGTAGCAAAAGGAAGACTAGCAAAGATGTGAGCSTGCTTCTGAATGAGACAGGAGCCCTAGTGACAAAGGACACAAAAGAGGCTGAAGTATTGAATGTCTTCTTCATCTCAGTCCTTTCTGACYGGCCTTCAGAAATCCTAAGCCCTGGAGACCCAGGAGAAAGTCTACAGAAAGGAAGACTTCCCCTTGGTGGAASAGGATCAGGTTAGAGATCACTTAAACAACCAGGACATAAACAAGTCCACAGGCCCTGATGGAATACACCCGCAAGTGCTGAGGGAGTTGGCCAATGTCACTGCAGWGCAACCCACAACCATCTTTGAATGGTTATAGTGATTGGGAGAGGTTCCTGAGGGCTGGAAAAGAGCAGATGTCACTCCAGTCTTCAAAAAAGGCAAGAAGGGGGACCCAAGGAACTACAGGCCAGTCAGCTTCACCTCTGAAAAGGGGGTGGAGCTGCTCATCYTGGATACCATTTGCAAGTGCATGAAAGACAAGAAGCTGATGAGGAGTAGTCAGCATGGATTCACAAAGGYRAAACCATGCTTAAGCAACCTAACAGCCTTCCATGATCGAATGACTGCCTGGGTAGGTGAGGAAAGAGTGGTGGATGTTGTCCACCTTGACTTCAGTAAGGCTTTTGACATTATTCCCATAACATCCTCATAGACAAGCTGATGAATGACTGACTAGATAAGTGGTCAGTGAGGTGGACTGAAAGCTGGCTAAACTGCTGGGCTCAGAGAGTTGTGATCAGTGGCATGAAGCCCACCTGGAGGCCATTCCCTATCGGTGTCCCCCAGAGGTCAATATTAGGGCCAATACTATTTAATATGGTCATTAGTGACCTGAATGATAGGCCCAAATGCACCCTCTGCATRTTTGCTGATGATACAATGTGAGGCATGGCTGATACAGCAGATGGTTGTGCTGCAGATGGTCAGAAGGACCTCAGCAGGCTTGAGAAATGAGCCAACAGGAACCTCAAGAAGTTCAACAYAGGGAAATGCCAAGCCCTGACCCTGAGGAGGAATAACCTCATGCATCTGGACAGGCTGGGGCCACATGGTTAGCAACTATGCAGAGAAGGACCTGGGGATCCTGSTGGGCAACAAGTTGACCTTGAGCCATCAATGTGCCCTTGCAACAAAGAAGGCCAAGGGTAACCTGAGCTGAACTAGGAAGAGTATTGCCAGCAGGTCAAGGGAGGTGATCCTTGCCCTCTACTCAGCACTGGTGAGGCCCTCTGGAGTATTGAGTCTAACTTGGGGCTCCCCAGTGTAAGAGAGAGACAGAACTACTGKAGCAAGTCCAGCAAATTGTTACTGAAATGTTCAAGGGATTGGAGCATCTGTCATATGAAGAAACGCCGAGAGAGGTGGGAGTGTTTAGYCTGGACAAGAAAAGACTCAGAGGGTATCTCATCAGTATGTGTAAATAAATATCTGAAAGGAGAGTGTAAAGAAGACAGAGCCAGACTCTTTTCAGTGGTGCCCAGTGACTGGASAAGAGGCAATGGGCACCAACTGAAACACTGGAAGTTCTGTCTACATGTAAGAAAAAACTTTTTTACTCTGAGGATGACTGAGTACTGGAACAGGTTGCCCAGAGAGACTGTGGAATCTTCATCGCTGGAGATATTCAAAACCCATCCAGACACGGTCCTGGGCAGCCTGCACTCAGTGACCCTGYTTGAGCAAGGRRTTGGCCTAGATCATCTCCAAAGGTCCTTTCCAACCTCAAGCATTCTGTGATACTGTGATTTTGCCCCTATGTAATCAAAAGAACCTAATGCGCTGGTGAATATCACAGATCAGACACAAAGCAAAGACACTTGCTCTCAACCATCACAAGACCGTGCTAGTGTAAACATTCTACGAGGTGATGGATGAGAAGAGAAAGCTCTTGAGAGGTGGTGGTATTTATCAGCATCCCCCTGATAAGCAACTAAGTTCTGCCAGATTTCCTTCATTCTACCCAGAAAACAAACAACACCCTTCCTGAATGCTATTAACAGACAGAGTTTCCCTATTTCACAGGTATTCAAGGTCAATGAGCAAAGAGGGGGAATATGTGTTAGGAGGTGGGAATTCCAGTCGTAGCTTGAAGACAGATAGCAGYCTATGGAGCCTGTTCAGGTGAAAATCCCACTTGCTTAGCACCAGTCTATAAAAAGATCAAGCTGTTTTGCAAGCAGTAAAAGTAAYGAAGTTTTTCTTCCTGCTTTATACCCACATCTGTTACTACAATATCCGTGATTCCCTTAACTATACTGAAGCCATCAGACCTTACTGCTATATCAGTTTCTTTCTGCRTCCCCTCTATGACTCACTCTGCTCCCAGCTCTTTTCTGTATTTCCAAAAATCCTATCCCTTTCCTCTCTGCTGTGYTTCTCAGTTTCTTTCTATATGCTCTGCATATAGTATATAGTATAATTCCCTTCTCTATACTCTGCAGTCCATTTCTCTCTCCCTTCCTAACAATATCGGCCAACACTCATCTSCTACCTGGCTTAGTTTGGCTGTTGGCTAAATGAAAGGTGTCTACGCATAGTTGGTCAACCAGTAAATAGCTGGGCACCTTTTCCAGCTGCTAAGTAGCTGGACAAAATAAACCTGTCCTTTATGGGAGCTAATGGGTCTTCTCTGCCCAGCCACTGACACTCAGGAAACAYGCAGGAGGAATTTATTATCATGGAGATAATATTAAATGGCAATACTTCTGTCCTTCGGAGAAACTGCATAATCATTTTAAAAGGTATTAGGGAACAAATTAAGAAACACATAAATACACAAAGGTCTCATGATTAAAAAAAAAAATAATTTCTCAAATTAGTGACATTAGCAGTGTCATGGATCTCKGGCTGTGGGACCTCTATGAGAACACTGTCTTCTTTTCAATAGCAGTAGGAAGAGTGATCCTTGTCCCAAAGCTACAAGAAGAGTCCAATTTAATAAGAAAATAAGATTGGGAGTGTGTCAGAAGAAACATATGATGTTGAAGAAGACTCATTCATGTCTGTAAAGGAAGAGAATATATCTGACTCTCATAGCAAACGTACCTTTCACAAGGAGTCATACCAAAACACAAAGGTTTCTTTATGCCCAGCAATTTTTGTTTTGCCTAGCCGTTTTCTATGCAAAAAAGGAAACAACTTGCTGAATGAATGTACTATATAATGCTCTCTGCAGGTTGGAATTCATAAATCTTTTTCATACTTGTCTTTCTTTGGGCTTGATGACTTCTAATCATCCATGTGATGACTCCACAGTTCCCATAAAGGGATCTAATCTTTGCTGTCTCATGCCCACTTCAATTTTGCAGTGAGCAGACTTTATGGCAGAAGTTTGAGCAAGAGGTGGCTGTATGACCAGAATACTCCTTACTAGTAATCTGCATGATGCATAAACATGTTCTGACCAGGTCATGAGATCACTTTCCACTAGAAAGGCTATGCAAATTCACAAACTAAATATACGTGCAATCCACTAATACATATAATAGCCAGCACACTTTAAAGGTGAATCAGCAGTGAAGTAGCTTGTGCAGCCCATACTCTCTCACTTTGGAGCATCCCAYGGAGTCTTGAATGTGTTATTCTCTCAGAGTTGAAGGAGAGCATCAAAAACACTTTTTAGGAGCTGAGCCAAGACGTTGTGCCCTAAGATCTAAATGACATTTGTTGTCAGAGTAAGGATTTTAAAATCATGTCTTTCTAGATAAGTTTATTATCCTAACACTTGCATAAGCCTTCCTCTCTCTTGTAAATAAATTATTTACTCATTATTACTTTAAAATAAAAGWGGCATGAAAACATAAGGAAGGCAGTGCGTAGTCTCTCTCTCTCCACTATTGTGCCTATTGTGGGGACCAGTGGGGAAGAAAAGCTCATGGAGCTTTTTCCCTACACCTTCCCATGTGCACTAGGAGGAGGAGCCCATCATTGTTTSGATCATAACCAAACACATCAACTTCCCACCATGCTGAATTATGTGTCACTGTGACCAGACTTCAAAAAGAAACCCTTGACCCTGCAAGCACTCCTAGATGGAGTCCTCACRTGGGTTAGGTTATTCTCACACGAAAATCTGAGCACCATTTGAGCTTTAACTCTCCAAGCACTCCCATTTGGAGCCTGCATAAATCCTGCAGGTTCTGCTTGCTACCAGCTCCAACATATATCCTCTTTCTTCCATCCACATCCAGGCTCTGACCATCTCAGTGATGACAGCATCGTTTTTCCATCTCCTGCTGCTGGTGTCCACTCTTGCCCACATTATATCTAGCCTGAGCACTGTTCTAGTTTGTCACTTTAACTTGTCAGGTGAGGCATTGCCATTCCTTGTTTCCTTGTCCTGCCCTATTTTGTCTATCTTCAGCTTCCCGTTGTCCTRCTCTTTGAGGCAGGAACTCCATGTCTGTACACCATCAGCGCAAAGGTATCCTCCGGAGTGCCAGACTTCTCTATGTTGTGATACTGTTACTTACACCAACAGCTTGCATATGCAGACAATAGCAATAATAATAGGGATTTCCACAGCACGTCACATTGTATGGAGCCATCTAGATCTGTGTTACACAGGATGCAGCTTTGCAGAGCTCTCCACAACTGCATAACACCGATGATCATTTCTGTTTGGTAATACACAGTTAAAATACACTTCCTTCACTGCTCATTGTCAGGACGAAGGACTGGAAAACAGGCTATTACCTGGAGCCATCCATTCTAAAGAAGGGCCTGCTAACACAGAGGAAGCTGCTTAAAGTTTCAGAAAGGGATGGGTGGATTGTGGTGTGYGGGTAGGAACTGAGCAAAAATCCCTAAAGATTGCCTGTTTTCTGCTCAGGGAAATCCAGCAATTGCATGAACACAAAGGCTATCCACTTGCAGGCGTTTTCCACTTCCTCTATAGGTTTTCAGAAGAGCTCAATGAGTTCTCCACGATCCTGCGAAAGTTCCTACTCTGGTCTGTGTCTCTGCAGTGGAATTTCCTATTAGTTATGAAAGCTCTTGGTTGCCTTTTGTCAACAAAACTTTTAGCACATACAGCTTTGTATAACCCTGACAAAATATTTTGTTTAAACCACAGTTCCCCTCAAGAAAGCAAATCTCTAACTTAATAGTGAAAGAGCTCCAGCAAGTCTAAAGGTTGAAAGAGTAGATCTTGTACTAAGTGTGCCATAAACATCAGTAGATATATCTCTGTGAGGAGCCTAATGATTAAGAAAAATGAACAACCACATGTAGGAAGGTGAATCCCTTTGCAGTTTGCATGAATGATTGATTGCTGGTATTGTTAAAATCTGTCCAGCCTCAGTTTCCCACATTTGCTCTTTCTATGCTTTTGTCTAGAAGATCAAGGAACCATTTAGCATTTTTTCCTCAGTGTCCCTTTGAATAAGTAAATCAGGTTGGAGCTACTGCAGTTTCTCATCCTGAAGTGTGTTCTCCAGCCTTCACATGTTCTGTTTTGATCTTTTCTGTAGAATCTTTTTCAAAGTAKGGATAGCAGAACTACACATTAGTCTACTTGTCATTCTCCTATGATGAAACAAATCATATGAACATGGTAATTAACTTAGAATACACATTACAAACTCAAGTCATTTAAATATAAAAGAAAGTCATCTAGCTGGAGAATGGCAGCATGCATCTAAAGTCCTCCAAAAATATAAACTAATTGTTCTACCACTCTAACAAGTTCCTAGTGCTTCAGAAAATAGGATCTTATCCATTCAGAGTAGTTACAGACGATCACTGGTCACAGTGAGACAATCCAGAACACACCACTCCTTTTGCTATGCAACTGTGCAGCCTTCAGTATTACTACCAGTTCTAAATATATTTGTCAGGTCCGATGTATAATGAGCATTTCATTACTTCCTTCCTTCTCAGCAGATTAGAAAAAAGTGAGTTGGGATTTGCAGTCCTCATATGAGCAAAGGTTAAATCCTTGCTATCTGCCAGGATCACAGGACAACTGAAAAAGCCTTTTGCTGCCAAATGCATGTTGGAGTATTGCAGCTGACTTGACGGTCATGCCACTCCTTGATGACAGGATAAGTATGTGAGATACCAGTTGTATCACCCTTTTAGTGATCTGTGGAAATTATGAGATACAGTGGATATTGTTGCACTGAGATGTCCCAGTCAACTTCAGTCTCATAGTCCTTGATGCTTTACAAACTGATTAAACTTTGCCATRCAAAGACAGAGCACAGATGTAGGATAAAAAAGGATAGGTCTCAGATGAGATCCTGCAAAATTTTCTTGATCTCTAACACAAATTAATGCAAACTTAGGTGTAACTAGAATTTATCTAGGTCTGCTCAACTAGGCAGGGGTTCAGCCTTTCCTAGACCCCTTAAAAATTCTTATGTTCAGGCCAGCACTAGTCTGCACTTAGAGAAACCAAATTGTTGTTGGACAATATTGTTGCTGAATACTGTTTCACAGTTCTTTTGTTAAAGCCCAAAGAGCCATTCCACTTTGCACAATRTAGTTACATACCAATCACAGCAGAGTCTTTCCACAAAGAGCAGGACTCCCCTCACTTCACTGGAAATGCCAGCAACGTAGATGCCTGCTCCTGAGTTAGTTTTCAAGATTCCTGTTAGTTCATAGCATAAGCACCTCTAGTCTGAACAAGTTTAGGTACTTCAGCAGCTCTTCTGAGCTATTTAACTAGAGTGCCAATTTCTCTCCAGTTCTCATGTGTAAGTCTACCATAGATTGTCTTGAAGATTTTAAAATGATCTTGATGTTGAAGAGGAACAGTTCTGAAACTTTGGAAACTACCATGGGGATGGAAACCATCTTCCATGCACTACAGCAAATCAGCATATAGCTGGGAATAAAACTCAGTAAAACAAAAATAATGAATAAACATACCAGAGGCTTTATGTATACTTTAAGAATAATCACTCAGACTTTCTAAATACATATAAAAATAATCACTTTGTCAGTAATCAAAGTACATCAGTCTCATTCTCTTTCCTATCTGTCACAATCATCCTATTTTACTCATCTCAACCAGAAGGAGGAGATGATATATAGAAGAAAAAACCCCAGCTCTAGCCTGACAAAAAAAAATGAAACTGATAAACCTACTGAAACAAAGCTAAATGAAATCTGGATTAAAGTCATTAATCAAAAGCACATAAAGGTTGGGTACATAGTCCATGGCTCCTCTCTGTCTCTCTCGCTCTCCCTCTTTCTGTAAAAAAAGGCATATATGAGTGAGCCTGTGGGTGAGGTGCCTTCCTTAGTGAAAGGTCCAGATGTTGCTTACAATATGAACTGAATCATGATAGAGTAATTAAAAGGCAATCATGAGTAGGGATACCAAGATGCTAAGATAAATTCTCATTCTGTCCAGAAATAAGGCTGTCATTAGGTACAACGACTGGAGTACTACAGATAAGGTCTTCATCACAGCTCTTCCCAACATGCTTTGAATGTATTTTATTTTCCATCTCAGGCCATTCTCAGAAAGATGGTCCAGCTTCATCCCACTCACATGCTGAAATAAATAAACAGGGAGCATAGCTGTCCTCAGTTGCTTCTATGGTCAAGGAGGAGAAGCAGAAACCTCCAGAAAGCAACACCTGTCATAGCTGAATGGCTCATGCTTCCCTCCACTAACTGCGAAAGACAATTATGCTCCTATGGATTGGCAGTGGGCCTCAGTAGTATGTCACCTTGCAAGAACATCAGATGGTGCAAAATCAGGACAAACAAAAGCAAGGTGACCACCGAGTGTCCTTGACTTTCTCAACACATCACCTGCACCAGGACTAACAGAGCAACATGAGGCTGCTCTTCCTTGCCTTAAGCTGCTCTTGTGCTGGACAGCCCTCCCCTCTCCCCTTTCAAGGGCACATTTGCTTGGTTACTGTAATAAAATACCCCTCTGGGAGGACTAGTGCAAGGCACTAGGACCTCTGCATCGCAGCTGGGGCTTATCACAGCTATAGCCATCTTTCCCAGAGTCTGAGCCTGCCCAGACTTCTTATGCACCCTGACAAAGGGCCCTTGTGTTACAGATGAGTCACTGGGGTGTTGCTGAATGCCAACTCCATTGGGTAAGACTTTCCTAYATTAATTTGTAAAGTATCCCAGTGCCTCTTGGCATGAAAGACACTGTAGTAAGTCTGAAAAGCAGGTGCTTTTCARCAGGAGCCTGACTTAGGCTCCAGATCACCCTGGACAGCGCTGACTTAGGCTCTCAGTTAATTAGGCAGTTTTAAAAAGTTTACTGTATAAAAAATGATCATTCCTTCTATTCCCACACCACTGATGACCAAAAAGTGCTTTCTTCATCTCAAAATTACACTCTCCAGCAGTTCTGTGTCTACTCCCACTCAAGTGTCTCTTCCATCCCCACCCCCCCACCACTACCACCACCCATCGCAGGAAAATGCTTACAAAATTATAGTTCCCAGGTTCCTTCCTGACCAGAGGTCACCTCCGTGTTTCAGATCAGCATGGATTACCATGTTCTCTGATGAAACAAACGGAGAAGGAAGATCTGCCCTGTGCATTTAGCACARCACTTTCAGGCTTGTGTTTTTCAGCTGCAACTCCACCCGGCACTGGTGGAGAAGGGACGGGTTCCCACTGATCACAGGAAAGGGAGGTTGCAGGATTTGTTTGATTAAATCACTGCAAGCCAAAAGGTTCTCTCTCTCACTCACTGAGAGTTGCTCACAGGCTGTGTTACTTGGTTTCAAAAAGAAAGGAAAACAAAACAAAACAAAAAAAATCCCAAACCCAATAACCTTACAACACATGCGAAAAGCAGGTGTGTCTTGAGTTCTTGGGAAAACAAAGGGCAGAGACTGAGGCAGCACTTGACGCTAGGAAGTTTCCTTTCCAGCACAGGAGGACAAGTTTGGAAAAGACGTGGACAAGACCAGCAGTTGTTGTCCTACAGGTAAGGACGACGTGCRTGAAATGTAGCATCGGTCTCCATGCATGGTTTCATGGTTTGGGATAGGTGAAGGTGGCATCAAGGGATTTTCAGGGCCAGATCCTGATGTTGTGGTGCAAGCTTTACATAACCAGTAAACCTGCTGCAGACTTCCACTGGGAGAACTGCAGTCAGATCATTTTTCATGTTGTGGTGATTAGACAATAGGTTTCTGTAGGATGCTTTTGGCTCCTTGGGGTAAGACTTAAAGTAGTCAAGCTTCTGACAAAGTGTTAACCGCTGTTAGCCTGTCTAGTGAGTTTTAACTGAGGCTATGACTAATTTAGGTTAAATTGACGGCTGCAGAGGGAAGGGAGGGAGGTGCAAGGAAATACTCTATTCATCTACTCAATATTTATTACCTCCTAAAGTATCATGAGGAGTACTGGATACAGTTTCAAAAAAAAAAAAAAAAAAAAAAAAAGATCGACTACAGTAACAGCTGGATTCTTTATCTTATGCTTACTGTGGGCTATGGCTGGGTTGTGCAGTGCAGACAACAGGCACAATATTCCTGTTAGGCATGCAAGATGGTGGGCTTGTTTCTCTTAAGTGTAACCTCTTGCAACTCCATTTGGTTTCATGTTAGATGAYACATGCTGACAGGGTAGAGGAATTTGGAGATTTGGAGCACCCAGGGCCCCAAACTGAGGCACTGCTGCAACCTACCTTTGAGTGTCACATTTATCTTGTTTCCATTCTTTTCCACCTGTGTTTTGAGCTGCTCTTACTTAAATCCAGCTTTATTGTATCATGTTGGAGTGCTGAAACACTTTTCCCGGTGATCAGTGTCAAGGGGGAAATGTCAGTGTCAAGGGATGTTGAGATCTGAAAGCCAGAGGCTCCATTTTCCCCTGCACTGTTACTTGCTGTTGCACAACAAAAACTGCATTTCTTAGTTATTAGATCTCCCCCTCACTCAAAAAATTTCTCATCGGTTCCTATAGGCTGTTCCTAGCCTATGTTGTAAAGTCTGGCAAACTCTTCTGGACTGAAATGTTGCATAAGAAAATTTAGGGGCAAATCTTTAGCCCCTGCCTAGCAGTGATACTTGGCTGAATTCAGTACAGCTCAGCCAGCCCAGCAGGGAACCTGCTGTTTGAGACTTTGGCATTTGTCACTATTTAACTTCCCTAGATCTTCTCCTGTGAGTCTGCCTCTAGTGATTCAGGTTTAAAAAACAAACAAATGGAGAACATGCGTAGGCTCTAGGAAGATATCTTTGTCCCAATCTATTTGATTATTTTGATTTTTTTAACACCTTAGACAGGCTTAATAAAGCAGTTTTCCAAAGTCTGAATTGGAGATGTGGGAAATTCCTCAAACTAGGCAGAGCTTCCTCTCATTGTTCAAACACAAAAAGGCGGCAGAGCCCTTACTAGAGTTCCTTTCTTTAACCCATTCATCTTGAGCACCAATGTCTCCCTGCTGCTCTGGTTCCTGGTTGCGATTCCTGGTTTAGCAGAAGGAGCAGGAGATTACAGTAGGCAAGTATGAATGYGAATTGCTTCGTTTGTGAGGGCACTGGTACATTCAGTGCTATGTTTGTACTTTAAAACCGCGATAATTTGCTGCTAGAATTAATCTCAACCTTGTGTATGAATCACAGCTTTTTAAGACCAGATGGGATATCTCTACAAGAAAACCAAACTCCTTTAAGAAAACCATTTGTGGTTTTGCATGTAACAACCTCTTAGTATTAGCACCTCAAAGAGGGCTCCCTGTTGCTATTTATGAGCTGATCCACTGCACAGTTATGCAGAGTTTATTTCCTAAATAATCTTGCCAATCGGCAGTTATCGCCCTCCAGCTAACCAGACCCAGTGCCTGGCGTGCGTGGCAACGACGTAGCGGCTTGTCCTCCTTCCCTGCGCTCAGCAGCATCCTGCATAAGGACTGAGCTGGTGCTGGGGGAGGACAGAAGTCAGAGAGCTGAGATGGGAAAAGCAGGGAACACAGGACCACAGTGCCGCAGTGTGAAGAAAGCAGAGGCGGTGGAAGGCATGTCAGGAGTGCAGGAACAGGGGGCCTGGGAAAAGGCTCGTACCAGATAACTTGCAATGACTTGTTTCTCTGTGAAGGAGGGGTGATCTACCTCACATTTAGTGAGGGAAAGGGCAGTTCCTGCAGGGCAGCTAAACTGCTGTAGCAGGATGTCTAGTAATTACAGTACTGTATTTGCATGTTTTAATACTGCATCAGTGGACTTTGTTAAGAAATTTTTGACTACATTTGCAGCCCATTCCGAGGGCTTGTCTGCTTACATCACAAGTTTCACTGTGATGACCATTCATGACCCGGCAGGAATCATATAACCTTAATCCATCAGTTTTGCACCTAACCTGTAACTTCTGTCCAAACTTCGCTTTATCTCTGGAAGCCTATAATGAATTCTCCAAGGCCCTCCCCTGTCTATCGTAACTGCCATCCCAGCACGTGAAAGAATATGGGATACCTAGTCCACCTTTTAGAGCTCTAATATACCACTTTCGAATACGCAGATGTTGTTTGTTTTCCCAACCTGGAACAACTGAGTTGTTCCTGTGTGCCAACTCAATCAATCAGCGGCAGGAGAGAYGATAATGTGGGAGGCTGGGTTTGAAGAGGCCTGTGTGAAGCASAGCTCTGTGGATTCCTCGTTTACATCTTAATAAGAAACATTAATTTCTAAACGTCTTCCCAACAAACGTAATAGATCTGTGATCTAGTAGGCAATTTACTGTCCTCGGAAATTCCTCAAAAAAGGCAGAGCTTCCCCCCATTGTTCAGGCGTAGAGGAAAAGGTCTACTAGAGTTCCTGCTTTGGCTCACTCCTGTGACTACAAATTTGGCCCTGAGCAAACATCAGACTGAATGTGTAAAAATCATTTTCATTCCAAAGCCATTCCTACGTGCCTTATGACAGGCTGTTCACAGACCTTGCTCCTGAAATCATTTTACTTTTCCTGCGTGAGGGAGAAATTCCTTAGATTAATGGGTGGGTTCTCTAAACATCAGGGGTGACTGGTCCTATCAACGAAGACCCTGGATGTGCCTGTGTTAGCCTCAAGCCTCTTGGCTGTAAAATAGGAATGATGACACTTCCTTCCTTCCTATCACTATCTGTCTGGTTTTAAGCCTACAGCTTAAAACATGCAATGACCATTTACAACCAACGGCCCTTATCTCAGTTAGGACACTTGAGAGGTCCTGTGCTATTTATGAGAATCTATCTGAAATGCTGCCTAGGCTCTTTCTAAATGCCTTATTCCACCTTGTCTCACACTGGCAATCTCAGCAGTTTTTAGCACTGTGGTACTGAACCCAGTGTAGACCTAATACATCTAACAGCAGCCAAGGGAAGCTTTCCATATCCMTAATTTATGTGCATGTGCCTTTGAGAGTGCTGAAGCAGGGGAGATTCCTCCAAAAGTAAGCACTTAGATTGTCTGTATAGCCAGTGGAGACACAGGTACCTCTGAAAACTTGCAGTGGGAGATGATACCACCAAAATTAGGCACCCAACCCTTCCCACTGAGAGCTAAGGATCTAAAGAATATTCGTAAACTTGATGGAAATTTCACGAAATGTGTGCATTTTACATGCTAAGATTAGGAGAAACACGTGCAAAAGCAATGGTGCAGGAGGAGAGACTGGAATTGTTCTCTAATGCTGAGGCACCTAGCAGGGCACAGTTCACCGCCGTATGTCTGARCTCTCCTCATTGCTCCAAAACAAGGTAGCATAGGCTGTGCTGCTGACTGGGAACAGCCCCTGGCCCAAGCGGTCCTTTGATCCATTCCTAGAAACTTGGGGAGAGAAAGGCAGTTGGTATTGGCCCTGTCAGGCAATAGGGTAACTATTGAATGCCTAAAAAAACCCAGCAGGAAGAGACCTCAGTAGGTTGTCTACTGCAGCCCTACACCTCAYGTTTGTTTAACCTCTCCCAAGACATCTCCAGGGCCAGAGCAATGCTTCTTGTCCACCCAGATCAGAATTGCACTGCGGGAGCAAACCTGCTGCCAAGYGCAAGGAAGTTGTCTTTGTGTTGCCATACTTTCATGCTATGAGACCCAACATGCACCATGGGGGGTGACAAACATGGGTTGGACYATCTCTAATCTTAATCTGAAGGGATGYCATTCTGAACCAGGTCAAGCATCTGGCCTAATTCTAATATGYCTTGAAGGTCTTTTGAGCATTATTAAGACAAACTAGTCCCATCCGTGCTGATGATACCTTGTCTCAACCTCACACCTAATGTCAATGACAAAGGTGGAACTAAAAGTTCTGATGATTTTGAAAAAAATTGTAGACAAATGTGGCCTTCCAGGAAGTTRAATACTAGTAATAGTATTTCTGAGTTACAGTGTGCTCTGAAAGACAGACCTATGGAAAAATAGTACAGCTGGAAATGAGAATATTAGTGGAACGAAAAAGTAAACAATTGTTTTTTCTYTCAAGCTTGATAATTACAGAAGGGAATTATAAGATATGGATCACAGAGATGTGGATTTACTGATTTAGAGGATTTACCTCCACTTGCATAATTCTGTGTGCAATATGTGGATGCTACTTTATACTTCCATATTTTTGTTGCTAGGTGTGACAGATAGACCATTTGCAGGAAACGCCTGCTCTCTAGGGCACGGTTATATAAACTCCAAAGAGCTGACACCTGCACAACTTGCAGTAGCTTCCTTATACAGTGGGCTGCACTTGCAGCAATAACAGGAAAAAAATCAGGAGGTTAATAAAACGAAACAAGCAGGAAGCATGTAGTCATCAGACTTTCTAGTACTTCACTCTATAAAAGCAGCTTGTGGCTGGTCTGACCTAGGGACCTAATCCAAAACTCACTGAAGACCATGGAAATTTCATTTTGAAGGATGAAGTTAGATAACATTCTTCATGATATAAATACGAGAGTGAGTGCATGGAGTTTCCCACCTTCCGTGTACCCACGCACGCAGCTGAGCTCCAAATCTCTTGCTTTTTTAATGCTAGATTTGAGCTAGGCCTGACACTAATGACTACAGAGACTCCAAAAAGGATGAGAAGGGGATGGGAAATTTTATGGTCACATCCTCTCTCCCACTGCAGCCCTCAAAGGTGAGTGAATGCCTGGTGATGTGTGCTTTTCCACAGCTTTTCAAAACACATGGCTCTCAGCTATGTGCACAGCTGGAATAGCACAGAATTGAGCCCACTGACTGTTTCCCAATTTCTTCTTAACTTTTCCTCTGTTGCTATTACATAGTTTCCCCAAAACAACACTCCAGCAGCTGCATTCAGCTGCAGTCAGGTAAAACCTCTTAAGCAGGAGTGAGGAAGAAATGCCAGAAAGAGTTGGGCAGGACTTCTTTTTCCCAAAAATATTCTAGCTTAAATATCTTTTGTACTTTGCTTTCAGCTATGACTTTATTCAGCCTGGCATATTAACGTATTACATGACATGGAGTGCTCATGCCTTTGCTCATGAGTGCCATAGTATCAGTCTATACACAAAAAACAACAACAACAAAAAAAACAAAAACAAAAACAAAAAACAAAAAAATTTGCACTACAATCTTCCTGAAAACTAAACCTCTGCCCATATCCTACTAGGCATTCCCCTACCCAGGCAGCTCAACCCCTTGCACTGTGCTAGGCACAAAACTGGAATAACACAAACATCACAGAAGAAAGTAACTCACAGCCTGTTTATTGCCTGCTTGAATCCTTATCACTAAGCAGTTGGATTTGGAGTTCTTGATTAATTTGTGTTTATTTTGTTTTTGTTCTCACTCAGATGTGTTATCAAAGGTCAGTGCAACTTCCCCCATCCCCATCCTTTCCCATTCAGCCAAGTCTCCCATGAAATATTGTTGTGCCTGGGTGTGTGTTTCTTAAAGTCATTGTGTGTTTTATGTTTGAAACAAACAATGTCTGACCATCCAACTTATTACGCAGTCCTAAAAGGTCATGTTTTTTGCACAGAAGCAAAAGTTCTTCTGTTGTGGCTGAGGAAGAATAAATCGGACAGTCATAGAAAATTACCACTGACACAAGCTCCAAAAATCAAATGCTCAGTGACTGTTTAAACGATAGACTGGTACCACATCTGCTGGAATAAACTGCAACTCCCTGGAGCTACAGTCTTACTCCAGCTGCCTGTCTGCTCCCTTCATCCCTTCTAACCTTCAGTTGTTCCTGATTCCTCTTTCTTTGCATCTTTTACTGCCACAGATCAGCCTATGGCATCATAGACTTTTTGTCAGAAATGCCAGAGGAGAAGAGCTGCAGGAAAACACTAGTATGCAGACAAATGAGCTTACAAGGGCCAGGAATAATATGAAGTTCAACAAAGATGTAACCTAATTAGAAAGGTGCAGAGAAGAACATGCATTGAAGAGATGGGATGACTTCTGGTCAAGAATGACACCACAGGGCATCTGCTATAGCCCACTTTTGATGAAAAGCTATGGGGCTAGATGGTGCTTCAATCTGACCAAGTGCAGATGTGTTCATGAAACTGAATGATCACTACCCATTAGAGAGGCCAGGGAACAGTCTCTCAGTATGAGAAAAGGAAGAAAAAACATAAAAAATAGCTTTCAAAACGTAGCTCATCAAAACTCTAAAGCTAACCATAATGGGGAGAGTCAGAGCCTCAGCATCTCTTCTCCAGTCTGAATAAGCCCAGCTCTGTCAGCTTCTCCTCCTATGACAGATGCTCCAAGCCCTCCAAACATCATTGTGGCCTTTTGCTGCACTCAATCCAATATGTCCATGTCTCTCTGGTCCTGGGGAGCCCAGAATGCGGCACACTGCTCCAGATGCATCTGGAACCAGGAAACCTTCTCAGCACTAACTCTGATATCAAATGAGAACCTCATGCCCCAAAGATTCCAGAAAGGATGCAGGGCTGGGCATGGTTCAAGAGAGGCTTGTGTCTGTGTGGAAGAGAGAGAGGGTGAAAATCTGAGAGCTGGACAGAAGGTAAGGTGATCCAGCTACGAGGCCTGAGCTGGCAAACCCTGCTTCAATTTACAATACACCATGCCAGTSATACCCAGGTATCTCTGCACCACACTACTCAGGCAAAATCATAGAGCCCATGAGCTACCTGGGCACCATCTCCCCACCAGAGATGGAGTTACCTACTCTGAAGCAAATCTTCAGAGGTTAGTCCTCAGCCAGGCTCTCTTATCCCAACAYGATGAATGGGGCTTTAAGTGCAGGTGAACTTCATTACCTAACCCCACCTGAGAAAAAGGCCACAAGACTAGCATTAGTGTGCTTGCTTCCCAGACAAGACCGYCATACTGCTAACAACCAACCATGACAGGCCTAGTGTCTTGTCAAGCAGGATAGACTGTGCAACACCTTCTCCCTTCCCTGAGCTAGTGCTTAGCCAATAATTAGTGCCGTTAATGCTTATTCATGTCAGAATACCTACAGTGCTCCAGCAGATTGCTGTTCTCTGCTGACAAGCAGTAGATCCAGCTATTAAAAGAGGGCTAGAAAGAGGCTGGCTGGTACCACTGAGACAACATGGAAATGTCCATTGGAATGTCTTTCTGCTGTTTTCAGATCATCAGGACTGCTGATAAAAAAGCTGAAAAATTATCACTGAAAAAAAAGTGATAATTTAGCCGTTCAGCTGGCAGTGTTTTATGCTGTAATTATGTAGCTGAGTGGTTCCTATTCCTGGTGCTGTGCCTTATGAACATGAGTCTTRCAGGGTTGTTTCCTTCTCGCAGGAAGTCCTGCTTGGTCCCTGTATTATTTGACCCTTGTTCTGCAGATAGCTAGAACCATTTTTTTTTTCCAAGTAGAGTGTAAAAACGTCATCACTAGCTCACAAAGAGGCTTAGAGAGAAAAAGAGGAATTAAAAGTGATAGACCAAAGTCTATGTCTCATAAAAAAAAGGATGGAAAATGTGACTTGAATAGAAGATAGTGTGAACTGGACTCCTCCTCTGGAAATACCCATCACCTTGGGGAAGCCCTTGTTGGGGATGTAGACATTGTTCAGTTTCTCTGTGCTTAAACCTGCGAGAACACACCACTGAAATGGTCCGGAAAGGCCTGAACCTAAGATACACATAGTATAGTCCAAACACAGCTTTGAGTACACAGATCAGTGATCCAGCATGTTTCCTCTGAATCTCTCTCAAAGGAAAATTAGTCCAGATTTAAACCTCATTCATTGCACAGAAATTGAAACAGCTGTAGAGAACCAGRAAGTGGTAATTAAGAGAAAGCTAATAAACTGTCTGCATAGCACCCCCTCCCCATACGTTCACATGGAGGCAGAATCAAGTGCTCTCTTCCATATCAGACATGTTATTGCCTGTTCTTATCAACCTCCATTGGAAGGAATTTTGCAGCCACCCTAGGTAGCTTAATTCAGGGCTCTTCCATCTTTTACAGTTACACATTTTCCATAACAGCCAGAATATTTGTCTTTGCTTCAGATTGTGTGATTCCATGTCATCCTTCATTGAGAACATTTATATCAGCCCTTTGCAGACTGGCAGACCATTACTCTGTCCTCACCTGAGCATTCTCCCTGTAAATTGAACAACCTCAACCTGCTTGCATATGTCACACTCTCCTCATCTTTTAGTATTCACATGTCTTTCTTCTGGATGCTCCCCAATACACCAACCTTTGAAAAGAGCACTCCAGCCAAAGTCTCAAGAGTATTAAGTAGAGCAGACTGGTTACCTTCTAGGCCTTAAATTCAGAATGCTTGTTGGTATATCTCAGAATGAGATTAGCTTATTTGCAACAAATTACATTGACTGGATTTAGGCAGCCATTTGCTCAGACTTCCTTCTTCTGAAAGACTAGTTTTGAGGTAGGTGAAACCATACAAAGTTACCTGAGAGGGGTAAGAAACAAAGTCCCAGGCCTCAAATAAAATCTGCCCATTAGTTCCAACATGTTTGGGATTCCATCTGTTCTTGTGTTGGTAAAACTCATCTCTCTGAGAGGCTGACCATGCAAAATTCAGACTGAAAGATAAAAACATCATGTGAAAAATATCATGAGAATCTGTAATGTATTAGACCTCTGCAGAGTGGTTCCCTTCTTGCATTTGTGTGTGTTTCCAGTTTCAGTCTGGCTTTGGTGGCTTTTTCCAAGTTTGGGATAAAAGTAGTGATGGAATGTGATTGCATAAGCTGCTGAGATGTTAGTGATATCTTAGAGAGGAGATTACCAAAGCAGGCTTCCTAGTTACTGAAGTGTTAACAGCCTTTACAGGACTGGAATGAAGGTGGATGGGTTTAGAGGGCTGTATCTTATTAGTTTCACTTCTAAATTGTTTCCAAGTCTACTTTTGCTTTACATGGTATCTCTCAGATTGCATCTACATGGGAACATTACTTGCACCAGATGAAATGTGTCCCTCCCGCCTTCATAATGGCACTTTCTCTGTGAATTACAGGGTCAGCATAGTTCTCCCTTGTTTTGGATGAAATGCTCCTAGTTCAGAGCAGATATTCTGTAACACATCCTTTGCATAGAATCATAGAATCAGTAAGGTTGGAAGGGACCKCTGGAGATCATCTAGTCCAAMCTCCCTGCTCAGCAGGGTCACCTACAGCATGTTAGACAGGGTTGCATCCAGGCAGGCCTTGAAGATCTCCASAGAAGGAGACTCCACAGCCTCTCTGGGCAACCTGKKCCAGKGCTCYGTCACTCTCACAGTGAAGAAATTCCCCCTCACGGTCAGGCRGAACTTCCTGTGCTTCAATTTCTGCCCATTGCCTCTTGTCCTGCCACACGGGACAACTGAAAAGAGTTTTTCCCCATTCCCTTGACACCCTCCCTTCAGATTATACACATTGATMAGATYCCCCCTCAGTCTTCTCTTCCCCAGGCTGAAGAGGCCCAGCTCTCGCATGCTCTCTGACCTATCTTGGCTCTCAAAGTGCAGGCTCAGATGTTTAAAGTGCAACTGCTCTGGGGCTGGAATCAGAATAATAAACACAGGTGATTTGTGCCCTGGTGGGTATAATTGATGGCAGAAGTATTTCAGGACCAGTGTCAGGCAGACTAGGGGGAACACCCTACAGCTGGTGCCTAGTTGACATGCAAATTTGATGATGGATGTGCTTTTGGCATGGTGCAGGCAGCTTTTTCTCCATTGCTCCCTATAATATAAGAACAAAGAGATCTATTCTCTGCCAGAGGCCTAATATATGCCTGGCCTCCAGTTATCTCTAATGGGTCGGTCAACACCACCATCTGGTTCTGCATTTCACTGGTGTTAAGCTCTGTAAGGCAGAAATTTTTTTTGTTGTTGTTTGTACAGCACCCAGGGCATTCTGCATTCTGCTCACCTGGCACTGCTTTAGAAATGTATAAGCGACAATAGCTGGTTTAGAAGYGGGTTTACCTCTAGCTAAATCCACTTCCTTCAGTTGATGAGATCTTTCTAAGCTTTCTCCTTCAGAATATTTGCTAAACTAGAACTCTAAAATCCAGAAAATTCACAGTTTCTGGTGACAGAAGGGTACCAGATAATGAACAGAGGAAAAAACATTTATCAAGATGATTAGGAGATTTGATGATCCCTCTGTGTTCATGTACCATGTTGATTATGCATCTAATGCTCTTGACAATGCACAATTTTCACATTTTCCTGCAAAGCAAACACAGATTTCTTGTACTTTTAGGCTGCAGTTTGATGATACACACTGTTCCTAGTAGAAACTCTATTTTAAGGAGTCTCTTCCCCTTGTCACCATTTTTTTCCCCTTCCGAAACCTCAAGGTGCTGATGGCTGAAATTTTTGAAAGTATAGCATCAAAAAAAAAAAAAAAAAAAAAAAGTGTGAAGGGGAGGTAACAAAAAGGAATGCATTATGTCCATGCATACTACACAAAATTCACACATATTTGTTTTCAATATCAGCAGCTTTACAAAGTCCATTTCACAGTTATAATTTGATCTCTATAAAACATTCACTTTCTGTCCAGTTTTGTCAAAAACTTTCCTTAGAGCTAGACTCCTAAAGTCTGTGTTCAAAATGCTTTTGAACTTCTATGGTGCAAACTCCAATACCTTACTGACCTCTGAGTATCAGAAAACTAAAAGGATTTTATAATTTGTGGAGGGAATCTGAGCCAAAAGGCCCTTGTACAAACAGACAGAAAAAGTTCAGCCTGTCATTTTCCACTTGAGCAGAAGGAACAACAAAAAAAGTATTAGATTTTAAATATATGATTCTGACATACTCGCAGAATCCATGATTTACAAGATCGAATTCACAGACTTCTTCCTGGGTAAAGGGAATTTTTCAGGAATTTATTTTATTCTTCATCAATTGCCCAACCACTAATGACGTAGTTTGTTGTGTTTGGAAAACCAGCCATTTAAAGAAAGCACTGCTTGGAGGGAAATGAGGTACAGTAAAGAATAATTTTTAAAATGTTTACAGAGGAAAATTATGTTCTTACCAAAAAGGTATATCAATAAATGGCTCCAGAATACAATGCCAGTCTTAATTATATTAAAATATATGCATATTCATATGCAGATGTTTTTCCTTAGCTTATGCTCATTTCAAAAAACTCACCATAAAACAGGAAATAGAAACAGAAATGTAAATTCTAAAAACTGACCATCACTTTTTTTCTTCAGATTTTTAGCTTCATTCAGAAATTTGGAGCTAAGCAGTAGAGCTTCTTTTCCAAGAAGACCGAAAGAATCCTCTGGCTGAAAAAACAAGCATCAGTTGCCACATACTAAGAAAGAACTTCAACYGAAAATACAAGTATCTTCAGATGTCTCTTAAGTTACTGAACATTCTCCTTCATAAAATTTTCTATTTACTACCTTACTAAGCATAAACAAAGAAATCCAAATTACAACAGTCTGCCCAGGAGTGTGACGCTGAACCTATTTGTGATTCA
>NW_028186790.1:1148453-1232663 GCF_003343005.1 Rhea americana | reverse complement strand
AAAAAAAAAAAAAAAAAAGGTGTGTGAAGGGGTTAAATCAGATCGCTTCTCTGGTGTAGGACTGGTACTATGGAAGGTGTGGATCCACCACAGCTAAACCTGTCTAAGTCAGGGACGTGCTAGTACCGCCCTCCTCTGCATCCTGTCCTCTGTGAGACACCGCTGCTTGTCTGGACTGGCAAGGAGGCAGCTGCAGGAGCAACACTGGATGAAAACTATTTAGCTGTTTCCGCAGGGACAGCCCATGGCCTCAGGGGCAGCTGAACTTCTTTCCAGGGCAGAAAGGAAGAGGTTCCCCTGCTCCTCACCCTCCTGCCCTTCCGGCCCACCTCCATCCCTTCCTTCCCCTTCCCTGCTTGGGGCCACATGAGCTGCTACCCTCCTTGCTTTGGCTCTGGCACTCACTGAGCCCATCTCTGGGCTGATTAAACCCGCTCATATGAAAGAAAGCTAGATGCCTTTTTGCTGTATCAGTTTTCTGCAGGGACAGTGAGTTAAATCACCTCACAGAGGGGTCTGAAAAGCACTAGAGCCAGTATATGGTCAGCAGTAAAAACTCCTCTGCAGAGACAGAGGTGGGCACATACACCGCTGGAGATGTAGCCTTGGTTATCTGCTTGTTTAGATCCCTGAACCAGCTCAGGTGAACATCAAACAAGACTATTGCCACTGCAACACAGGTTAGGCCACAAAGGGCAGGGGGACAACAGCTGTGCCAATTTAACCAGCTTAAAACCTGCTGAACAGCAGGCTGAGTGCTGACTCACCACAGTGCAAGGAGCAGTGAGCGGCCAGGTTTGCAGGAAAGGGGGAAAGGAATAGGCTGGTATTGCTGCCAAAGACAAGGTACCTCAAGCTGGCTTCTCCAGGAGAAGTTTACAGACACACACCACAATATCCTTACAAACGCTAGCACATGCAAAGGCTGCAAGGCAAACTTTGCTAAATGCATTTTGCTTTTAGTGACTCAAATGCAGCAAGGGGCAAATATGGTGTGACATGTCTCAGGGCTGCTGGAAATTGAGCAACAAGCACACTCACCACAGACAGCTGGTAGAGGGATGAAGACCCAGCCAGAGCTCACTCTGGAACAAAAATCACTGCTACTACCCTAGACAGTTAATACCAAGGACAACAAAAATAAATGCACAATGCTATGGTCACAGCCAACCTTCCTGTCCCAGAACTGCTACAGTCAACATCCTTTATCATAAACTGCCAAATTCAGTTGGCAAAATGACTTTACAGTAGCTTTTGGGACCAGCTCTGGGGTCATAACCCCTTAATTTTGGAAGTACTGCAGAAGGGGAAAAGCCATGTCACCTTAACAGGCATCTCATTGATTTGTATTGCCTCCATTATTCTGTGGTGAACAACGAGTGACATTTATAGCTTGACTCAGTTGGCTGCTTTTTTGGGGATGCCCTGGTGTGTCCCACCTGTTTTCAACTGCTGCATGGTGGCCCAGGAGATCCTGGGGCACATCTGCTGGCCTTGTATGTATATTGCCCCCATACCATCCCATCTCAGGCCTTCTTATGAGAAGTCAAGATCTTCAGAGGGACCATTCCCAGTCTGTGGAGGAATAAGAGCTATCTACATAGACTCATGTGCTGAAGAAATTGCTGCTTAAAAAAAAATCCCATATGAGCTTAATCCCAGGTTCTTCTAAAAAAATTGCTTGAGTTCAGCAAGTCACTGCCTCGCATTCAACACTACAGGTACAAACTCCATTGATAAACTGGTTGCAGTCAAATACTGCAGGAACAAAAACTCCATCATTACTTGGACAGGCATCCTGTGTTTATGCAGTGGGCTCCTGGCTCTTGAATTCATTCAGGGTGGAAATACAGATAACAACTCAGAGCCCCCGCCTAGTTTGGGGAATTTCCTGCTCTTCACCGCCTGCCTCAGTAGGCTTCAGACACCAGGTCTGAGTCTGTGCAGCTGCTCTGAGGGCACTGGCACAGCACATGTCCCCAGAGCCTGCCAGGCTCAGCCCACTTGACTGTAAGCCTGACAAGCTGAGCGTGCTGCAAGCTCAGGTAGGAAAGACTTGAAGTTTTTCCTCCTTTGTTTTTTAAATCAGAGCACACAAACATTTTGCCCCAGCTACACAAACAGAATTTTACTGCCTGTGGTTCTCAACTCCTTTTTTCCATTAGAACAAAGCAGGTGAGTAACAGCAGTGGAACAAGTTAGTCCACGTGATAAAGTAATTTGCAGATAAGACACTGAAGGACTTATATCAGCACAGGGGGAAATAATGCAACTACCTGATGAATGGTATCAGGAAATAGTTCCTCTTAAAATTCCTTATGTGTTTTTTGCAGCGGCATCTCTKGTCAGCCTCACACTTGAAAATCGAGTGCAGACTCTAGGGATAACATGTTCTCAGGGCAGTAATAACATGTTCARTTAATTATACAAGCTCCTATGACTCGTATTCCATTTGAGAGAGATCAAAGCAACCTCGRCTGTTGTGGAAAGGAGAGGACTTTTAAGATGGCATGGATCTAATCAGAAGAACTTCTCTTTGAATCATCTGAAAAGGTAAACCATATTGTAACTATGGTCTGCTTCTTTATTTTCTAAAAGACACAGGCTGATTTTTTTGTGCTAGGTGGATTTGCAAGACAGGGCGTCATTATTTTGCAACTTTTACGAAAAGGAGACTAAGAGAGAAAAAAAATAAGGTCATGTAGATCACCTGTGTTCTGGGTTAAGGTGAGACTCAGCTACTTAATGCTACGGAATCTTTTGTACTTAAGAGTTAACTTTAGATAACCTTTTTTAGCCTGAATGCTGTGGGGAAAAAAAGATTTGCCAGCAAGCTGGGGCTTCCCGAGTTCTCCTGAGCTTTTTTAGTCCATAGTACTTATTGCCCCTCCAGGAGATGGTTTGTATCAGGAATGCTGAACATGTCTGCATAGCTTCTGATTTTCCAGCTATGTATACATAGATAATGGAGCAATTGCTTGCTAAAAAGTCTTTTTTTTTCAACAAGAAATTAAATGGTCAAAGGGAACAGCCACATTACTTGAGAAGGAAATTAATATTTTGTCTCATTTGCAATTTGATTTTTGTTTGTTAGTTTTCTGACTTTCCAGATATTGGTTATGGGCTTTTGGACTCTTAACTAGCTATTAAAGCTTGAGCTTTATAGCTCAGCACAGCACCATTTACAGGAGCTGTCTTCTAATAGTTTATCATGCATACAATTTATGTGCTGCCTGGTCTCAACTACATGGTCGTACAAAGGGTTTATTTCAGAATAGAGAATAACTCACAATATTTGAACATGAATGCAAGTTTCTGAAGGATAGAAAGATACATGCGAAACTATAGCACCTGCAATAACCTCTACTTTTAATGGCCTTTTTTTGCTTCTATTACCTATTTGTTTTCTCAACCAGTTATCACTGAAATACAAGTTCTTTGCACAGATTAAGCTACTGCAGTATACATAGTGTGTATATGGCATACATGCAAAATTATCATAAATCTTGTTCTTCTTAGTGTTTTTATTACTGAGTCATGTCACAATCTCAAGGACGCATTTCACTRCTTCTGGCTTGAAAATATTCCCTCTTGATGCATCTTGATCTAGGGATCAGCCAGATCCATGGAAGTCTTGATGTTATCACAAGTGGTTGATGCGTTCCAAATAGCAAAATAGCCTCTTCTGTGGAATTCTAGATATTGCTAGAGATGCCCACGGAACTGAGCAGACACTTCCTTTTCCCTGTATTTTTTTTCAATTCTGTCAGATATTCATATGTTGGAAAAACAATGCCTTTAATAATAATTAGTTTTAAGAATATGTATTTTGAATGCTATGAACTGGTGAGATCCTTGTCCTGGTTGATTCTATATAGCAGCATAAGAGCAGTCATACTGGGTCAGCTGTTTCTGATATTTTTTACTTAAAAGCAGGGCACATATGTAATGCATCACAGAATACGTACCATCAATCAGACTCATTCCTTTTTGGGTAGCCTACTTCATATTTCTCAGTGTTGAATTTCATCTCCCCATCTCATGAGGTCCCTCTGCAGATCTTCATAGACAGAAGGTTTTTGTTTATCTCAGTCATTTAGGGTTGTCCACAGTGTTCTGTCAGTAATCACTGCCTTTTCCTCATCATTTGAGAAGAGATKGTAAAACACAAGTTCATGCATATGTTCCTATGAAGCTCTGGTAACAACATCTCTCCTCTGGAAAAACTGACCACTTCTTCCTATTCATCTTCTATCTTTTAACCAGGCCTGTATCTAGGTGAAGTCTCACAACAGACTAACCTCTCTATGAACGATCTTTGCTGAGGAACCATGACAAATGCCTGTGAGTGAAACCCAAGGCAGTGGTGACTTCAAGGGTATTTTCTGGCTGTAAGCTCGTTGTTCTCCTCCCTCCATTCACAAGGTGAGATCATAGATCATATTTATATTACAGTTTTTTGTCACAGGGCCTACTAATCAGTGAAGTACTGTGTCTGCTTGGGAGCATCAACTCTGACATGCAGTGTAGTGGCATGTGGCAGGTATCAGCACCTTCTTTTCTTTAAGAGTCCACACATGGCTTGCCTGACCCTTTTTATTTCCAGGAGATAATGTCAGGATGTTTCTCTGGCAATGAATTCAGATTGTGTCTCCCTTATAGACACAAGTGCTCTTCCTAAYGCAGCCCAGGATGCTGTTGGTCTTCTTCGCCATGAGGGTGCATTGCTGGCCCCTGTTTAACCCAGGACCCCACACCAGATCCTTCTCTGCAAAGCTGTTCTTCTCTCTTGTGCAAGAGGTTACTCCTTCCCAGAGGCAGGGCTTGGGATTTGCCTTTGTTGAACTTCATGAGGTTCCTTTCTGCCCATTTCTTCCATCTGTCAAGGTCCCTTTGAATAGCAGCATAACCTCTGTAAATCTGTAAAACAGTCTGTAAATCACTCCCCCACATTTTGTATCATCTGCAATCCAGGAACTTTCTCTCAAAAGAGCGAATAATGAAAAGGGGCAAATGATGAAAGCTCAGGATGACAAAAGGATTAATTGCATGGTCTTTTCCATGCAGGCCCAAGCAAAGTTCCTCTACTAGTTTACCTTAACAGCTATACCGAAAACTGAGGTAGTTCAGAAGCTGCAGTGGAGCAGATCAGACACCTGTCTGTCTGTCCAAGAGGCAGGGATGTCCATGCTCAGGCTGAGGCAGAAGGCTGGGCATGTAACAAGGAGATATGAGAGAAACACTCTGGTGACAGTGGCAGGGGAATAATTACAGATGTCGTACATAGCAATAGGCCGTGTGTACTGAAATACTCTGAAAATACTGTTTTTGTAGAATGTGCTGGAGCTTCCTACTATGCAAATCAACTGAAAATCTCGTGATCTTTTTACTGCATTTTCCTTTCAGGCTCTGCAGCAAAAGCACTAGAAAAAATGCCATCCTGGGGTACTGCAGCTCTTTGTTGCTTATTTCTACTTGCTGCAGAAACATACCAGACATCACAGGACTCAGACTTTGACCCATTCATCCAATATGCAGTGAGTATCCTTTCCAAGCCCCGYTGGTTTTTACTTGATCTCTGCTTGTAATGCTCAGCTGCCACAGTTCTCCTTTACAACCACAAAATCTTAAAGGAAGTCAGTATAAAATCAGGTGGGGAAACTGAGGCCCCAAAAGTTTTCCCAAAGGTGTAAAATGAGTGCAAAAGCCAGGAACTGAGCTCTTCTTGATTCCCACTCTCCAAAAGCAACTGAGCCGTTTTGGTTTCCACATCATGTCAGTCTGCAAGGATTTTAAATTGCTGTCCCCTGAGTTAAGCCTAGGTAGCAATTATGTAGGCACTGCTCCTGAACGGGATTCATGTATCCTACGACAGAGACCTAAAACAGGACAAATGAATCTCGCTTAGAAGCRGGGGGTTGATGCAACCAGCACAGGTATGGAGGTGCTTACACGAAGGTGACAGGAGTCTCACTGATGGCTTGACCATAAGAAATGAGTACACATGAATGCTGCTCCTTACTGACCTTGTGTTTAAGATGCTGATTTGACTCAGATTTTACTCCAGTTTCCTATTTTTTTAATAATCTTTCTGGGATACTGCTTTTTTTTTTCTTTTGCCTCATTTATACCAGTATTCCATATTATAGAAATCTGTTTGTGTTCAGTGCTGTACATGTGTTTGGTAGAAGATAGTTTTTGCACAATAGTCCCTAAATAGAAAGGACAAAAGAGGAACAGAGAAACAAAAGGACTGACTCAATATGATTTCACAGTCTGTTAATTAGTCTACAATAATCTACCAACTTCTAGTCTATCACAGTTATTAGACCATAAAATACTTCTGCATTATAAATCCTTTCAAGCCAAAACAGTCCTAACTGCATCTATGTACAGGTGATAGCACTACAGGGCCGTTAATCTTGGTGGACTTAACCAAAGACAACTGCAAAAATAAAATGCTTACTTATAAGCTGTATTCCTTCCCCGATCTTGTTCATGACACTGTGCTATGGTTGTGTCAGCACAACCGAGTGGACAAGGAGCTTATTTTGATCAGGCTGAAAAAAGGCAAGGAGAAGGGAGAGGAAGGTGGGAACTCCTCAAGCTGTTATTGTTACCATCCCCGCCTTGGCAAACCATGACAAACTGATTCCTGAAGCACCTTCCGCCCTACTGTGGATGGTTAATAGGGTATTTTGTTTGCTTTGTGTTTTCAAACTACTTCCAACTCAGCACTTAGGCATTTTCATGAAAGGAGCAATAACTTATTTCTTAGCATCATTGATCCATGATGCACCCTGCAAATGAGTCATTACATACTAGTGTGAAATATGTCTCATGTGAATACTGTGTTACGTATTTAACAACATAAAAACACTCTGCAGTGGTTTGGGAGAACAATTAAAAAAGGAGAGCACCTAGTTCGAACCTGGAGGAAGTGGATCTCAGAGAGCTTTTCTTTTAAACTATTCCAGCTGACCTCTGAGCAACGTGAAAGACAGTACTTCTGGCTGTCTAAAAATGCCAACACTCCTTGGGATCTCTACCACCAGCACAACTGCAATATGAAGCCTAGCTCTAATCACACACCAGATGGTTCCTTTATGTAAAGAGATGACTTAAGGGTTGCCAAGCTATTCACCCCTTCTGTAAATAAAGATTTCAGTAGGGTTCAAGAAACTGGCAAAGCTTCAAATTTCCTGCCTGTGTCTCTGCTTGTTCTTTAGCCTTTATTTCTAACAATGGTGCCAGTGTATTTTTAGGGTATGGCTAAAAAAAATAAGATGGTCTGCATCTCATTTGGCTGCATCCTGCATGAACCCAGTCACACTGAAATTGTGGCACCACTACCCTGATCAGTCGTGTGTTAGCAATGGCCCATGAAATAGCTGTTTGACCTAAAGCCTGAGCTGGAGCCAAGAAATGTCAATCTCCTTTCCACTCCTACTCCAGCCGGCTTTGCTGCAGCACAGCTGGAATTTCAGAGCAATGAGAAAAGCAAAGGGCAATATGAGTTCACTTTCTGGATTCAAAGACTTAAGCAGAACTCCTGGACCCAAAATCTCAAAAGCAGTATCTTCTCTCAGGAGGAAATATGCCTTCCAGGGCAGCAGCATAGGGATCCCTCCTACCACCCAAATCTGCTCAAATGGGGTGCAAAGGGGACAGAGTGGGGAGAGGGGCCAGAGGGCCTCCTGAGTGGTTTGCAAGGCTGCCAGAGAGAGGGCGGACTGCAGGCAGCCCTGCTGGCAGTACGCGGCTCTGCTAAGCTAAGGCATATCGCCTGGTGGAGATATGCAAAGAGGCAGATGCAAGCTCACTGCACCCCTCAGCTGGTGTTTAACATTTCCTTGCTCTGAAGATACAAATATTCTATTTAAAGAGGATGAGTGGGGAGAGAACAGTGGAGGGAACTTTCTTATTTACGCCTGTATTTTCTTCACTATTTCTCTTGTGCTAGCAACAGCAGCTAAAACTTTCTTTTGTATTCTCCAGCAGATTGACAGTACGCTAGAAGWGGAACGTTTACATTCAGAGCAGCAAAGGCAAAAGCGAAATGGTATGTGCACAGATGTACGGTATCAGAGCAAAGCCAAGGATGAAATGACTCTTGGGGACAGCATCTCTCTAGGTAGTGGACTGTCATCAAAAAGGGGAAGATAATAAAGGCATAAACCACAGAGATGGAAACATTTAGCTGGTTAGAGATTGAAATGTATGATCACAGCTTTCTGTGCTAGATGAAATACACAGTGCAGAAAGAAAACGTATTTTTGGCAGGACAAGATTGCAAGATAATCCCATACGGTTTCAGTCTACAGCTGACAACCTATCTGTTTGCTGAGTTGAAAGAGATGGGATGAGGTAGCTTTTCTCCACATATATTATGCCACTTATATCAGCTTCCTATTGCTCTGAGTCCAAAGAAATCTGGTTTTTGTCAGACAAGCAGCAGGTAAGACACATAAACAGAATATCTACTGGTTAGGAAATGGGAAACAGAATACCAATTCAGCTAACATTAAATAGCAACAAAGAGCCCAAATGCTGACCTGGAAGCTATCAGCTTATGATTTACCCTAACATGTAGCTTTGCAGTCTCATCTTAYTTATCTTTCAGTGCTTACTTTCGACTTTCCTGTCATGGAGTACACCGTTGACATTGAAGTAAGCCTTACAGATTCATCCTTTCTGGGGCCAATCAAAGATTATTTCAAGAATCTTAATCTTCCAGTTTCAACAAACTTTTCAAATGTAGAGATGACAGTTTTAAGCATCAATGTTACAACAGGTGGGTTGGTTGTTTTCTTGTACTCTGGTAAACATGTTTGTCAGTATTTGATCTCTTCCAGTTTTACCACTCACCTCACTCGAGATGTCAGCAAAACTGAACTGTCTCTGCCACCTACTGAAAGGCCCAGGACTAAAGCTTTAGCACACACCTTAACATCATGTGTTATCTGCAGCCCCACTGCTCCTCTTTMCATAACGTTGGCATTAGCAGTAGCCTTGAATTCTCTTCTCTTTTTTAGGGAAGAGACAGAGTGTAAGAGAGCCTGAGCCAAAGGATTTTGCTCCAGTTGTAGTAACAAGTAGTCTGAGTTACTTTAAAGTTTCAGGAAGCTGCAACAGCGATTGTCAGAGTGTTTACTTCCCTCAGACTTGCATCTGGAATGTGGATTACTTTAAGAGGCGGTACTCTGTCCCGCCAAAGACATACTTCATGGGATGCCATCTTTTCCTGATGTAATTCTCTAACWTATTCGTACAGGCCAAGATATTGGATAGGCTTTATTATGAGTTGTGGTTGTACAACACATCGAACAGCAACCACATCCAAATAATTAAAAAATAGTAGAGGACATATAAACACATCAAGTTTTTAGAACAGTAGAGGAAAAGGATGTTTTGTGCTTTCTTATCACTGGACTGAGAGCAGTGAAAGGAAATATCCATTAGTTCTCAAAACAACATGCAAACTGGTATTTTAAGGGCCTTCAGGATCACATGCAATGTGCAAAAATCATTTTGTTAATATTTTATTCTACTTCATTGACAATTAAATTCACATGAGTAGCCAATGGCACATTAAGAGCAGAAAAACTTACAGTGAAAAGGAGTTCTTTGATTAGAGAATGTACGTCTTCAGAGAAATTCAGGATAATGTTGCATTCTCTCATGCAGCGCTCAGATGTCAAAATACACAATGACAAGATGTAAAGATACAGAATGACACAGCATCTCACCAGCCACCAAGACCTCAAAGACCATTACAAACTTTTGAAGGCTGTTGTAAGCTTGAAAAGCACATATCATGTTTACTTTTAGCTCAGGCAATATATTAAATATCCAACCTTAAAACGATCATAGGACCCTGGCCAATATGCATGGGGATTTTTTAGGATCAGGTCTCACATTTCTATTCATGTAACACTTAAACATAATTGATCAGACTTATCCTTGTACAAATCTAGGTCTCCTTTTTGGTTAGCCATTTATGATTAGTACAGAAAGACTTGCAAAACATCAGATCATGCTTACATCAAGTAGGTGAACAGACAGGAAAGACCACCGGCATAAAGATACAGCAGGGTAAATATGTATCATGCAATATGTTATGCCCCGTTTACCATTCTCGTATACTTCTCTTTCTGTTTGATACTAGTTTGTCTGACCRCTGGTGAGAACAAGAGCTGTTGTTCCTGCGAAAGTGGATATGCATGGCCAAGAGCAGTTTGCAGTGACTTGATAACCTGCCCTTCTGTCGGTCTAGCATCGAAACAGTCCTGTGGCTACATGAAACAACTGCCTTTCTATGGGCCTTACTGCGAGCCTCAGATGGGAGGTAAGCAGAAACAGCGCTGAACTCATCACGGTACAACCTGCACTCTGGTTAGAAGAAATATGGGGCAGTGCTAAGGATGCCATATAGAAGTACCTCTGCGTAGAACCGGCTACACATTGCCAATGAATGTGCAAAATCTGTAGAGATGCTCTGGAGCTCTTATTTCACATTTGAGGTGAGCTCACCTTGAGCCATGTATCCAGAAATATTTAGTGTCCATGCTGGATCTCCAGCAGAGTCRCTTGCCCCTTGAGACTTTCAGCTTCTGCTAAGCAAACGGACTTTCAATAGAGGAACTTAAAAATGTGACCAAAAGTGTGTCTTAATTCTTACAAGATGAGAGGGAACACACACRCACACACAAAATAGCATGTATCTTTTGTTTGCTTTTATTTCATGACTCTTATGCCAAGCTGTCCATGACCTTTTAGGAATCTGACTGAAGATTTAGGCTTGTCAGTGCTGGAGTAGAACACTACCTGTTGTCTCCAGAGTCCAGGACAAACCCCACCAGCAGCATGCAGAGACACCCAGAGGCAGCTTCAAAGGTGGAAGCAGTCCTACACACTGTCAGTATGCCCATGCTAACCAATGACGCTGAGTGGCCATGCTTCCATCCCAGGGCAGCCCCATGCCGACATAACTATACTACTCCAAGGACTAGAGCTAGTATCTCTGCATGGCAGCCTGGAAGCTCCAGCTCCCTTGAAGGCTTAGGGCCCTGGCCACCTTGCTCCATTGCATGGTATGACAAGTCCTTAAATGGATCCAGCTTARAAATTCCCGTAGTTTTCTAAGCATTTTGCATTCTCTTGTGCCCATTATTAGGTCTTGACTCAGAATTTTACCCTCCAGAAGTCATCAAGGATTTTTCYATTAATTTCAGTGGAACATACACTGGTCCTATGGAAGAGATTCATCCCATCTAATTTTAGCCATGTAAAAGTTAAACATTTGGTCAAAGTTAGTCATCTAAACTCCCTCTACAACTGACACTCTTTAATGATAATTCAATCATTGTAGGAAAGCTATCTATCACCTTCTGAATGTATCACATTCTGGAGATACCTACAGCTTTGCATCAACTGAAGAAGGAGCATAGGCATCTAGCAGACACCAGACTTCTCAGATAAAGACAGTAAGGAGAATCCTACCTTTCCTGTCATTTGAATCCTGTCTTGAGAGTTGAATTGGGACAAGTTGTAAAATTTGGGCTAGAATAGAAAGTGGATTAGGTTAGAACAAAAAGTTAAATAATCACTCTGAAATTACTGYTTTTAATTATTTATACATTCATTTTTATCCTTTTCCTTACAGATCCTTGTGGTATGGGAGAGCCCCTTGTAATAAATATGTCAGTCAGACTCGACACAGACTTTACAAACGATCTCAGGGATTCTTCTTCTGAATTATACAAAAAATACAAGGCTGACCTTGAAAAAGCGGTAAAGACTTTTTTTTTCATCCCTGAAGGCCTCTAGTTCCCTCAGAAATATGTAATTTATTCTAAGTATCAGTGTCTTACCTGTAAAATAGCATGTACTGTCTCTGTCTCAGTGGAGAGCTGTAAGGCATGTAGCAGTGGTAGCTACAAAGAGGGCCAAAGTTGGTCTCCACTGGAAGGCATTAACAACATTCCCATTCATTTTAATATGCAAATAGGCATAGAAGTATTTATGAACATTTTGTATAAAAAGCATGAAAAAATTCATTATATTGGTCCCAGCTTAAGTCCCCATGCAAGCAGTGTAAATATAGAATGAGACTTTCAGCACAGATTTATCCCAGTGAAAGGGAGAAGAGCACCAGGCTCATTATACCAGTGTATATATGCTCTACACTTTTAATCATGTCAATGTTGAATGGAGAGCTTCCTATTTTAAGCAGCATGGAGAGGACTCATGCCATGTGATATCTCTTTGTTTGCAGTTTAATGAGAGCTACAGATGTTTACCAGGCTTTGTATTGGCAACAGTAATCAGTTTCAGGTAAGGAAGCAATCTCTTTCTTCTGAAACAGGCATCTTTCTGTCCTTTTTCCTCAAGAAGATGCAGCTAGGAGCAGATCAGCAAAGACTGTATTTACTGTATTTAGAACAGTTACATATGTACTGAGTAATAGCACAATATGAGCAAAAGAAAAACCCAGTATTAGCATGAAAATGGGACTGTGGTAAAAGTCACTGTTGTGCAAAAGTTCATGAAACATATTAACTCTCCAGATGGGTCAARGCCTTTTATGGGCTTTCTGAAAAGGCAGAATTCCACCCAAAAGGCAAAGGGATGCAAGTAAAGCTACAGGAACATCTCCCAGATCATTGGGAAGATGAATTACTACACTGGCTCTGAGTGTAATACTGGATCTGGATACAAGGGACATTATCTAAGTCAACATACGTTTAAATACAGCTGCATTTTAGGTTTCCTAAGGGAAGCTTACTGAAAATAGGCATCCAGGCTGAGGACATGGCCCTTGTAAGTGCCCTGACTTGGGGAAGAGTTGTAGCACAACCTTCTTGCACACCAGAGCAACTCCTGTGTGACAGGAGGAGCCTTCATGGGGCTCAAACATTCCTAGCTACGCAAGTCCAGTCACTACAACAAATAAATCCACTAATATGCAAGGTTATTTATTTCTGGTCCATCTCTCATTCTTGTATCCATTCAGGCCTGGAAGTGTTTCAGTGAACTATGAAGTAAAAGCAGCATCAGCAACCTTCAAACAGATAGAAAATTCTAACAGATTTGTACCACAGTTTCTAGACGCATCGTATGGGCTAATTCCCACCTCCTTTACCACAGAAATAACGAGTAAGTTTAAAGCTCTCTCGATATTTCCCTTTGACATTTTCTTTAGTATTGCTAAACTTATCCATGCCTTATACTATTGATTACTTGGTACTAGGCYTTCAAAAATTGTGTATTTCCCTGGCTGTTTCATTTCATCTCATCATTTGCCATCAAAGCTGAGGAATTACATGAGATAGTCATCCACYCAGTACCTCCCACTGAAAAACAAATTCTTCCAGCAACTCCACTGAACCCTGATACAAAGTCTCCATGGGAAAGAGACTGAATACCCTTAAGCTCACTTCCAAAACTGAGACAACACTTAGCCTATCAGGCTGCCAGTATTTCTTTCTTCTTTAAATCTCTTTCACTTTACGTAAGAGTGGGTTCCTTCTGGTTCCCTTGGCACATTTCCGTGCCACTGCTGGAGAATGGTGTGCCACACTTCGGTAGCCTGACCAACTGCCCCAGAAAATGCTGCACTCTTCATGCACTGAGCACTGGGCTGTCTGCCCTAGACTTGGAGGATTACCTCAACCTGGTTGCTTCTCTTCCCAGTTTCTCTACTTATAAGGCAGGGGTAGTGATAATACTTCTGAGATTTATGGCTGACAAAGACAGTAGAAGAATCTGTCATGGGAAAATGACATACCTTGCACCCAAGATGATGCCATCTAAATGATGATGARCATGTCTAAGTTGTGAAACACCTACGACTCCCATGAGATGAAAGATGCCATACATATGTAAGCCRAATGACAATAATATTGAACGCTGCTCTTTGTCTCCGCAGATCAGACAAACTTCACTGTTAGTCCTGTAGATATTTTTGAAGGYGATACAATAACACTGATTTGTGAGACAAATATAACTTCCGAGAACGTGACCTGGTATCATTCTGGTCAGATCATCTCAAGCAGCAACCGGCATTCACTGATGATAAAAATTACRCGTAGAACCTCAAAGACAGTTCTTAAAATTACCAAAGTTACAACAATGGATTCCGGTACGTTTTTCTCTCTCTTGTTAAAACAGTAGATGCAAATCTCTAGTGTGAATAGTTTTCTAATATATAAAAAAGGAAGAATGTAGTGATTGCATTTCCCTAGAGTAAAAGGGAAAAGTATAGTGCCCCTTATAATTTTTGTATTTGTTCTTTCTTTAATGAACCCCCTATTCATTGGCAATGCCAGGCAGATGTGAACCAACTGAAGTGAGTATACAGGCCTGAGTCTTCTCAGTGTCAGACTTCACTGCCTTATCATGAGAGACAGTGGTGGCTACATAGCTGTGCAGTCTTCCCACTCTTCATTGTAGTGACTCATCAAGCACTTCTGTCCTTTGCAAACATAAGCTAACTAGTAAGTTTGGAGTTACAGTGTTTTTCGTATGTTCATGTTTAGGGCTGTTTTAAAATCAGAAACAGGTAATTTGGCAGAATTGTGGTGGGAAGAGATTTATACATACTTTCAGAGTCTTGACTCAAGTTCCCACTCATTTCTTGAGTTTGGACCGTGAATTTTGCATCCAACTTCAAAAAGCGTGGGTGCTACRATCACACAGAATCACAGAGAAGGCCCGCCTGGATGCAATCCTAACATGCTCTAGGTGACCCTGCTGAGTAGGGAGGTTGGACTAGATGATCTCCAGAGGTCCCTTCCAACCTTACTGATTCTATGATTCTACGATTCTATAATATGATACAGGATATCCTGTGACATTTGGGAGGCAGGAGTTGTGTGTTCAAACCTCCTTGTGCTAAGGAGAGCCTGAATCTTGGTGTCCCCACTCCTGTAAGAGTGGTCTACTCACCAGGCCAAAACGGGAAGAGAAACCTGTGTGCCTTAAGTAAGGAGGAAGAGCTCTGAACACCTTTTTCAAAGGGAAGCCCAGCTTGCATCCAAGGGACAGATACCTAAGAACGCAGCCAGTAAATACCTTCTCATTGACAGTACCACCTGAGCAGCGTAGGTGTCCGCACTCTGAGTCTGTCTTAGGTGCCTACCTCTCACTCATTCCCTGYAGGAACCTTTAGCATGGTCTTACTATTTTCTTATCATGACATGTTGTTACCACCTGTATTCAGATCCCAAACACCACCTTAGCTAGATTTTAAGCATCACAGCCCCAGATCTGAGAGCAAATTTTGACTAGCAATAGCGGAATCATTGCAGTCACTACAGGCACACTGTATCGCAGTATGATGGCAGATGTGAAAACTGAGAGAGGAAGTAGCTCCCAGCTCCTAACTCTAAATTTAGGTGAAACAGCAGTAAAACATGTTCTCAGATACTGCCTATGCTTTACAGGTTCCTATATGTGCATTTTCACAAACAGCAGTCTGCACTACAAGCTGATATATAAGGCCAACAAAGCAATAGACGTCTCTTCACTACACATCATTTCACACTTAAATGACATTGATGTTATGTGTAACAGTCCTGAAATGCAGACAAATGGTCCTGTGCTATTCTGCTGTATTGACAGACAACTACCATCACTAACTGGTGACTGGAAAGTAAATGGACCTATCAACATAACAGGTAAGATAACAAAAGATTGTCTTTAGCTTGCCTAGTTTGTTTGTTCTTCAGAGGCCTCCTCTTATTTTGTAGCAGCTCACCCAAAAAGACCAAATCCTAGGATGAACATTGGGTATGTGCTCCAAAAGGCGAACAGAGTGGTTCATTTGTGTTGTCTTGGTCTCAGTGGGATTTTGGGCATTTCCATTCATTGTGCAARCACTGCTGCTCAAAACTGTGCCATCCTGGTTGGAAGCCACTGCCTCAACCAGCACCATACTGACTTTTTCCAAAAAGCTTATTTTCGCACTCTCTAGTTTTGAGAGCAAGGGCGATGAATCAGCCTCTAGGGATATTTCTAGAACCACCCTTGGTCTGTGAAAAGCCTCTAGGTGCCACATATCAAGATCTAGCAAACAAGGGGGCAGCTGTTACAACGTATCTGCAAAAAAAAAAAAAAAAAAAAAAAAAAGGGCAAAAATGACTCCATAACTTCCCTCTCCACATGTATTTGCAACCTCTCACATGCCTATTCAGTCAGACTTCCTGTAAGGCTTTTCTTATCATACAATCATAAAGAGTTAATACAGCTTCAAGAACAATGTGCTAGAGATGATTACAAGAGAGCATGAATAGAGACCATCAAAAAYGTCTATAAAACATGGTCATAAACAATCTACTTCTCTATCGGACTCTTAAATGTTTTATGGCTATAGATTAACTGTTTATTATTAACTGTCTGTTATAAATGAAACTTCAGTAGAAAGTGGGCAAAATGAGAGAAAACCTTCAAAGTTCATGCACACAATCATTTCTACAGAAGACAGATTAAGAGTGTGCAGAAACATCAACAGAGAGAAAGGATGAGATACTGACCTACTGTAATCAGCTGTTTCACTCTTCGAGTCACTGTGGCCAAGTTTTCATCCACTGACTTTGCTCATAAACAAAGCACATTCAGGTTTAGTAAGGGATAGCTTCAGCMCTTTTGTCTCCTACAGCTAAACCTGCACTTTTCAGGTTTAAAGTTGAATGCCTGTCAAGATCCTCACAATGTTTACTTCAAAATAAGATGACCTTAAAATCTGCAGTATTTTCTCTTACTTTACTTATCTTACTCATCCTAAATACGACAGGTAATAAAGTTAGGCCTGAACCTCAACTTCTTCATTTTGACAACATGAGGCATCCAAGCAATACTGTTGTTCTCAGTGAGATTGCTTTTGGCAGTAGGTGACCAGCACTGGGATGAGAGCTGGGCTTCTGGCCTTTGAAGACCACTGTGAGTGCTGCCAAACCAAAGGGTGAAAAGGAGGATAAAAATAAAAAAAAAAACTAAAGGGGGATTGGAATGGAAATGGATTTTAGYACTGATGAGTTAAAAGCACTACGCTGCCAAAGATTACATATAAACCCACAGTGTTTCCCTTATCTATTGTGATTGCTTGTGATTTTCAGAGCCCAGGTATTTTTGGACATCCATAACCCCTCAAGGAYTGTTTATTTCACTCTAGGAGTCTCCAGCTTCACTGGAAACTGCACTGAATACAAGCTCAAAGTCAATGCAYTGCTATGCCCACCTGAGAAGTCAGGTACAGTGACAACATACACCTGTGAGCTGCGTACTGGACATGGTGCAAGCATCAGTCAAAATATCCAAGTGACCTATTTCCGGACAGGTAAGAATCAGGTAGCACATAACASAGACCACAAGCTCTTTGACGCCCAGGTGGCATCTGCGGCACACATCATTTGCAGTTGACTGACTATAATGACTGACTGTCAATAACATGTGATTTCTCTTGTGTCATCTCAGCACATGTAACCATAACTTCAAGCATAAAAACATCTGTTTCTGCGGGACGCTCATTTCATCTAACATGCACAAGCAATGTGAGCAATTATGACAGCATCACTTGGGAAATCCAGGACAGAAATAACATGAAAATTATAGACTGTGCTACGTGCATCAATAACAGCAAATTCCCAGCCAAATCTGTGCTCAGTGTGAGGACTGCCACTGAGGATTGGAGCGGTGAGTGAATACAGTTTGTATCGCCTAYAATCAGTTCTCTGTACCAGATCATTTACAGCAATCCTTACTCTGCCAAAWTACTGTGATGCCTGGCCACAGGAAATAAAAAAAGAGTTAAAATCAAAGTGGCTGCAGGAAAGCAAGGCATGATGCTGCCCACAACATTGTCCTTGTTCAGTACTGGGACTCATGACCGGACTGGCCATCATCTTAGGACCATAACGGTTGAGAAGCCCTTATGTTGACTGAAACATAGTTTTKCTGTCATTGCTTTCAGGCACCTACATCTGCACGTTCTCCCAGAAGTATGTGAACAGTTCTGCCAATGTGACAATCACAGTTGTTCCCTTGCCTCTGAAGCAGAACATCCTGCTAGATCCCATCATGGCATTTATACAGAACAATGAGCTGCAAGCCCTTAAGTGCTGCATACATGCTAAAGCCGGAGAAAATTATGATGTTACATTTGTGGTTCAACAAAATGAATTTCAAGTTGGTAAGAAACAATACATTTGTTGAATTAACAGCTACATTGAGCATCACAATCCCTTTTTCATGATCTCCTCAGTGACTTAACAATTTTAACTCTTTTTCATATGATTTTGGGTTATACAGATTAAGTTCCTTCTCACCCTTACTCATRTCCAGTTTCTTCCTGTTTTACCCTTGTCTATTAGCCCATTCTCCTTACTRCTAGTCATTGGAAAGCATCAGATCTTTACTTTGGCCTATGCAGAATCAGTCAAAATGTGATTAACGTAATGTTTTACAGATACCCTTAACGTCTTTCTTTATTCTCACCAGTGACTTGTTATTACTTAGATACTTTTGAATATTTCATTTTAGTGTCTCAAGGATTTTTTTTTTCCTCGTTCAGTCCATGTAACCAATTCATACTTACTGCTACTATGACCACCTACAAGGACTGTCAAGTGTATAAAAACAAGGAAATCTTTTTTTTTTTTTTTTTTTTTTTTTTTTTTTTTTAGGGTGGCTGCAGGTGCATGCTTGGGGAGCATGGCTAACATGAATCAGAAGAATATTAAAGTCAACTGCTGTAGCAATAAATACAAAAATGAGTGAATTCAGTAGTTTGGTGTGCCTTGCCAGGCAGTGAGAATAAGCATCCTCATCACTGTTCAGATTAGAAATTAGTGAATTCTGTTTATTTGCTTTTCCACTCTGACATTTTCTGAATTCAATATTGAGGAAATGTTGCTTACAAAGATCTATTAATTCATAAAAAATGTAGAATAACATACTAAGAATGAAATTCAGAGAACTATACTATATTCATCAAGGATAAAGGTAACATAATGAACAGCACAAAAGCCTAGGCTTCTATATCTTAAATTTAGGGCAGTTCTGCAGCTTTCTTGGCATGTTTTATAAGCTACGGGTTGTCAAGCGGCTCACAAAATAGCTAGATTACAGAAGAGCACAGAAGAGCCACCTAAACTGACTCAGAAAACATGTAGGTGTGCAAAAACAACAGGCTGAACTATAAGGTGAGTGGAGACTAGATCTTTGGATTACTAAGAAAAAAATGCCAAGATCCCCTTGGAAGAGATTGCAGTCAGAGACGCATTCAGTCACACTGAAAAGCAGTGGGAATGCAGGGCAGATTCTGAGTTTGAAAGAATCATGTCTGAACAGAAAAACAAAAAAATTCTCAGTCTAAATCAAATGCAGAAGATTTACTTTTTAATAATTTTTAATTTTTTAAATCATTTTCATAAATCAGCAACAGACGGATCAGCATGCACAGACTCTTCACAAAGAAAGTTTTCATCTAGGACACACGGAAAAAAGTTTTACAGAAGCTTTCTGCTCTCTCCAAGCTAATTGACTCCAAATCTGTATTAACCTATCTCAATTTTTCCATGCAGGGAAAAAGAAAGAAGGAAATTTGTTGTGCTATTACACAATGTATAATTACACGGAACCAAAACCAGACAGCGATACATCGCCCCTCCAGGCGTATTGTAAGTTTGTTAATCACATGGGAGATGAAGTCAAGAGTGACAACATAATACTCAAGCCRGTATCTGGTAAGGAAATTCTACTGTTTAAAGCTGTTAAATAGGAAATCCCCTCTACTTTGTTACGTTAGAAGCTGCAAATTTATTACTAGTGACAGGTAACAGGAACAAGTTTGTGTTAGCCAAGAATTTTTTGTCTTTTCATGCAAAATTTTGAAATATAGATTAAAAAATGGATTTTGCTGAAATTAAAAAAGTTTTGTTTTCACTGTATTTGACAGTGGCCCAGTATGTTCCTGAGCTTTGATAGCTCAGACATCTTCTGTCCCTATATCCCTGTGATGTAGCCTGGCCCACTGGACTCTGTCTCCCACGTTGTAGTGTAGCCATAAATACCTCAGCTTGCACCAACAATTTAGCAAGGATAAATAACTGTGGTGCCTCAGTAAGGAGCTGTCTAACTCAGGAGATCAGTCTGCAGGAGAGCATATCTGCCTTAAACACAAGAGTGGCAACTTACCTAAGTGTTGCAGAAACTTGGGCAGGCCCAGTTTCCAGTCAGCTCTGAAGGAAATACTGCATAACTAGAATTCAACATTCCCAAATCCAATTTTAATGGTAAGTTTTGTTCTGACCAGAGTTTGGATATTTCAGCTTCTTATTCTGAATCGGAAAGGGAAGGGAAAAAAAAAAAAAAAAAAAAAAAAAGATATCCCTATGGTGCAGAAATTCTGTTTTTTTCCACAGTATAAACAGTGGAAACTCTGTTTCCACTATACCACAGACTCTAGTGTATGCGGCCAGATTTCACTCTCTTTGGCAATAAATACAGTGTGCCTTAGGATCAGGTTGCAAACACTTTATTTACTTTAGTCAGCAGCCACTTACTGGTAAGACTAATTTAATCAAATCTGATTAGATTCTTTGCAAGAGTCCCTGTTCATGTAAAAGGTGTTATGGCCTCACTATCAAGGTCTAAATGAATTTCCTGTTAGTTACACAGCAACACTGAGTCCCTTAGCAGAGTAAGATAACCCTCGGGCTAGACATGGCCATGTACATACAAAGAATTACAATTCACATTGTGGTCAGCATAATCCCACCTACACCCTAGATATCATCTAATTGACAAATTCTAAAAGTTTGAGTGTTGGCTTTTGGAGTTGGTTCAGTACTCAAAAACGAAGGGCTTGACTCAATTTTTTTTAATTTCATGATTCCAAAATAATTGGACTGGGAATTTAAAAGGAGTTTGTTTTTGTTTTCATCTTTTTTTTCATCAAGTTTTGCTTCTTGCTTTTGTTTCAGCTGCAAAAAATAYTGAGTTTCAAGCATTTCAAGCATACTTCTGGTGCCCAACAGAATCAGCAGGTGCTAAGATGCCTGTAAATGAGAAACATTTTACAGCATCCCAAAGAAAAGTTTCCTAAYCCTCAAGAAAGCTCATGCTCAGGCTTCGGGGGCAGATTTGAGTATATAAATATTTGTATTTTATTCTTATTACCAAGAGTTGCAAAGGCTTGGAAGTTGTCAAAAAATGCAGCTTCCAAGGCATATAGACACTCAAAAATCATAACCACCAAAGATGGTAAACTGAAATGCTTATCTCTTAAGGGTTAAAGACCTCTGAACTTTGGGAGCTCACAGGTTTGATGAGGGGTATCTCTCTGTTTCTCAGTTTTCCATCTCTCTTTCTTTTCAATACAGGTAGGAAAGTTCACTGCTCAGGCAGTTTGGGCATTGGAGAACAAGGGGCCAAAATAMTGAAGCCGTGCACTGAGTTAAACAATGAAGATGGTTTTAACCGAGGCAATGTAACTTATGTGTGTTCTAGCAGCTCCTGGATSGTTGCCAGAAATGACTGCCTTTCTGTACCAATAAACAATTTGCTTCTGAGTGCTGAGGTAACATTTACAAGATTTTCAGTGGTCTGGGGCTTCAGGGAGGGGGTAGCTTTAAAAGAGAGAACAAAAAAATGGATTTTTGGCTCAAGAATATCTAAAATATATGAAGTATTAAAAATAATATTTAATTACATCTATCTTTTAAAAGACATAAAGAACAATTGGCTATATCTATACAAGTCAGTAGAAGAGGCCAACTCCCTTTCTCTGGCCCAAGGTACACAGCACTGCATGGCTGACATCCATACACTTAAACGCCTTCTCCCCCAGACAAGGTGACCTTATTTATAGTGTCTCCTGGGAAAAGTCTCTAGCCTCTGGTATACCCTGAACCATGCTCAGGCACTGCCTTTGTGAACACTAGTTGGCACAAGCCCCAGCCATGCCACCRAGTACACTAACAATGAAGCAGTACGGACAACCATGGGCCATGGCCCAAGCCTACGCACAAGCCCTGTTTAGCATGTCCCCTCAGTCCTATCATACAGCACAGTTCACTCCCACAAATCATTCAGAGGTGTCCTTTTCTCTGTGAGGTTAGATGAGAGAAACTATCTTTCTTTCATTAAATACTCACTGGCTGTTTATTTTAGTAAATTAGATGTAAGAATGGCCCAAGCAGAGGTGCAGCTACTCAATCATTTATTCTCTTAACATTTTCCTTAGGATGATACTCCCTGGTATGGTTTGGGCCTAGGCCAATTATTTTCTCCCAAATAATACCCAGAAACAGCCTAGGAGTTAGCACAGGCAAGAGACCATTCTCAACAGGCAGTCTGGATACCCCATTCTGGAGGGACAGAGGGCTCAATATTATTAGTATGGCTAGAATGGGCCTGGTTCTGTTTATTTTACTAGTGTAAGTATAGCCATTACGAAGGAGGCTCAAACTCCAGGCAGATTGCATATATGTAATGCGGTGTTATTTTCCATTCCAGTCTTTGGTCAACAACCCCAGAGCAAGAGCAGAGCTACCTAAATATCTTGAGGTGCTTCAGAGAAAGACAGCAGAGGAGCAAAGCACACTAAATTATCCTGCAAACCTAGGTGCAATTGTTACCATCCTGGATTTGGTCTCCTCTATCCCAGTAGATGCAAAGACTGCCAGTATTACAGTAAGGTTTTATTTTACATCTTACTAATGCTTACCAAGGCCTTTGGCCACTGTGCTGCAGAGGAAGAATTTCTCGAGAAATTTAGCAGTTAGTTAAAGTCATGAGCAGGTGGGAGTTAAGGGAATGAGATGAAATGACAGAAAAATACAGAAGAGCTAATGAAAAAAACAAGATGATGAAGTCCAAGAGCCTATGCATGAAAGAGGACAAAAGGATTTAAGCACCAGGAAGAGAAAACTACTACATGCTTAGCAAATAGAAATGTTCTAGGGATCCATAAATGTCTCTGGCACTAAACATCTGAGGAAAGGACAAAGAATAATGGACTAGGAGCAGGAATACAAAAAAAAGAATGGGTTAAAATAAAGAGGGTTAATATCAGGGGCCATGATCAAGTGAGGAAAATCAACAGAATGTTACAACAAATGAATGGCAGAACATACCTCAGAAATGCTTGAAAGCCTTAACTGTGAGGTAGACAAGAACAGCCCTGCTTTTCTGAGCAGGAAAGTGCCAGAAGACTTGATGTTTTGTAGCTGCAGAACCTTGAATGAGAGACAGAGGAATCAAGGATAGCATAAAGACTGAGGTCTCAGACAAAAGGCTGGAAAAAAGAAAGTAGTAAATAATATGACATGAAAGGCCAAGCAGCTCAACTTTTCAAAACCTTGAATTGAAAACAGGGCATGCAGAGGGGTAATGACTGAAGGTTTCATACAGCTTGGGAAAAAGAGGAACTGCTGGGCTTTTCTAAAAGCCAATTCTAGTACACACAGAAAATATCTCCAGAAATAACAATGTTTTGTATGGGATTTCAATCACACCATTACTCTGTTGTCATTACAGAATTTCCTCTCTACAGTGGACATGATTGTTAATGATTCCAAAATAGAAACCTGGGAAGCACTGGACAAGCAGCAGCCACATAAAAGTTCTTTGTTACTACTTTCAGTAGAAAGATTTTCAGAGCATCTCCAACCAGTCAATAATACCATTCCTCCTGTCAACACAGATACCATTCAGCTAGATGGTATAGTAGTGACAGAAAATAGCAAGGCAGACTATAGTAAGAAGTTCATCAGTAAAGAAAACCTCACAGTTAATGTGCTCATAAATGAAGRTGAAATTCAGACTCTGCCACAAAACTCAACTATTGTCAGTGTGGCCTACTCAACTCTTGGACGTATTTTGCCTCAGAGTAAACCCATGCTCGTGAATGGCTTACTGCTAACAACAACTGTGAGCAGAAACAGAAGCCAGAACATCTCCATTAATATGACTTTTGCAAAGAAAAATGCTTCCCTAAAGGAGCCACAGTGTGTCTTTTGGAACTTTGGTCCCAATAGCAGCGGARATTGGAATAGTAGTGGTTGCACACCCACAGAAGTAGGAGGTGATGTCATTTGCTCCTGCAGTCACTTAACATCATTTTCAATTCTGATGTCACCTGATGAATCCCGTCAGGGAAGCACTGAAGACTATATTACCTACGTCGGCCTGGCCATTTCCATCTTGAGTTTGGTGGTCTGCATTATAATTGAATCCTTAGTCTGGAAATACGTGACGAACAACACAACCTCCTATATGCGCCATGTCTGTATACTCAACATAGCTATGTCACTCCTGCTTGCTGACATTTGGTTCCTTGTCACTGCCTCCATTCATAACAAAAAGCATATCTGTACAGTGGTCACCTTCTTCATCCATTTATTCTACCTCAGTGTCTTTTTTTGGATGCTCAGYCTGGGCCTCATTCTTTTCTACCGACTGGTCTTCATCTTACACAACACAAGCAAGACCACTCAGAAAGTCCTSGCATTCTGTCTGGGATATGGGTGTCCCTTTGTCATTGCAGTCATCACCATCGCTGTCACTCTGCCAAGGGACGTTTACACCAGAAAGAAAGTCTGCTGGCTCAACTGGGAGGACAGCAATGCTCTCTTGGCCTTTGTCGTACCTGTCCTGATCATTGTGGCCATTAATTTGTTCATCACTGCAGTTGTCATAATAAAAATACTGAGGCCAACCATTGGCGACAGAACAAACAAGCAGGAGAAGAACTCTTTGATTCAAATTGGCAAAAGCGTGGCCATCCTGACACCACTGTTAGGCCTCACCTGGGGATTTGGCCTTGCCACTATTATAAAAAGCAGCTCCCGGGCATTCCACATCCTCTTTGCTCTGCTCAACTCTTTGCAGGTGAGTTATACATATGCATGGTTTTGTTTTCTCTATGATCATTTAGCATGTAGTAACATTACTGCAGTGCTGTATTTGGGGAGAATAAACACAGTTTGGGAAAGTTTAGCTTTATCTKACACATCCTTATTCCCCAAGGGCTCTTTGGGAAACCCATTCTAGCAGCACCATGTATTCTCAGCTGCCTTAACAGATAAGCCTTACAGATAAAGCTAACATAAAGATAACTTCTGGTTTTGCCAGTTGCTTTGGGGAGAACTTGCATCCTGAAGATTAAATAACCCTACTATATGCAGGTGGACAAGCTTCAGCATGTCTGCTCTCATTCACAGTGCATCTGAAAGTATCATAGGATGTTCTTGTGGGTTAAAGTAATGAGGGAGTAGAAACAGCAGGGAAGTCACCAAAACCAGCAGAGAAATACTAAGAAGAAAGAGGACAACTGACCAAAATTCAGATGATTGTTTTCAATCAGTAAGATTTTTATAACAATATATTTAACCTGCCACCAGTATCCAGCTATGAATGGATTTCTTATGGACACAATGGTTRTGTTTACTCTGTCTCTTAAGAATGGCTTCAAAATTGCACATTCCAGACCAAACTTACCTGCCTTTTATATCRTGAACCTTTTGGCTTACCTTGGTAGCACAGGTAGGGCATGTCTTCCATACATGAAAGTCTATCCTACCACGTATGCTTAATGCTAGCAAACTACCTGTGCCACTTCTGAAGACCAGATATACCTATGGCTTAGGCAGGCTAGGCCTGGAGACCTCTTCCRCATCAATGGTCTGTTAAGTGAGATGCAGTAAGAAAACTGACCAAAGACATCAGAGTTTAAATAATCAATATGGACAATATTTGAGATAACTATGAGGTACTGCACTTAAAAGACTGATGTCATCAAGGACTCAATGTAATTATCTGTCCCCTAGGGATTATTCATTTTGGTGTTTGGGACTCTCTGGGACAAGAAGGTAAGAATTCAAACTATTATTTATATTGCATGAAAGATACTGTTGGAATTTGAACATAATTGCTGTGTTTAATGATTGACTTTTTTTTAACAAATAGATACAAGAAGCCTTGCTGAAGACAAATTCACTGTCCAGATGGAGTTCACAGCAAACAAAGGTTAAATCCTTTCCCTAAGAATGTATTTCTGAGTTTCTGTTTAATAGTCTAACACACTCCTAGTGTCTTTTTAGTCAAATGCACTTTATATTACTAATTATTTATTAGAACTGGTCAGTGAAAGACTGGTCAGAAAAACTAACCTAACTATAAAAATATCCCCTCCCCCTTTTCAAAGTTTTTTCACTTACAGTTCAAAAATGACAGGAGGTTGGTAAATATTTGGTTATAAACAATATATAAAAAAACCCTAAAATATGTATGAAAAAAATATAACTGAAAGTTTTCTTAAATTAGAAAAATCAGAAAATTTCAGTGGCACCACTAATATTTGCAACCACACCAGAAATGTAAAGGAAACTTCTTGGTAAGATGCCCTTCACCTATGGGCAAGAAAGGATGGAGACTCTAATCCTTGGGACTTCTGAGACAGGTTAGCCCACAGTTCATGCTGAGAACAGATGATGGGAGGAAGTAAGAATCTCTTGTCAAAACTGTGTCCATCTGCAGCAAAGAATCAGACTTCACTGAGCCAAAAAGAGCRCACAAACACACATGGTTTTGTAAGCAAGTCACCTGGATACACTCCTAGAGATTTGGGTTCAAAGCCCAGCAAACCCCTGCACTTAGAACAGTTAGGGGTTCAAAAAAAGAAACAGTTTAGAGAAAAGAGCCTGGATCCTTAAGAGAGCTCCTGTAAGGCTTCTCTCAAATGGTTGGTTGTTATTGCCTTCCTGCTTCTGGTAGAGACATGTTCACCTCTACTTCTGCTGTCACTGCCACCTCTTGCTGCAGGAGGGGTCACATTCCCAGACAAAGAATATATAAATGTTTCAGCTAAGAGGAATAAAAAACACTATCTCAAGAAGGCTACAAGACRATGGATATCTATGGGTATTCTGCACTGCACTATATTTAACTTCATGTTTCACCACACAGCTGCAGAGTAAAAATATGGATGCCCTACACCATTAGCTCCTGAAAGAGCAATCATTAACYTTTGTTATTCAAGATTCAAGACAAAAAAGCCTTCAGCAAGGCTTTTGACACTGTCTCCCATAACATCCTCCTAGATAAGCTCAGGGTGTGGGTTAGTCGAGTGGACAGTGGGGTGGATTGAGAACTGGCTGAAAGGCAGAGCTCAGAGGGTCATCATCAGTGGCGTGGAGTCCAGTTGGAGGCCTGCGGCTAGTGACGTCCCCCAGGGCTCAGTACTGGGTCCCATCCTGTTCAACTTCWTCATCAATGGCCTGGATGAGGGGACAGAGTGCCTCCTCAGCAAGTCTGCTGATCATAYCAAGCTGGGAGGAGTAGCTGATACAGCTGAGGGCTGTGCTGCCATTCAGAGAGACCTGGACAGGMTGGAGGGTTGGGTGGAGAGGAACCTCCTGAGGTTCAACAAGGGCAAGTGCAGAGTCCTGCACCTAGGGAAAAATAACCTTAGGCATCAGTACAAGCTGGGGGCTGACCTTCTGGAGAGCAGCTCTGCAGAGAAGGACCTGGGAGTGCTGGTGGATGCCAAGTTGACCACGAACCAGCAATGTGCYCTTRTGGCCAGGAAGGCCRATGTTCTCCTGGGCTGCATTAGGAAGAGTGTTGCCAGCAGGTYRAKGGAGRTGATCCTGSCCCTCTMCTCAGCCCTGGGCAGGCCTCATCTTGAGTMCTGTGTCCAGTTCTGGGCTCMCCAGSACAAGAGASACATGGAGCTACTGGAGAGAGTCCAGTGTAGGGCTACAAARATGATCAGAGGGCTGSAGCACCTGCCCTRYGAGGAACGGCTGCGAGAGCTGGGCCTCTTCAGCCTGGSGAAGAGAAGATTGAGGGGAGATATTATCAATGTGCATAAGTACCTGAAGGGAGGGTGTCAAGGGGACAGGGACAAACTCTTTTCAGTTGTCCCGTGTGACAGGACAAGAGGCAATGGGCAGAAATTGAAGCACAGGAAGTTCTGCCTGCACGTGAGGGGGAATTTCTTCCCTGTGAGAGTGACAGAGCACTGGCACAGGTTGCCCAGAGAGGTTGTGGAGTCTYCTTCTGTGGAGATCTTCAAGGCCTGCCTGGATGCAACCCTGTCTAACATGCTGTAGGTGACCCTGCTGAGYRGGGAAGTTGGACTAGATGATCTCCAGMGGWCCCTTCCAACCGTACTGATTCTATGATTCTATGATATTAGAGCAGAGATCACAATGATCTCCTCCAACCTCACCACCTATAAATCTATGAGCCATCTCTTCCTCATCCCTTTGCAGTAAACYTTTGAGTACTATAGCCCCCTCATAAATTGACAGGGCTTTCACCAGGGAAATTATTCCATTGCCTTCTTCACTTCACCCTTGGGGAGCTCTCCTTGACAGCAAATCTCCTTTTGCCTCTTTTTAGTTTCATCTTACTACATCTGGGTTCACTGCCTTTGCTGCCTGCCATASTGTTCTCTTCCCTTGAAATCCTAGTTTCAGCTTACACCTTCGCACTGGTAACTYCTCACCAAAAAAGCCACTCCAGGGTGGGTCAGGGAGGAAGGCATCAGAATTTAACCACTGGGGCTTGGTTTGGAAAGAGAAAATGGTGGGAAATGTTTGCAACACTATTATACAATGAGAGTTTAGACTGGTCTCTGAACTGGCTTTATTCAGAAGAGCCTCTAGATGCATTGCTAAAGAACTGGAAAGAAGACTTGAAAGAATGACATCATTAGGGTAACTGGGTATGTAGCCCCTAAGGAAYGCAGGAAACCATGGCTGGACTCTGAATTGAGGGGAGAAGCATTGGCTCCAGTCACCTCAGCTCCCACAGAATCACAGAATCTCTGAGGTTGGCACCTCTGGAGATCATCTAGGCCAACCCCACRCTTAGGATCAGTCAACTAGAGCAGGCTGCTCAGAGCCACGTCCAGTCAGACTTTGAATATCTCCAAGGATGGAGACTCCACAACCTCTCTGGGTACTTTCTTCCAGTGTTTGAACACCGTCACAGGAAAAAAAACTTTTCTCTTTCATTGAAGCAGCATTGCCTGTATTTCAGTTTGTGTCCACTGCTTCTTGTCCTTTCACCGGGTACCATAGGCAAGAGACTGGCTCCACCTTCTTTAATTCCCCAACAGGTATTTACACACATTGATAAAATCCCCCCGAGCCTTCTCTTCTCCAGTCTGAATAAGCYCAGCTCTGTCAGCTTCTCCTCCTACGACAGGTGCTCCAAGCTCTCCAAACATCACTGTGGCCCTTTGCTGCACTCAATCCACTATGTCCATGTCTCTCTGGTCCTGGAGATCCTGGAACAGGGCATGCTGCTCCAGATGCATCTGGAACCAGGAAACCTTCTCAGCACTAACTGATATCAAATGAGAACTTGTGTCCTAAAGATTCCAGAAAGGACACAGGGCTGGGATTCAAGGAAGGCTTGTTTCTGTGTGGAAGAGAGAGACAGTGAAAATCCAAGAGCTGGATAGAAGGAAGTGACCTTGACTGGGGCAAGTCATGCAATGAGCCGCAGGGTGGTGAGAGTGTTTAGCTTGAATTTAGATGCATTCCAACATCTAAATGATGTTGGAACATAGGCCTGAGTAGTACTTCAGGTGTGGTCCTACCAATGCTGAATGAAGAGGAACAGTCACCTCCCTCAACCTGCTGGCAACACTTGTCCCAGTGGAGGGTTTCTGACAAGCTGTTTTCCAGTTAGTCAGACCCTAGCCTGTACTGGTGCATGGGGTTACTTCTCCCCAGGGGCAGGACTTGGCATTTTCCTTTGCTGAACTTCAGGACATTCCTGTCAGCCCACTTCTCCAGTCCGTCAAGGTCCCTTTGAATGGCAGTACAACCATCTGRTGTATTTACCACTTCTCCTAGTTTGGTATTATTTGCACACTGATGAGGCTGCACTTTGTCCCATTGTCTAAATCATTAATGAAGATGTTAAACAGTRTTGGACCCCGTACGRATCCCACCATATGTCCCCTCAATGATGTACTGAAGGTCCAGGAGAAGGCAGCCTCTGATCAGCAAGGCAGAGCAACGGTGTAATTTTTAGATGCCTCAGTCCTTTGCCACATCAAGACTCTGTGTCAGGATGAGACAGGGATGGTGAAAATTTCGTCTGGGATCCCCAGAGTCATTTACTCCCCCCCCTTTTTTAACTAGCATTCCAAGTATTCTGGCCATTTCTGCAGGAGTTTAAGTGCTGRAAACTTGGGGCTGGGAATATTCCCTAGTGCATTTTAAAGTGCCATTCCTTCTCTGTGGTTTTAAAATTGCAGCTGCTGAATGTGGTGTTATTTCGACTGTGGGAATACTTCCTTTTCCTCAGTAAGCTGGATTAAGTCATTCCCAAACAAGAATAAATGGTACAACTATCAAAGCATATCAGTTTCTTCATTCCCACCTGCATTGATACATCCTGCAGAATGAAGTAGAGAGTATAAGTTGTTAAGTCATAGGCCTCAATTCAGAATTTGTTTTCRGCAAATTCTTCCAGGCTTCCACTTTCAACTCTAACACAGCTGAAACTGCCCCAGGCAGTCTGCCTCCTTTCCTTGCCTGTTCTGCTGATAAGGAATAAACAAMGAATGATCAAAATCTTTGATCAAACTTTTAAAACATGATTATTTCAGATGTAATTTATTTACATTCTTCTATCCCCTTATGAACTAGGTGACGAYGCACAGAACTAATTTTCTGCATCACTTAATGAATAGCAAAGACCTGAATAGAGATTTGTTTTCCATACTTTTTTTTTTTAAAAACATATCTCTTGCAGGAACACCATTAGATTTTTAAACCTGATGGAATCATTTCAGAACCAAAAAAACCCTTTCTTCTTCAGTAGCAAAAGCTCACTTTTTTCCTTCTCATCTGGACTGTACAAAGTTGTGTTCCATTGCCCTCTAGTGGATCAAGTTAAATTTACCTCTGATTATCAGCCTTTTGACACTCTATGACCACTCTCAAAAGCATAAAAATCACAGKTTTTTCTGGCTACCGTAACAGATATTCTCTCTCAGATGAGGAACCAGCACTCTGTGCTGTCTGGCATGACCAACTCTGAAGCCTAAGCCGTGCTCCCTGGCCAACAGTTAGATACAGCTTGTTTGTTTTTGTGTCCCGTACTTTATCTCCTTCATTACCATGATGAACGTGCATATATATGATGCTCCTTTTTCAGCTTGTACTGCTGATCAGTATTTTATTGTAACTGTTTTTTTTCCCCTAAATGTGACTACAAATAAAATTCTAGGCTTTTGAAAAAAAGCAATTTCTCTCTTACAGTCAACCTCCCTGATCCTCGTCACTCCAATGTTCGCTATGAGTTATCCGTTTTCAAGAACTTTTAACAACTTATGTGGGAAAACAGGTATGTGATGACAGATTTTCTCCTACTGAAGTTCAAAAGGGGGTTTGCCTGAGTTCTAATTCCCAGGGTCTGACAATCCCAGTATCTACTAATCTATCCATCCATCCACAGATGGCAGTTTCATGTTCTAGTATGAAGGAACTGTAATAACTCAGATSATCTGAGTTATTACAGAATCTGCAGCATAATTGCATAACACTAGAAGGAGAATTGGATGGTAACATGCCTCTTCAATGCTAAAACCCACTGACTAAGCTTTGAGGTTTGTTTTTAGTTCAGTGCTCTCATGACACAGTGCTCCTCAGTTTTGTGTTCCTGTATTCTCTACCACCTTGGAGCTTAAAGCTGTAGCTATTCAAAGGTTCTTTGGTAGATATTTTATGGAGGTCACCATTTCAGAAATGACTTTRTTTTACCAGAAGTAGTTATGAAAATATGAATAACTTAATTCCTAAGTATGTGATCTTTGTGTTCAACCGCTGCTCAAAGTAGATGAGTTTGGTCAAAATGTGGGATATAAAGGAGGTTAATATAAAGGTAAGYAACTGCTTTTTAAGATTCTGGTTATAAGTTAGACATTGGAACAAGAATTTAGTCTCTGACTCTGCTACTGAAAGTTTACATGAGCGTAACAGCCAGGTACAAAAAGCCTCCCATCACAGGAATAAGACTTGCCTACAACAAGGAGAATTACTCAGCTGCTCCATTTGTGTGAGTAGATTACAACTCTATGACATGCATGATCCTCAGTTCAAACTGACAGATCTAGGCTGTGCTACCAAACATGTTGACTTTTTTATTCTCTGTCATTGCTCTAACACAGAAATGGAAGSTAGTGTCAGGGCTGCAGGGCAAGTCAAGGCCTTTGGGGTCATCAGGTGGAGTATAACTGTCCTTGTCATTGTGAACATGTCTCACACTGTTTGTCCTCATGTCTAATTGCTTTGCTTTGCTTTGCAGGAAAATACAGAGTATCTTCTTCAGAGCCATCCAGCTCTTCCTCTGAAAACACCTCCAAGTTGTATTCTTTGCTGAACTGAGGCACTGCAAATGCTAAACAATGTATCTGTAAAAGGACCCACATCCTGAGATGAAAAAAAAAAAAAAAAAAAAAAAAGGCATCTGTGAATCATCAAGAAGTGAACCGCTTCATATTTACTAAACTGTGCCTTGGTGCATACTGCTGGAATAATCCTTTCTGGTTAAAATGTGAGGCAGGCAAGTTTTGTGAGGTGGAATTTTATATTCTTCCAATGCCAGAAGAGATTACAAGATATTTCAAACTTGGAAGGATTTGAAGGCCTTCAAGTGCCAGTAAAGACATCAAGACTGAAGAACTTTCAGCCTCTAAGAGGGTGCTTAGCACTGTGCAGTACTAAGCTATAAAACACAGTGCTGTCACAGCTRTTGTCCAGCGATTTTATTATTTCCCATTGCCAACTCTCTGAACGATGTCAAAAGCCTGTGTAGATACACAAATACCTCATGGCTTCTCATCCACCCTCCTGTTAAGAGTTTGAAACAGCTACAGGGTATAGTGCTCTGCATTTTTTATTTAAGACTTTGTGGAACCAAAGATTCACAGCTGAGAAGGTCCATTTCATATCTTCACTTTTGAGTCAGATAAAAATGAAGACCATGATGATTCCTGCATGGTTATCTTTCAGATGGGATGCACCAAAAGCTTCATGTGGCACATTTTTAAGAAAAGGAAGCAAGTTTTATATTCCTAACTACAATTCTCTCTCCCTTGATATGTAATGTGATAAGAGAAAGATGGTTGCTGCCCTTAACCTCAGAGGGGACTGCATTTATTTAGTGCTACGTACACAAGGATTCTCTTGTATAAAGCCGGTATGTTTAGATCTTCTGTTGCTCACCAGAAGAGACACACTCTTGGAGGGCTCAGAGAGTCAATTCTGCAGAAATCATGTGGCAGGCAGGATGAAAGGTTCTATATAAATTATTGCTCTAATGCTACATTTGTGGAATTAGTTATTTAAAAGCCTCTATGCCCTTAAAGGCAGGGGTCAGATGTCTTAAGCTGAGGATTATGAAAGTGCCTGTAAAGTATTTTTAGTACAGTTAAGAAATCTTAATGTTAATTATGATAGAAGAAACTTCACAAATCATAAGGATTTAGATTTGGGACCAACAAATTTCTTAATAATGCTGTCAGGTGGTGTAGCCCCATTTGGTTCCTAGGAAAACCAGGGCTATGTTCAGCAGTGGCGAACTTGTTCCTTGGACTTTGGAAAGGGCCAGAATGGGAAACTGTTGTTTCCAGTTACGGGGTTGTGTGGCWGTTTCAGATCTGCAGGTGTTGATGGTGATGATGACTGAAAACAATAAACAGGCATCAACCAAGTGTATCATTTATAGATAAATCCATTTTTGTTTGAAATTGTGTTTGTAATACTATAGCACAGTTACAGATCAAGAGTTACTTGAAAATCTAGAATCTCTGAACTGTATGGATAGTGGAAACTTGAAAATTGGACCTTCACCTTTCCAGAAATGCCACTTATTATTCCAAGTAAGATTTGAATTTGGACAGCCATTTAGTCTAACCCACTCCAGAAGCAGCTTGTGCAATAATGATCTGCCGCAGAAGGAATCGCCTTTCTGTGGGATAAACTGCTTATGAACCATGAAGTGTGGCCCTATAGACAGCACAGTTCCACAACAACTTTTATTTCTGCAGTTGTTTCATTTCTGAGGTTTCATCACATCTCCAAGGTCAGGTAAATCTGAGTCCAGAGTGTATGTGAATGAGAAATCAGTGTGCGATGCTGAGCTACCTAGCACTGAAGAGCTACCTTGGGAAGATGTTAAAAAACAAGTTCCTTGTCAGCATTACAAATACTGTGAGAGTTTGTGAAAGAGAATTGGCTAAGAAATTAACTGTACCWGCCTTAAGAGTAGTGGCCAGGTTTTCACTGATCTTGACATAAAGAGAAAAGGAGAGAGGAGAGCTGGAAAGGAGTGCTTAATGAAGGAAGAATGGCAAACACATGGCAGCAACTACTCTACACTCCTCCAGTGCACTCTCAGTGGTAAGAACCTGGATGTGCCTCAGCACAGGCAAAGTGGGCAGTGGTATTGCTGCCACTTTGGTCCCCTCAGGATTCTGCTGGTTTGGACAGCTGGCTACTTTGATCCTATCCTGAGTCAGCCTGACTTCCCTGTAACTGGATCAAAGTCCTCCAGTCGTCCCACTTCCTCAAGTAAAGGCTGCTGCAGGGCTTGTTTCAGGATTGCTATGTTTCGCCATCACCTGCATACCTCACCCTGCTAAGCTGGAAGAGTAAGTATACCTATTAGGTGTAAGTGCAGCRTTAGAAAAAATGAAATGAGAAAGTCTTTGTCTTACTAAAGAGCTGAGGAGGCCTAATCAGGCTCAAAATACTTTCTTSCTAAGGAATATCCCTGGTAGCTGGAAAGGTAGAATGCAGAGGAGCACAACATGTAAAATAAATATTCCGAGTGGAATGAAGCAGTGAGAGCTCTCTTTTGACCTACAAGCCTACATCTCGGGAACAAGTGGGATAGCCCCCTTATCCACCTTCCTTCCGTGGCTGTGGGTGGGGAACAATCACTACCTTGTCACCTTCGTGTGATTTATTCAAATTCAGGAGAAATAGCGAAGGATGGAATYGTGACATGCAGGCCTCTGAGGGACAGATCTGCCTTCTCCCACMCTTACTAGCTGTTCCTAGACTGTGTCAATTGCTGGCTATTCGGGCTCTTTATGCTTCGAGCACAGATTTCACCCTTTGCTCCTAAAAGGCTTTGGGAATTTTCAAAACGAACAGTGCAAAAAGGCCACAGCCATTTTATACACAGTGAAAAATGTATGCACCCCARAAAAGGAACTTACAGGTGTGCAGTTTTGGATGCCTTTTCTTTGAACCGTAAAGACAGTTAATGCTCTGATCTCTGTGATGCTTTCACAGGCCAGTGGTCTAGCCAGTCTGCACGCTTCTTACATTGCCCCAAAAAACTTATATTCAGGAAACAGCTGCATTTCAGAAAAGTCAAATAAGGCAGGAATAAGAACAGCTCATGTACAACTTGCACAATCTTTAAAGACTATCCCACCGGATACTTAYGTTGCAGCAACTAAGACCACGAGTACATACGTCAATTGAACGAGCAGAAGAAGAAGGTAATTTGTTAAAGGTTTCTGTCCCRTATCCTCCGACCCTCTCTCCCTTCCAATCATCCTGGCTTCCATGGTCTTCCTCAYACATCCATTTGCCCTGCCCCACAGAGCTTTGGGCCTCCCTAAAATTTCTGCCCTGGAAACACAACTGTGCTTTTTCCTTCTCTCTCAACCACCTCGTTCGACAACAGCTGGTAAGAAATTGTATATGCTGCAGCGAGGGCAGACCTACAGAGATGCTTAATGTCCTGCTAGGGCACACAGCTAACTGTGTGCCAAGAGGAACAGTAGTTGTCACATCCCGCCCAGTGCYCTTGGTGGAAACTTTAATAAGCTCCACTCAACCATCAATACTCATGAACTTACAGAGAATTTTTCGGTGCTTTTGGTTAAAAAAAGGCCAACAGGATTCAGTGCCATTGAGAAGCAGGGGGGCTGGCAGGCTGGCAAACAGATTTACACACARATCACGTGATTTCCTGATAATTTTCCCTTTAGAGATCCAGGGTAAAAGACGCTATCTCCACAAAATCTAGGATCCTTTCTTTGCACTTACTCCCTGTCCCAGTTCTTTTCACTTCTTCTTCAGGATAAGCGGTGCTAATCCTCTTAAAGCTCCTTCCTGGATCATCCCTCCCAGGCACACCTCCCTCTCTCCCTCTCCCTTTTTCCCACCAAACAACACAATTTTCGCTCCTACGCACGCAGCCCCACCGGAGGTGTCACGGACACCCACCCACACCCCACGGACACCGCACGAACTGCGGCCGGCCGCGGCCCTTCTCCTCAGGCGGCGGCGGGCAACCGCCCGCCGCGTCGCCTGGCAACGGCCGCCGCCGCGCGCGCGCTGCGCCCGGCGCAAGTAGCGGCTGGGTAGCGGCGCAAGGCGCGGGGCGCGGCGGGGAGGCGAGGGGCGCTCGGCCACGGCGAAACGCTCCGGGGCGGTCATGAAACTGTGTCCTGGCCATGCAGGGGAGGGCAGCAGTGATGTCTCCCTGAACGTTTAGGCCAGTGCCAGCACACCACGTATTCCGGGACGGCTCTGATCTGAACTGACCCTTTTGCTGGTGGTGCCAGCATGACTGGACAGGCAGCAGCCTGCCAAAGGCCTGCATGGGAGGGCTGGGAAAGTGCCTGGTGTGTGTTACAGGCACCCTCCAAGAAATGTGTGTCTCAAGGTTGCTGCCTTCTTGAAGGTATCACTTGATACAACACTTGGGGAGCCAATGGCACATCGGCAACACACAGCACGCCCTGCCACCGGGTGCCCACGAGGTGCCATCAGGCATGCTGCAGCTGCCTGGTGCCCACAGGGCCCATGTACCAGTGCGCTCGTAGCTCACATGTTCTTGGGTTTGCAGGCAGCTATGACTGCATAGGCTCTCCCACTGCTGGGAAGCCACCTCCTGCAGGGCTAGGCACTGCCCCTTGGATCACCACCATGCTGCTCCCAAGCTGGGCACAGGTGGGTGCAGGCCCAGGAGCCCTGTCCCAAGCCGTACCCGGGAGGGAGCAGTTACCAGGAGAGAGGACAGTTTGCCTGTCATGGTGTTTTCAAGTAAGTTGAGAGTGGCCTCCCAATGCCAGTGGCCAGCTGCCTCCTGGTGCATGGGGGCATGCCGCCAGGTGCCATGGACTTGTGTGTGTGTGCAGTTGGCTTATGTGTTCCCCAGCCTTCTGCTAGTGTACTGAGGGGATGTCGGGGCTGTCACTCGAGGAGCCAGCAGCACGTTGGCAGCACACAGCACATCCTGCTGCGAGGTGTCCACAGGCCCAGGCATGCTGCAGACTCTTGTGTGTGCCGTGGGGATAAAGGAGACTGCTTGAAAAGGAGGCAGAGGCTCTGGGAGCTCTTCTTCAGTCTTCCCCCCCTGCAGCCCCACAAAGACCTCAGCATTTTTCAAAGCCCCACAAGCACTCTGGCCTTTTCTGAAGCTAAGGGGATGTGTCGCATCTCTTTGCCACTATCGAGGTCAGCAGTAGTAGCAGTCTCCATCACCTTGGACCACTGTTATTTTCATTTCAGTGTTGCGAGGTAGAATGGATTTGTAAGACCAGAAGATACTTGCCATTGCAACCACTTGCCAAAGTTGCAAGTCTGTGCTAAGAAAGCAAAGTCCCCAAAAGCTTTAGCTAACACAACTTCATCAGCTCTACTGGGCTAGAGCAACCAAGCAAGAATGATGGTTCTGCACTGAAAGCTTGTGGGTGGAAGTGTGGAGTAAAATGGATTCTTCATGATACAAGAACTCCAACTTCTCGTGCAAGTGGTACAAGCTGAGCAAAGATCAACAACTGGAAACACAATTCTTTCCTTTTAGGGAAATCTCCTAAATGCARATTTGAAGAAGAAACAAAGACCTACTCAGGCTTTTGCCATGAGCTAAATCCACAAAAGCTCCAGCTACTATTAGCATTTGTCCATAAAACATATTTTCTCCTTAGTACAACTCTTGTGTATAAAGAAATCTGAGATACAATTTGCAAAAAGCACCATTACTCTAGAGAAATTCCAGAGATTCCAGATAAACCAATCATCAGGTTTATGCATTTGCACTTGTTCATCCCATAGTGATTAGTTTTACTTGAACTCCAGGAAACTTAGGAAGAGTGTTGCCAGCAGGTGGAGGGAGGTGATCCTGCCCCTCTACTCAGCCCTGGGCAGGCCTCATCTTGAGTACTGTGTCCAGTTCTGTGCTCCCCAGGACAAGAGAGACATGGAGCTACTGAAGAGAGTCCAGCGTAGGGCTACAAAGATGATCAGAGGGCTGCAGCACCTGCCCTCTGAGGAACAGCTGTGAGAGCTGGGCCTGTTCAGCCTGGGGAAGAGAAGACTGAGGGGGGATCTGATCAATGTGTACAAATACCTGAAGGGAGGGTGTCAAGGGGACAGGGACAAACTCTTTTCAGTTGTCCCGTATGACAGGACAAGAGGCAATGGGCAGAAATTGAAGCACAGGAAGTTCTGCCTGACCAAGAGGGGAAATTTCTTCCCTGTGAGAGTGAGGGAGCACTGGCACAGGTTGCCCAGAGAGGTTGTGGAGTCTCCTTCTGTGGAGATCTTCAAGGCCTGCCTGGATGCAACCGTGTCTACCATGTTCTAGGTGACCGTGCTGAGCGGGGAGTTTGGACTAGATGATCTCCAGAGGTCCCTKCCAACCTTACTGATTCTATGCTTCTATGAATCCCAGAAGACTGCACTTTGTCTTTAGCCATGACTCTTTATGTCTATTCTGTATGAACATACTCAATTCTGGAGAATTGAACTGTGTCTCCACTAGGAAATGAAAGAGTGAGAAGTGATGTTGAACTGCAAAGATCRGKGAAACTGTYGATGAAATTAAGTCCAGCAAGACTCGTGGGAGATACAGAGCACTTGTTGCAGATAACAGAGMATCCCAGGATACTCAGTGAAAAGCTCAATGGATAGTAAAACAAAGCACTTTTRCTGGAAACCAAGGAAGAGCAAGAAAGTGAGCAGACTCTGAAATGGTTCTTCAGGCTTGTCCTTTTGGGCAYCTGACATTGTTAGTCTTCAGATCTCAAGAAAAATGGAGGTGAGTATGGGTCTGCAGAAAAGGAACAGGTACTGACATGTTTGTAGAGTGACTGCAGCTGTATTCTTGAGGGTTTTTTCTGTTGAAGAGATGATTTAGACTCTGATTGTTACTCTCAGGGTGAGGCGCTAGTGGGGCCAGGGCCAGGGGCAGTTGGGACATGTTTCTTTTCCAATATAAAGGCTCTAAGTAGCAGCAGTCAGAGGGACCAGAGCCAGTCTCTGTCATCTTTCCTAACCAGCATATTCTGCTGGTAGTAGGCTCTCAAGATGCAGCACGGCAGTGCAAAACCTGCTTCCTGATGGGGGAGAACAAACCCCTTAGCCTGGCCAATAGCAGCCTAGACAGATGTGACAGTGTAATTAYAGGTGAAGTGGGATCCAGTGAGCCACAGATCCCAGTGAGGCCCTACAAGGGGACAGGAGCTCTCCCCATAAAGACATGTCCCTGATGTGGAGTGCCCAGGCCGGGGGCACTTCTTCCTGGAGGAGAGTGGCTCCATCCCTTTCTCTTGGGGCTGGGGACAAACTTTTATTCTCAGGTTTCAACAGGGAACTAGAATATCAAGGAGGACTCAGGTGCACCCAAACCTCCCTGCTTGGACATCCACTGAGACTGGACATTATCACAGGCCCTTTGCATGGAGCAGTCAGTGTGTGGTTTGACCAGGCGTGAAGAGGTGTATTTTGTCAATATTCGTAAACTGAACAGAGCCAGAGAYCATGCATGTTTTTGTAGTGAGTAATGCCAGCTTGCAGTTCTATCCTTGATGTTCTTGGTGTTTGGTGCACCAGCCCCTGGAGTCAGGGGTTTATGAGAACATCACCGTGAAAGCAAGAAGAGCATTTTCCAGGTCTTTCCAAAGAATGAAATGACCCTTGCTCTTCATTCAGCCTGATTAYGAGATTTCACTTCCATCTCAGACAGAGTAATTTCTGTTTCCACACCACAGAGAAACTTCAGTGCACTTGGATGAGCTTCTCTCTGTCTTACCCTATGCTCATTGCTGCATTTCTTCCTTGTCCCGTATTCTCTTTTCATAAATATTGGGCTGGAAAAAAGGTCTGCTGCTGTTTGTTTTCACTTCCTTTGCAAAGTCAGTTTGGCTTCTGACAAGTCTCTTCCTGCCTTCATGTCTTTACCACTAAGAAAGAGCTTTCTCAGCTGGTTAAATCTTCCTTTCCTGATTGCTCTTACCTTCTGTTTCTGCTAATCCACTTAATGCTTTTATGTTCTCTTCCAGTTGTTGCAAAGTCTTATTTTGTTGCTGAGACTCACTTTCCTGTCGCCTTTCAATTGTTYCACTTTCCCAAGCAGATTTGGCACCATCCTTCCACTCCAGATGTGGTAAAGACAGTGCCCRCACTGGTGTTAGAGCAAAAGACAAGATGATTTCCCCTGCAGCTTTGGTTGAAGCTTACTGCCCGCAGCTAAGAGGCAGTCGCTAATTTTGAGAAGGCTTCTAGGCTGTTGCCATGAAACTCTGCCAGCCCAAATGGCAGAAAGCAACTGTTCCCAGTACAGAAGTGGAATGGGCAGAGGCCCATTTTCTGGTGAATGTGCTCCAACACTGAAACTCCCTTGTGTTTTCCTCACAGTGCTAATCGAGGACTTGCCTGGATGCTTTCATGGGATGTCCCTCTGCAAGGGAGCTTTGGATAGCATTAAGAGGGGATGAGATGTGGAGAGAGGAGAAATGAAGGGAGRGGAGGTTGAGGGCAGACATGCTTGCATGGTGATGGCAAGTCCTTTCATTAATCTTGCAGGTGAATAAGGAGCAGCAACATGGCTTCATTCCTGTTTCTCTAACTCACAACCAAGTATTAACTATCAAGCAGGGTCTGTAATTTTATTCATCTTTATGGATTTTTTTGTCATTCATTGTATAACCCTGGATAATTTATGAGCTTGACAACGTTCATGAGAGACTCCTCTGGCTAGAGCAGCTTGCAGAAGGTAATTGGATCTGTAACTATCCTTTGCCCATGGTCAGGTCCAGCTAGATAATCAGGCATATTAAGGGATAAACTGTTAAGAAATTATTTGTTTTGCTTTCAACATTCGTATGCTGACTGGTCTTTTACAAGTTGTATTTTAACATTTTTCACTGCAAGCTGATGTTTTTTGAACTCTTGAAAAATACTGGGCTGAGATTTATCCCCCTACAGCTCTTTATCTTCTAGCCATTATGGAGATGAGGACGATGGTTAGGACAATGGTTCCAGCGATTCCACCAACTGTCARTCCCAGGATGTTTCCGTGGACCTGCATTGACTGACATCTCTCACCAGTGAAGAAGAAGGCTTGTCCTGATGGGCACCTGGGAAAATAAACCACAGATTCATGGGTGGCAGGGGTTGTGTCCTATCCTATAGGCCCACCTGTAGGTCCCACACTCAGTGTTCTTTGTGGGCAGTTCCCATTAGAGAGGTTCACATCACAACATCCCCACCTTGTTGGGAGGGTATTTACAACTGCAAAGCGCTACAGAGAGGGTTTTCTTGGGGCTACTAGTAAAAAAAATAAACACKGCAGTGAGGTGTTTTGTTCCCGCTGTTGCCTGAAAACCTAGTAGCTCAGATCTTCTTTGGAGACTGTAGCTTTGAGTGCTTATCACTTGTGTTACTTAGTTCATAAGAAAATCGAGGCTGACAGAGGAAGGTCAGTGGTACCTGCAGCTTGCTTTCCCTTTCACATTCACACAGACTCCATCATTCTGGCAAGGATTTGGGTTACACGGGTCTTGCAGATAAGGAAGCCAGTCTTGAATGGACTCAATATCCTGGGCTGCTCTCTTCTGCCGTTCAAGAATGAGGCCTTCCTTGATGGAAGATTGTGCAGGTTCAACAGGGACTTCAGTATTATTGAGGTGAATTAGATCTTTTAAAGAAGGAAAGAGGAGAGAAGGGTATCAGATAACAATGAGTGGTATAATTATATGCAGTATTCTTTGTGCCAGAGGTTCACAGGCTGCTTTGTGGGCCAGAAGATACTCCATGTCCATAAGCCCCTTAGAGAGCTCTAACTGTGCCATAGGAAGTGCTGCATATTTAAAGCACAAAGTAGAAAATAATAATTTATGGTAATTAGTTAGGTAAATCAGAATCATTGTCTGCTTTGGAAAACTATGCTAAGTGTGGCTGCTCTTTTTGAAAACAGACACAATGGGAAAGGCTTTCTGATGTGTTCACATGCCTAGAAGTGGAGATAGCTACTGGTTAGGGTGCTTTAAAGGTGTCTTAAGAAGTTAACTTGCGATAAAYTATTGCCATTTGGATTCCTGTGAACTCACAAACACTTCAGTCAATATTGCCTGCTGAAATTAAGGCAAACAAATTCTTTTAAAAGTTCTTCCTGTTAGAAGAGAAGAGGGTTTAGAGGCTGGAGACAGTAGTTACTTAACTAAGCATATGAAAAGAGACAGAAAAGAAATAGAAAAGAGTTGATCTACTTGTTTTTATAAGGAGAAGCAGGAAGAGGGTCTTTACCATGAAATTCTGCAAAAATAATCAGATCATCATTTTTCAGGAAGTTTCTCCGTCTCATCTGGCTGTGGGATATGAAGTTATTCCACCCCCAGTCTACACTTCTATAGCAATTGCATGAGACATCAAATACTCCAGCAATAGATGGTCTCTCCCATATTGAGGTTGTATTAGCATCTGCAAAGAGAGTATGGGGAGAAATGAGCACCATAAAATCTTTCAATCTGGAAGTGTGACATGACTTTTACCTCAATTTAAGAAGGATTTATATTGCAAAATCAGGTTCAGGGCTTAGATGCCCAAACAAGTCACAGAGTACTCGCAAACTATGGGTGCCAGCAAGATACTCCCTCATTGTGGCTGAGTGCTCACATTTAGCTTTTAAGCACCTATGGTTTAGAGTCTAATGGTTTTTGTTCATTGCTATGGTTCTGTTCATATCTGGAATTTAAAACTTGCTATTGAAAAGGCATATATGCATATTCCACTGGAAAAAGTAAAGAGGAATGGAAACTCATCACTACTATTTTATTCTGCAGCAAATTCAATATTGTCCTTTTCTTATTTCTTTGAATTATCACACCTATAGGGAATCCTAGGCCTGGACATAGAAYAGTGGTGCTACATGAGATATAAATCTGGAGCTGCAAGATGGTTCCTATCTGAAAGAGTTTGTAACCTGCAGTCTATCCCCAGCAAAGTGAGATAACTTTCAAATGCTGCAGACTGATCTCAGAGGTGTTTGCAGGTATTTTGTTCCTTGAATATATCTACAGTGTGAACCTCATGCTTTCAAACCATGTGTATTCAATTTAACTGAGCCTCCAAAATGTAGTTTTAACTTAATACTGGATTAGCACTGAAATACATCACCCTGCTGACATTGCACTGTCATGTGCTGAGATACCATCCATTATATTGGGCACTAACATAAAAGAGCTCGGAAACTAGGAAATCCATTCTCTGCAGATAGAATTGGATTTTGCAACCCTTTGGCACAGAAGAACTATATCAAACTCAGATAGTCAAACTCAGATATTCCATTGATTCTTCATAATAACACCAACAACCCTTTGTGCAACACTTTTCACATCAGATGGCCTTCAATAGACAGGAATTCTGAGTCATACAGGGGGAAAGGGCCCAAATCAGGAAATGTAAACAAGATTGCCCAACTTTGAGTCCTGCATTCAGTCCATTGGCTCAGATTCCTTAGCTTTCATTTTCACCATTTTTTGCATTTCCATGCAAACACTACTTACCTGAAAGAACCTGGGATTTGTCTGTGGTGAAGCTTCTACTTGCAGACATTCTTTTCAAGATGTCAGGATCCTGGTCCAGCACTGTGAGGATAGCCTGGCGGTTCAGAGCTGGCCACTCCAGAACACCATCATTCTCTCCACTGCACAAGTGAAAGGCAATGCGAGCGTAGCCACTGATTCTGGAGTGGGGATACAAACTTATACCGTAGCCATAACCCTCAGGATTATAAAATCGAGGGCTTTGAATAACGTTGATGGATGTGTTTTGGAGGATTTGGCTGAAATTCCGAATGACCCACACAGCCATGGGACAGGGTGTTTCTGCRAGTGTCACGTCATCAATAGCAATCCCACCAGATGAAGAGCTGGGGTTGCCCTTTAGGCCTTGGAAGAGGTAGCGGAACTTCTTTTGAACGTTGAGGGTTACATGGGCAATTTTCCAGTTATAGTCRCTATCAGCTTTGGTAAAAAGAAAAGCAAAGTACTGCCATCAGCTTGATTAGTGATATTATGAAGTAGCTTATTCCTCAGCATCCATCCATCCAAGCTGCATTTTCARACAACTGTTTTTCTCACAGAATCCTGAAGGCTGGAGAACTTAAGTTGCTATTATGATTACAGTATACTCATATTAYGAGACATTATCATCTAAATGCCTTGAGACACATTGTATTAGGAAGTATGCAGATATTAGTGAATGACAGTCTCTAATTCAAAGGGCAAGATGCTAAAGGCCAAGACATAACAAGCAGATGGGAGTAAGTATCCCGGGATGTTGGAATTAAGCGTCASCAACAGTTTTTCATTATCTTCTCCTTCCATGAAATTCCAGCAGCTCAATACAGACAGGTTATCACATGTCATGGGTTTTGACAGCATTAAATAGTCCCATAGTAGCTGGATTTGTCCTATGTAGCAAAATCATCCAAAGTTGGAACTCACATTTCCAAAATTACATACATTTTTTTATTTTGGGGCRTACAAAAAGTCAGTATCGGCTTCTTATTGAGTAATGTGAGCATAGGTATTTACATGTCAGCACGTCAGTGTCAGATCATATAGCCAGTGGAAATCTAGAGTGATAATACTCCAGCAGAGTTTGGGGTCCCATTCATTGAGTGTAATATAATATTAYCAGGAAAGCTGCGACTTCTACTGTGGACCACCTGAATTACAYTATTACAAGCCACAGTTTCACTGACACATACACTTCTGCAATACTAAAAACATTAGCTTCRTTGCAAGATACTCTTCTGGTAGGTTAGGGAAAACTTTTTGAATTCTGAGCTGATTCACCAYATTCCTGGACTCAGTAAGTCAACCTTTCTTCCTCCAATATTTTATATATTCTTCAGAATTACCTTGAAATGTTTGGATTTTCCTCATCTTGCGAACATTTCCAGTGCCATCATCTTCTTTAACCCAGATGACCAGCTTGTCAGAAAGGCTTCCTGTGATCCTATAGAAGAACTGGAGGCACTGCTGAGTTCTCTTTGGATAAAGGATTCGAGACTCTAGGACTGCCACCTCATCTGCCTTGCCAGAGCTGGTGTTGAAGTACATGAAATAGCCAGCATCTGGGAAGAAAGTGTAGAGTATCAATGTCTCTTCTTAGCTTTCCTGTTAGCTGCATAGTGTAAACCTATCATTTGAACCCCGCTCTTTTAGTAGGCCTAAATGTAGTAATTGACATAAATATGGAAGAAAACTGTATATGATAACCAGTCAAGATAGAACAAAATAAGAGTATGTCTAGTAGTTTATGTAACTTACTGAGTATGTCTATGTATGTAACTTACTGAGGGCTCGTTATGTCAATTTTGTGTCGGTTTAGCTGGAAGTTAGATACCTCAGAAATGTCAAAGAGAGGAGACAGAGATGATATAGGGCCTTCCACACAGAGAAGGGGTGAAGGAAACAAAYTTAAATGCAAGTAACTGGTAGACATAATTATTACTTGATTTAGACGGATGATAAGGCGATATGTTCGTATGCTATTACCTTATAAAAATAAGATAATTTTGTATCAGTGATGAAGATAATATAAAAGGTTTGGGCACTAAACTAGCCCTCTCCTGACCTTGAACATGGAGAAGCTCCTTCTTACAGCTTGTCTAAATACTTTTCAAAGCTTTACTCCTCAACTTGGGGATATTGAGTAAGAATTTTTGCCCCTCTAATTTAACTCCCCAGAGAATGCTCTGAAGTGATCTTTGCTTTAGATTTGAAGTATCTATCTTTATCCTTATATTTACCTGTGTTTTCATTTGACATGCACATATTCACCATTTGCACACATTTCTTATCTTAATATCACGTGACCTTGTCACATCTTACCTGCATTGCATTGGCTCTATAGTTATTCATTATAGTCTATGATTATACTATTAAGTGAAATTCTTCTAGCTATTGAAATTCTCCAGAAGTGTCTACATTCCTGATGAAGTTAATGAGCTTTTGAAGGCCTTCAAAAGGAGAGGCAGTCCCTAACCTGGCAATTCATTTAGGCACTTTGGAGATCTTCAAAGGCACATACCCCTTCCCATTAACTCTTCAGGGAACATGGTTATTTATTTTATTCAAACTGAGTCACCAGATGCTAAAGCATAAGTGCAAGTTAAGTGCTTATTTTAGTCAGGCTCATATCCAATAATATCAAACGACTCAACTGAATTCTTTTCCAGTAACAATTATATAATGCAAAAGAAAAAAAAAAGAAGAAGAAAGAAGGAAAAATACTAGAGGAAGGTTAGGAGCATGTTCTTGTAGAAGATGTCAGAAGGTTTTCTTGAGTTATTTTGCATTCTCACACCTGATCGATAACTACCAGCGTTATGAGAGGTTGAGGCTCTGTTCTTCTTTCCAGTGACTGATTCAATATAAGAGGAATAAACTCTTTTCCTGGTGACAAGTCAAATTCTTCCCTCATCAAAAAATAAAAAAGCACAACTGAATGTGCTTTGGACTATGATTCTTGTATTTTGTACTTGGGCAAATTTTTCCACCAAAGTTTCTTGACATCTGTAGTAGTTCCACTGACTAAATAATRACAAATCATACCCTTGCTTAATCTTTACTTTCACTTGTAAACTAGCARCCTGTAACTGTGACTGGAGATGACTCCACCCTTTTTGAAATTCTCTTCATTTGAAAAATGTCAAATTAACACTTCAAAAGAACGTTATCATGAAACGTGACTTTCTTCTACCTCCAGAGCATGTACTCCTCAAGTTTAACTTATTGTTTATTTTGCAAATGCAACATTTATCAGTGGTTTATGAGTACTATTTCATTCTTACCGTGTAGCAACATAACTCTTAGTCAGACTTGGAAAGTTTCAGTAAATCTTCTTCCAGGTTATGCTTAAAAGGGCTCTAATTAGGATGGTTCTTTGTTCCCTTTTATACTGCTGGTCTTGAGAACATTCCACTATGTTCAAAAAGCTTAAGAGATCATAAACTCAGATTTACAGTGCCAAGACATGTGTGAAGGAAAGGGGCTTTTTGCTTAGCTAGAAACATTACAGATAAGATGTCACCTGCAAAGTCGCCTATTTAATCTTGTGTTTTCAGAGTAGCCAATGCTGGCATTTCTCAAGGGTTGACTACAATGATGACATCTTTAACAACTTTTCTAAACCTTCCTTTAAACCAAACAGCTCAGCACATACATGCACAAGTGACCATTACACCAGCTAACTCCTTTTCWATGGGTAAGTGGTCTGTTACTTGGTTTTACCTTTACAACGCCCAGAAAGTGTGTGGTCTTCTTGCCCTGTAGCACTGCTCTGTTGATGGATCCAGTCTAGGTCATCTCTGGTGCCTTGAATCATTCCACAGATATTTTCAAATTCAAAAGCACACTGGTCCAGAAGAGTGTGAGTTGAAGCTGAAAAAAATGCATGTGTGGTAACCTCTAAAGAAGTATTCCATTTAAAACAAATTTGGATATTTCTACTCTGATTTGGGTTTTTGTTTACGTTGTTACAGGTATCACGTACAGAAGATCTAATCACAACAGATACGAGTCCTAAGACAAYAATTCAAGAGAAGGAAAGGTTAGTTTGCAGAGGGATTCCCTACATAAAGATACTAAAATCCCACCACACTGCAGAAGCTTAACAAACTTGCATGTGTCAGATGAAACAGTGACTGCTGGTAGCTGTCTCTGTGCCTGCTTTTAAGTCTTGGGGACACAGTTGCTTTGTGAATAGTGATGTTGATTAAAGATGTTACCATCCCATTCTTGTATTTAACTGCTGGAGATTATCAGTCTCCATGGCTCACATGGCTACCTGGATTCAGGAGCATGGTTTAACTCACTTCAGGCAAAGTCTGTCCAGTTAGCTTAGGTCAATTCAGCTAAGTTTACTGMAAGTGGATGTTCCTGTTGGCAGAGCTGTGGGAATAATAATTCGTTGCTAAAAAGTACAGGTGGTGATAATATCTTTAACCAACTGAGCAACCAACTGGAAAGAATGACAGACTCTAGACTTAGCCCATGCCAGGTGCAAAATTATGCATCTGGTCTAAATTTCAGTAAAAGAGAACAAGGCACGGTTGCATTCACCTTACAGCAGAGGCACAGAGAAACTGTCCACAAAACAGCAGAACACAACTGCAGGTCTGAGCCCCTAGGAGCAACATAGAAGATGGGAATGAACTATCTTTCACTGACTCATTGTACTGTTCCAAAAGTAATGACAGTTAGGGACAAGGAAGAAATGAACAGTCTGAGTCTGCACCACAGGCCCTCTTCAGTGTTGGCTCAAGAACATCTGAGAATAATTATCTTGTTTTTAGAGACTTAAGGRAGATAAATCAGACAGGCTAAAGTGTAAATATAGGAAACAGTTTGCCATACTCAAGTTATGACTTACTGCAGTTATACATGCGATTGAGTCTTTCCAGGTCAATAGCACTGAAGTCTAGACGTTGTCCAATGATGTTATTAAATGCTGGTATCTTTGTTGTGATTGTGGGGATGCTCTCATTTTTGTTAAACGAAAATGGTGCATAGTGCATCACTGATTCATAGTCATAGGGGGTGTTCAGGTCAGTGATGAAGCTGTCATCATACTTCAGAAAGTTGTGTTCCATGTCTGCAAAAAGAACAGAAAAATGGTTCATTCTTAGAGTAAAAAGAAAATAAATTGATTTAGTAAGGTCTATTGGATACAGTTCTCTCAGGTAGAATTGATATACCCCAAAGCAATTGCTTTCAGATAAAGGGTTCAAATTCAATGTGATTTGTTTACGAGGTGACTTGGACAACAAAACATCTTTAGACTGCAGTTTCCTGCCTCACGTGAGTTCTGTATGTTCAAAATCAAATATAAGCCAGCCATAAAGACCTGTGATAAATTGGAGGTCAGATTAGATTGTCTAATGGTCCCTGGTAAACATCCTGAAGGAATAAATTTAAAGATGAATATACTCCATTCCAGATTCTGTGATCATTGATGCAAACATTTCCCAGGATATTACACACCACAGGAACAAGGAGAAGTCCCTTCGCTCATCAGGGGGGCAAGATGACAGTTCTGAGGTGTCCCCAGCTTCTGCTGTCCTTCAGTGCAAAGAACATGATATGAATGTGTGAAAGCAATGAGGTTACCCTAGATTGATGGTATTGTTACCATTACTACAGCTACATCCATTTGCATGTTTTTGTTTTATTAATCAAAAATTTTTCTGAAAAGTCTTATGGAAACATGTTTCTTGCAGTTTCTTGGTGAATTAATTTCTTCTAAGAGAAAGCATTCTTTTTTCACTGTGGAAGTGAAAGTATCCTCTGAGGCAGAGAGAGGGAGCATTTCACACACTTCAGTGTGGAAGTCAGGAGAGAATCCCAGCATTTCCACAGAAAATAGTTCCAGAATATTTGGGTTCATTCTCCAAGAAGAAACAGCACATGACTGACTGAGTGGATAATTACGGCTTCTCTGTGTACAACTGCCCTTCCTTTCTGAAGCTCTATACTGAACACAAAGGTCTTCAGTCCAAGGGTCTAGATTATGTAAGAGCTTGGGGGTTATTTTCTTACAGATACTTGAACTGGACCTTTTATCAAAAAGMGTGAGAATCTTGCTAATCAAGGACTATCACTTTTTATAGCTGGGAATAAAATCTTGGCAGAACACAGCCTTGTGTAATAATGCTGTTCTTTAAGATTGTTATCAAGTAAAGAGTAACTTTTAGATGTTCTTAAATAAACCCTTCAGTGAGAAGGCAGCTTCATTTTCTAGGCTTACTGTGTGTTTTCTCTGAAGTCTAATAAGCTTACTAGCTTTTCTGTCAGCAGGAACATGAATAAGAGATCTTTCTTTCTAATCAGACACCTATTTGCACTGAAGTGTATGGAAATGTATTAGGGTCAAGACTGTTACCATGCTATTAAATTTGGATTTTCAGGTCATTAATGAGGAAACAGATGGAGAAACAGACACATACACACTAGTCTTACTTCCCTTTAGAGCAGCGGATAATATTTCAGGACAAGTTTAAAAAAAAAAGGAAAAAGAAAATCCAAATCCAGGCTGAAGGGCCTTGCCTGAATGAAGGCYTGATAAACTGTTTGTGTTCTTGGGGTTTGTGCCTTTCTCTGTAGCGTACAATAAATGCAGGCTATACTGACCCAAACACAGTGGAATTTGTTTAACCAAGAGTGACTCATCTCATGCTAGCATAGTCATCTATGCCTAGACACACAGCTCCTAGACATACACATAGAGATAGATGTCTGTGTTGAGATGTATCAGTCTACGAGCTGAATCCTAAACCAAAAGCCACAAGAAATAAATTCTGATCATTGGCTAAATCCAATGCCAACTAGGTCATCAAATTAACCTTTCTGTTCCATCTCCAATCTTTTAGTTCCTTCGGATAGTTTTAGTTAAAGGTTTCTATCTATCTAATGCATTTTCCTCACTGAAAATAGGATTATGTAGTATGGATACAAACCTCTGGAAGGTAGGAATCAACTCTAATGATATCAGACTAGCCCCAGGAATTAGTACAGTCAAGATAATGTTACACTAAAGTGCGTCATCTGCTTCATYCTTCTGGTGTTTCATTTTTGTGGCTCCTCTCACCACAGATGAAGTGAGAGCATCCAACARAGTATTTTTGAAAATAAAGAAAAAAATACTTGCATGGAGAAGTGGCACTGTTTTGTTGAGATTTCAGTAGCTCTGTATAACATGAAGCTCATAATAATTCATTATAAAACTCTTTGTTTAAGAGGTGGTTAGTTACAGTGCACAGCAGAATGGATCCAGCAACGTCTGAATCCCGAAAGTCAGGCTCTAGATGTTACTATCACCACCATCATCACCATCATCACCACGATTCAAGTTGAGAACAAGAAGATGAATTGGTTTTAGTGCTTTTCATAACAATAAAAATCATGGTCTGCAAAATCATCATCTGCATCCCATCCACTGCTCAGCCACCCCAAAAGAGAATGCAGTTACAGGGCAGAGGGAAGTGTGAATGCACATGGCCATACAGCTTGGAACAATACAAAATAACAAATACTGCACTTAGAGGTCATTAGGTATAGCTTGTATAGCAATTCTTACCTATCCAAGTGAGAACATAGAGCTCTCTGGATCCTATTCATTTCTGATGCCTATTTTGCATGTGTTTTACACTTATCTGCAAAATTGGCAAGTGCATAACCCTGAAGACCAAAATGATCTGCTTGTCTATACGGAGTACAAGCAATAGCAGGACAATTTAGATGCACTAGCATCACAATGCATCACTGCTGGGAGCAAGAGAAGAGTTTACACTTGATGCCTTTGCTAGCATGCCTTTAAGAATTTGTTATTCTTAAGACTACCAGTTACTCTTTTCAAATACATTATCATTAAATAGTAAGGGAGACAGACTCAAAGGAGACAGAAGGAGAAACTGTCTAGAGACCAAGAGGACTATAGAGAGTTTGCTGAAACTCATGAAGCTACCAAATCTGATGAAACTAAACATGAAACCAAGGACCTGCAGAGATACAGTGGGTAGTGGAGAATGGAACAGAGCCCTATTTTATGTATCTCATCTGATCTAGTCTTTTTAAGCTTCTTTATGTACAAAGTAAATCTTTCCAGTTTCTGGAAGACCTGAGTCTCTGAGTATAAAACCCTTTCAGACCTTGATAGGGCCTGACATTAAAGAAGAGGCCATGGTAGAACCTTAAAATTCAGGGCAAGTTGGAGTTCCACCACACCAACCCAGAAGATCATATTTCACATTACACTGCAAGAGAGGAAACAGTCTCTTAGAGAGGGAAAGTGTTTTGTTCAAAATCAGAGAATAGACCAGTCCTGCAATCAAGGGGCAAAAAACCTCTGACTTCCAAGGAGCACTGCTCTCCTCTGGGCTTAGATTGTTCCTTATCTTCCACCCTCTGGAAAGTGTATGGAAACCATGCTTCATCTACAGATTGATTTACAAGGTCTCGCATGTGGCCCTATRTCACTAAACTTACATCTTTAAGGCTTTAAAAACTAGGCAGGGAGATACCATCAGTCTGTACTTCATAAAATTTAGCTTGAAGTTCAAAACCAACCTGCAAGAATTTCATCCCACCAGATTGTCACATAATCATCCCGGTCCATCCTTGACTGCTCATGGTAAAATCCCAAAGCATGCAGGATCTCATGTTCCACAATTGCTTTGTAGTCACACCCTGACCCAATAGAGAGGTTCTGTCCAGTCTGCTGGTCTCCCACCATCGACCAACATCTGAAAAAGAGATTTCATTGTCTATTAAGTATTCTTTTCTGTATTTAAGGTCCCAATCTGCTCACTGGATTTAAAGTAATATGAAAAAAGATTTAAATACAAAACAAATGTATTCATTATTATTTAATTGTTGACCATGTGCCTTGATGCTCTGCAGAATGAAGACAACCTGAGCCCTGAAGACCTGCTATCACATGCATGAGGCCAGCCATGTTACATACCCTCCAGGTTAGAAAAGGTCATCCCTGATTTTTGAGATCTGCAGTTTTGTCCTATATCAGCTGCTGTTTTGCCAAGAAACAGGACAAGAAACATAGTACATAGATAGAAACAGCAAACTCATCAAGGGAGACCGAGCTTTCTTTCAGTCACTTAGAGTAGAGAAAAGATCACCAGTAGCTAGAAGGATGTAGCATTATTTGGCTCTTTTTAAGAGCAACTATACAATACATTGGCCTGGGTTGCGAAAACATATCTACTTGTGTAAGGATTCAGCTCCTCTCCACAGCTCAGCAGATGCCAAGCATGCTGAGGAGGAGAGGAGCCCCTTGGCAGTTCACTGGGGATTTCTTGATGTAGCCCAGGAGCAAGTTCAAAGAATATATTCAGAGGTTGTTTCACGCACCAGTGAAATGGAAACATCCCCAGATGAGAAAGAGGAAGCTGCTGGAGAGAACACAGGAATGGTTGGGATTCACCTCATTAAAGAGGAGCCATCTAAACCTTAAATGCTCGTTCCAGGTTCATCATCTCAACATCCTCTGTGGTCAGCAGAGGGGGGCAGCTGCTTTCAAATTATATGTCTAAGAAAATGAGACAAATTGTTCTCTTGATGGCCTTTTTCTTCACTGACTATAAATGAAGCTTAAACAACAAGGTTAGACTAAACCTTCAGACTGTGGAAGTCAAATGAGATGAATTCCAAACTGATCCTACAGAGAGAAATTAAACAGAAACTGATATAACTCTTACCCATCTTCTTTTCTGAAAAATATGTAGTTTGTCTCTCCTTCATACGGCTTGAAATCAATGCAGGATTTCAGACGGAACATTTCAAATGCTTCCAGAATGACTCCTTTGGCATTCAGATCTGGAAAACATATTTCAGGAACACATGTTTTAACATRCAGCAGATCACTCTCCCTGGAGAAGTGACAAATAGACAGAGATATATATGTGGGACCAAAAGAAACGTGATTGAGTTTGATTAAATTATTATTTTATGATAGGTGTAGGAAAAAAATTAGTCTTAAAGGAGCAGTGTGGTTATTAGTGAATTTTAAAGTAAGAGAGCCCTTCCGAAAAAAAAAAAGAAAATCTTACAGTGACTCCAGTGCAAACAGRGTTTGGACTTAAAATCTGAATAAAGTATCTGCATTACCTAGGTTATCACCCAAAATATAAGGAATGGGGAACTTCCATCTGTAGATTTCATTTCTTAGGGCATTTCGCTGATTTYGCTGAAAAGAGAATTAACAGCTGTTGATGATGATGCTGTTGTAGGAAGATGGGTTGATTTGCACTGAAAATACAATTAAGACAAATAATAGCTACAACATTTTACGTTACTTACTGGGAGCAAGATATCCCCCTGAAAGAGGTTCAGTCCAGCAGCTGAAAAGCAGTTTAATGAAAGATAATTGAAATGAAATATCAAATATATTTTAATTCATAAAGCATATGAATACCACCTATTTATGAAGTGTTCAAGTTTTATGTCCTCAGACATTTGCAGAGAATAAAGAAGGATTAGCCTCTATATTTACACTGGCCTCAAAGTGACAGCAGCTTTTACTCAACATTTACTACTCAGCAATGGCTRCATTGTGGGTGGCAGAAATCTGATGGCCTGTGTGATAACCTCTTACTTGTTACCAGCCAGTGGCAACAGTCACATGATGAAACAGTATTCTAGAGAACATAGCAATTTGTAATAATGCTTCAGGAAGCAATGTTGTCTAGTATACCATCGAAGGATATGTGGAAATTTGCATTACAGAGCATAAAAAATTAGAGAAGGTACAGTGTTGTGTCTTTTCCTTTTGATTACCTTACTGCTTATATAGAAGCTCAACAAAACATTTATGCTATTGTCCACTTTGTGAAACTCTATAAAAATCATCTATAAAGATGGAGGAAATGTTAGTAGTGRTACTCCAAAGCCTTTCCTATTGATACAGCATATTACAGCCTCARGTGAAAGATATCTGTATCCTTCATTTATATAGAGTTACAACCTGACTCCTACTTTTGTCCAARCCTTGAAGAACCTTGRAGTCTAGGATGATTTCAAGAGTCTRTGCAAAACTGCCTGAGGAAGATAATYTGGAGCCCACTTCATTGTATCTGTTTTTTTCTCTTGTTACCATGGTCTTCTCTTCCTGACCATCAGTCACCCACCTCTTTTTTACAATGCTGAAGCTTCAGCTTTCTGCTTACAGCTTTCTTGGATGGACTACAGGAGAATTTAGACATGAACTCACCTAAGTTTATATCTGGAATGTCTTTGATTATCTCACCAGCGTCTTGTGCTGTAAGACAGATAAAACGTAACACAKTCAGATGTGGTCATACACAGCAAGCAAAAGAAAATGCTTCAATACTTAGCTCAAAGAATCCTTACCAACTTCACTGGAGAGATGCCTGACCTGAAAGAGAATAAAACACAGTCAGCATAAGGTACAGTATGTCTCTGGAATGAGAGGAAACTAGAAACCAGGTCTGTTACTCTGTACTTACAGAGATTGGAGTACCATGAGCATAACATAATAGGAGAGCTAGGCAGGGCAGGAAGCTGGTGGAGCCCATTTTTGCAATGGAGAAAAAACAAACTGATCCCTTTCAACTGTTGCAATTTATAGGGCTTGCCGCTGAGATTTTCACAGAACATTGGCCAACCACCTTTGAGCTTTCCACCTTTGTAGCATTATTAAAATAGCAAGGTTTCCCTGCAAAATGACACGTGATGGCATTGTTATTATTATTTACCTAAGTTCACTTTGAAGGAATATTACAGAGGGGAATGTGATAACTTTTGATCTTCAGTCCACATGGTGAAAGGCCAGCCCAGACTTCATGTAAGAAGATCTCACCCTAGTCCAGAGTTGCTGATTCCTTCCACTGAGTTCACTCTGTGGTCTTGGCTGCACAGGTCCAGATGCATGTACTTAAGCAGATCTATTCTGGGTTTATTGGCACTGCAATGATACTAGAATTTGGCYCATTGCTGGTTTCAATTAATAATTAACATCACATTATAAAACTTAGAGATAAGAGAGAGATAATYATGAACTCTCTGGCAGTGGTTTCCCAAGGCTAGTTCCATCCCAGGTCTGATGCCCCAGTACACAACATGTCACCCCTGAGCTCCAGAGGTAGTCACACACCAGTAGCTCCTGGGCCATTCAGTTCGATGCCCTTTTCTTTTCCTGAGAGTTTCAAAGAGAGCTTAGACCTTACAGGTATAAAAGAGGAAGTAATCCCACCCCTCATCGTGCTACCCTGCAAACTGAAAGATTGAAAATTTTTGTTCCGCAGTTTGCTGTCTTCTTTTTGAGGGGACATAGGTCAAGGAGGGCTCATGGGCTTACTGAGACCTGAGATGTGAACCAGAAGGAGAAAATGTTACTGAGGCACTTGTTATAAACCTAACAAGATGAACCTGATCTGTCAGATCCACTATCCCCCCACAACAGGGGATCTTTTCAACAGTGGTATTTTTTCTTTCAGATAACTTGCATATTTTAAAAATATTGTCTTGAGGGTGATATGAAATTGGTTAGCTTCCTGGTCCATTCATTTTGTTCTTTGCTCTGATTTAGTCCCCTAGTTCTTCACTTGCTAATTAACCCTTCTATTTCAACTCAGAGTCAACCAGCAATTTCCTGCATCTGTACAGACGATGTTTATAAAGTTTTACAAAGTGGACAATAGCTTAAATGTTGTGTTGAGCCTAACCATACCTAAGGGTGAGTAGGGCAGGAGCTCTGGCAGTAAATAAGAGTAAATGGGCTTGATTGGCAGTCTCAAACACTTCTGAATCAACTGGATGCTCTCCGGTGCCAGCTCATGGACTGCAAAACCTATGGTCTGCAAGTGCTCAACAGTGCACTTCTTTCATTCATGATCATACAGTCTCCTTCTGTGGACAACTCTCACTACCTAGAAAGAGCCAGAAAGAGCTCCTGTAAACTCTTGATGATCCTGCTCTGAGTGGGATTTCCGAGATAATGGCTCCCTTGGAGACTCGCTTTTGTTCCTAGGAGCAGCAGCCACTCCGGGGATTAACAGCAATTGGTTATTCTCTTCTAGTACTATCACAAACAGAGCTTTTAAGATAGGAGCCCCTTTTTGTTAACACATATACATCTAAAAGATGTACATAAGAATGAATGTAAAAGTTTTTCATATAAATATGGGGACAGCACATAGCAAAAGGGAGAGATAGAGAAGTAGAAGCAAAGAAGAAAGGAATGAAAGCAAGCAGGTCCCAACCTGACACCAGGGACCTTGACTCCAGTTAGCATGAAATCTAAGGACAGGCACTCACTTTACTCATATGACATCTCTCCCTCTCTCTTTATTTTGGTGAAGTAAGAGTCTGAATTTACGAATATTGTGATCTGTATGTAAATCTCATTGGGAATTTGGACCTTAGCCTGCATGCTTGCTGCCCTCAGCCTTAGAGATCTCAATGTGCAGGCATCATTTGAACTAATTTCCCTAAATCAGTTTCATTTTTGCACTCTCTGAGTGTGCATGTGGCTCATAGTCACATGCAAAAGCCCTACACATCAGACTTAAAGAAGCATGTCTCAAAATACATCATGTACAAGCTGTTATCACAAACAATCAGAGAGAGGCAAAACACAGCACAAAGACCATGATTTGGAGATGTGTGGCAGTACACGTGAGAAAAGAGCAAAACCTGAAGTAGCTTGAAAACAACTTGTTTTTAAGCTCCCTTAACTTAAAAACTACCCAAGAAAGTAGAGGATGTCTGAAGATAAGTTATCTACACAGGCATGTGTTTGGGGTTACTAAAGACAGTTTTTTGCATCCAGCTCATGCTATACTAACGCAATGCAACATATTCATATAGCACCTTTCATGCACAACATATGCATCCCCAATTGCGTCCCAAAATCTAACCATACTGCCATACTGTTTTCATGAAAACTTGCCCGTAATGTTAATTGAGTCTAAAAGCAGATAAAGCATGCCATTCCTCAGGTAATAACTTAACATGGTGGATACTTGGGAGTGAGCATTAGAGAAAGCCGAACTTGTGGAAGCTGTAATGGCCGTGCAGGAATGGAAGGTCTGAAACAGGATCTTGGAGAGTCAAGCGCTGGTGCTCTTGTCTAGGCAAGACTGGTCAGAGACTACAAACACTAGAACTGAAAAGGAAACCTTGCCAACAGCAAAGATAAACAACATAAGGGAAGAGAAAAGACTGGATACAACTGAGAGAAACTCTTTGCTACATGGGCCAAAATGATCTATGGGGAGCCTATGTGTTTACTCTCTTAAAACTAGCAGGGAAGCTTAGTTCAAAATCTTAAAATGACAAAGACGCAGAACATATGAAGTAATGTATTTTATTTGTAATGGATGCAATTGTAGTTGCTTGCAATTGCAGTGAAGAGATTCAGAGCACTTCAGTGATACACTGGGACTGCAGATGTAATCAAAGGGGTGAGAGCTGTAAGAAAAGATGACTACAGCAATGAATGTAATGCATAGAGCATAGCACAGTTCTTTCCTATATGTTAGGCTGACTTTCAAGGGTGAATAACAGAGCAGTTCATCCTAATCACTCCAGAGGTTGCAGAGGTGCCCAGAGAAACAGCTGAGAGGGCAAACTGGAGGGGCAGAGAGTAGCAGATATGCATTGAGCTCCTGCTTGCGCTCTTGTCAGGTACAGTGGGGGATCTTGGGGCTACTGAGTTCAGATGGGAACTGGAGAGAGACTGGGACAAGAGAGGAGGTTGCTTGGGTCAGAGATGATATGAAACTGGGATGGGAGGTGAGGAGAGAAGTTGGAAAGGCTTGAAAATAGGTGGGAGGAAAGGGGCAGACGCTCAGTGGTTATAGAGGCAATCTGCAATTTTTGCCAGAGGGTAACAAAACACTGTCTCTGGTCTCAAAGTGAATATTAAAATGGAAAGACTGGACCTTTATAAAGGTGACAATATTGAATTTAACATCTGGAAATTGAGCTGAACCAGATCTTAATTGGCTCCTAACTGCAGTCTCCTAACAAGGCTTTCACTTTTGTAGATACCATTTCACCACTGCTTGTGAGCTCACTGGCATCCAGATCACACAGAGGGTCTGAATTGCCCTCAGTGAATTACTCCTGGTACAAAGTGCTGTCAAGGAAAGCAGAATCAGGCTCAGCTGCTTTTCTCACTTGCAAGAGTTGCCAAATGCCCTACATAAACTGCAGAGAAGCAGGGCCTTTCCATATGCCAGGAATGTAGACTTCCCTTCGCGTTTTATTAAACACTGTGTGTTCCTGGTTAAAGATTCACAGTAAGCAGTTTTCCTTGCAGAAGTGTTTCCATTCTCGAGTGTAATGAAAGCAAGGACTTTGCAAAACTTTTTCATGATGAACCAGAGAAAAAGCCTCCGGCCAGGACAGCCCCTAGCCTGGGTCACAGGCTCAGCTGYGTGGGGTGATGCTGGTTCATGTTCCGTTGCTACCACATTCATAGCAGGCGCCACACTGGCTGCTCCTCTTTGAGACAAGTGCTCTAACCGCTGTGTTGGAGTCAGAACTGGTTTCATGATTTGTTTATGCACAGTGTTACCACTTTTGAGGCACTGTTGTTGCCCAAAGGAAACTTGTCCCAGTGATAGGATTTGTCTCATCAACCGTTAGCCGTTAGTGAGGGATCCTTTTACAGAAAATGGAGACAGCACATCAGAAGAACAATTCATCACGTGTATCTTGGGATGGACTGGATTGCTCTCCAGAGGTACCCGTTGCTCTCTAATGAACCACAGAGGAATCTAGAAAGCTCAATTTTGGACAAGCTAATATGAGGTGAGATGAACCCAGTCATCGGAGATGGGGCTGTGTCACAGAGGACAGGCATGTACAGTCCCTGTGGCCTTTTCATAGAGGTGTCTGCCCACCAMAACTGCCCTAGACACCTCTTTTCTATCTTCTCCTCCCCTGCCTCTTTTTTCAGGGCAGAGTAGCAACATGCGTTCCCAGCAAAAATTGCAGCCTCAGGAAAAAGGCTTTTGATYGACAACTTCTGTTTTTCGTGGTCCAATAAACAACCACTTCATTTTCAAAACAGAATTTTCTTAGGTAGGAAGTGATTTGGGAGTGGGTGCAAATAGGAGCACCATTAAATAAGCTTATTTTCAGGATGTAGAAGTATAATCTGGCCTGAAAATCTGATCTTCCAAGATCAGAGAATCAAAGTTATTCAAAGGGTCATGCTGGATATTCAAAAATCCAGACACCTTAAATCACTAGGCATCTGAAAACCTGGTTCCTGGAGTAGGTCACACTAGGTGTTTGTTAATCAGCATCATCTTTTGTGCTTTCTTGACAAACAGAATACTACRTACATGAATTCCAGCGGGGATTTTGATAATACAATACTATATCTTCAAAATTTGCAAAGATTAAAAGATCATTGTTTTTAAGGAATTTTTTCCAACGCAGCTCCCTGTGTGTCAGGAATGTATTCCAGCCCACACCTCGGCCCACATAACAGTTGCAGAAAGAAGAAAAACTTCCAGTGATTGATGATTTGTCCCACTGCAGAGTGTYATTTCTGCCTATTGTGCAAAAATATACAAGTAATTAAAGCTGATCACTAATCAGCCTAATAGTGTTACATGCAGACAAATCCAGCCCAATCTTCTGGCTTTCAGTATTTTTCTCTAGCTGAGAAAACTTTTGCATTCCTATATTTCTCCTTGATGCACTCTGACTTACCAAATACTAGTTGCGTTGCATCTGTAGTAAAGCTAAGGCTGAGGGAAGGCTGAGGGACATCGTGTGGATTACATCAGGGTCTTGATCCAAAACAGACCAGATAACTTGTCTGTGTCCAGCTGGCCATTCAAGAAGGCCATCATTCTGACTGCTGCAGAGATGGAAAGTAATCCCCATGTAATTCGTGTAAGGTGAAGTGTGTCTTCCATGAGGATACAGCTGTAAAGCAAAGGCATAGCCTTCCGAGCTGTAAAATACAGGGCTTATGATACAATCGCCTTTTGAAGTACTGTTAAAAAGCGTTGTGAAGTTTCTGATGTGCCAGATATTGGTAGGGCAGTGTGTCTCTGTCAGGCTGGTGTCGTCGATGGCAATCCCCCCCCCTCCCCCTGCAGACTTGGCTGGATCTCCTTTGCTGCCCTGAAACCCATAGCAGAATTTGGTTTGAACACAAAAGGAATGCTGACCAATTTCCAGTGATGTTCTTCATCAGCTGAAGGGAGAAATATATCCATCTAACAATGAAAAGTCCAGAGCACAACCCTAAGTCATGCTAGGTCTTCCTCAAGCTTCCTGTGATCTATTTGCCTAAATCTGGTGCCCTGCACCCAAACTAATTTAAGAATGGTCTTAAAGAAACCACCGCTGGGTCAAATTCTGCTTTTATGGGCCCTAACTCTGGAATTACTCAACTAAAGTAAATGAAGGTTAGATTTACAGGGGAACTTAAGCAAATTATCATATGAGAAACCATCCCAGGCCTGACTAACATCAAAGTTCATCAGCACTTCAGCTACAAAAAAAGCATACTCACCTACCTGTGATAGTGTGCAGCTTTTCCATCCTCCAAAAGTTTCCAGCGCCATCACCTTTCTTAACCCAGATAACTAGCTTATCTTGTGCACTTCCATTTAACCTGTAGAAGAACTGAAGGCATTTTTCTTTCCTCCTTGGATAAAGAATGTGAGATTCCAAAAGAGCTGACTGACCAGTATGTCCAGTTTTTGTATCTAAGTGCATGAAATAGCCTCTCTCTAAGAAACACATAACACAGTGATGCGATATGAGTTTTTGCTCCATTCAGTGATGAAACTCCAGTGCTAAATAAGCTTTAGTACAGTTTCTACTTGCCTGGTTAGTAAATTATTTTCAAAGTAGAAAAATGTTTCAATAGAAARGAATTCTCTTAACATTGCAGATCAGTAGTAAAATGAGAATGCACTGAAATGTGGCTTGCAAAGCAGTGTTCAGTTGACTAAATGGGGTACACATTCAGTTCTGTTCATTAGAAATGAAGTGCAAAATGAGCGTGAGCCAGTGCTATAAACATATACAAATATAAGTGAATGCACCTGCCTAGGGATTTTTTTGAAGACAAACTGGGAATTCGTTGGAAGGGTCCTGATAGGCCCTGGCATTCAAATTTTAAATCAGTCTCTTGAAGGGGGCTGAGCAGTAATAGTGTCAATATTTTCTGTATCTACAGGAAATATCTGTCCTGGTAGCATGGAGATTTTCAAGCTGCATCACACTGGGGATCTGCAAATACCCTGTGGTTGTGTCTATGGGTTTGCAGATTTCTGACCATTCGGGAGCTGAGTGATGCCAACTGCAGAAACCCTGTGGACAAYGATGGATCTGAAACCGCCACCTGATCCTAGTCTGAGCTTCACTACCACCTCCAGCTGCTTGTCTGCACTTGGGTGTGTTTCCATAGGCAGTGCTGGCATTCTGCATTAAGTTCCCCTTCCCCATACCTGTGCAAGCTGCCTATTTTCCACTAACCGCTGACCCATTTGCTCTCGGGGAGCATCTGAAGGCTGGCTGTTTAGTGTTTACGTCGTTGTCTTCTCCCACAGTGAAGACAGGCAGTTAATTGTCTGTGACTAGGCGCGCAGGGCAGGAAGCGGCTGTCAGCTCCTCAGCCACATGCTCTATCACACATCGCAGTCTTTACAGTGTCAGCAAACCACACATCCTGCAGACTGCATGCAAACAGCCCACTGAACAACAGCCAAACAGGCTCATTCCTCCACAAACAAGAAATTGCTCCTTCCTCGCCAGCACTGAGACCTAAACAACCCCCCGACTCTTGCTGCATCCCGCTTGCTGACTCTCCCGAGTGCCGGCTGCTGCCTTTCACCCTTCCCCAGATCTGCCTTCTCGCCCAGGCACATCCAAACCTTCTTTTCCATTCTATATTTTTTCCCCTCTCCTGCACCATGGAGGACTTCTGTGSCTGACTGCCCCTTGTGGCTTTGGACACTGATGTGCCTGCCTGGGACCACTTGTACGCAGCACCGCCAGGCTCGTGTGCATCTGACTTTCAAAAAAAAAAAATCAAAAAAAAAATCTTTTTCTGCTGGAGGACTTTTGGAGTGTCTGTACAATATTCCTCTGGGGTGCTCAGCTTTTTCTCCCACYGCCCTTAAAAACAAACCCTAAAAACAAATCCTGTATCCCAATAGCAATCAAAGTACTGCAAAACTCAGTACATACATATTTGTTTGAATTCAATATATGCTTGAATCGGTGCTGAGCCAAAGCCTTCATCTAAAGGACCCCTGCAATACTCTCCTCAGAAAAGGAGAAATCACAGCTGCTTTATTTCTCAGATGATTCTTCAGCCTCCTCACGTGSTGTAGCTCCAACAAACTTTAAATTAGCAGCTGCTACACTTTTCAGACATGGYTCCTTATTGCTCAGCACCTAACTCCCAAAGAAGTCTCCTGAGGGTGGTTGCTTCCTGCTCTGTCACATTGCTGAAACTCRGCTTGCTATTCTGTTGATCCTGAAGCAGCTGCTGGGTCAGAATTTGTTTATAAACAAAGTCTGTGTTTTCTAATGTTTATCTAACTATATACTTCTGTGGGGACACCTGAAATGAACTCCTGTGCCAAGGGAAGTGTCTTTGAGCTTTTTTCTTTAACTAAAAAAGCTAGAAAACAACCATCATGCCACAAATATGCAGAAAAGGAGGACTGATCCTCACCTGACTCTATTCCATGGGGTTCCACTGAAGTTAGCCACTGCAAAGTGGTGGAGCGCCCTTGATTTTAATGGAACTACAACCAACRTGCAGCAGCTAAGTCTCAAATTCTCCTTTCCTCATAAGATGTTACAATATAGGAAAGAGGTTTAAGGAAGAGTTAAACATTAAAAAATGAAAATGWTTATCCTTTCTACCTGAAAAGTTAAGAGTCATATTTACCTTCAGATATACAGTGATTAGGCTTAATATTAGGCCTTTTCTAATGTCTGTTGTTTATCTCTGTGTATTTTCATTTTCACATGTCTTAAAACCATGGTGCAGTCTAATAACCATCCAAAAATAGAGCTGCTACCTGCACAGTCTCCCACCAAGGTATGATGTTCATATCCTGGTTTGCCCAGTGTGTGCTCCCAGTCAGCATCATCTTGTCCACTSTGCACCATCCCACAGATACTGGTGTGTTCTAGGGAGCACTGATCCAAGAAGGTGAGGCTTGAAGCTGCCAGGAATAGGGTATGGTATTTTACCATGTCCATCAATGTCAAATAAGGCTTTTACTATCATTCCCTGATGGCTTAAGTACARCATTTAACTTCAGAAAATGTGTTCTTAATGCAGCCAAAGATTACACAGGCTTCTGCATCTCCATCTCTGTTAACACACATAAACTGTGCTTCCTCCTGAAGGCAACATCCCTCTCTTTCTTCCACTCTCCATTGATACTTCCTTGCTGGGACCAGGCTTGGCCCCTGAGTACTAGTTTTTGCTTTCMGATATTTGTCATTTTCTCTAAGCCTGTCTGTGTTACTGTTAGACCAATGATTGGTTTTGCTGGGTTTATATTAACACAGTATGTCAGTACCACAGAGTAGTGGAGTATTTGCTTTCATAACTTTGCCCAAGAAAAGTACAATTATCCACATCCATATTTCTGACCCCCGTTGTCTTATCTAACATCACACAGGCAGTAAAAGAAACTTGAAATACTCTGACTTCAGAGATCCCAATTCCAGGCTACTGATATCTGAATATTTTATCTTYGTTAGCAGCATCCCTGAATGAAACACGTATTATTACAAGTAAGCTCACAGTGAAGTCCATGTGCATGAAAGATATTAGACCCTTGATTCACTACARAGCTGTTCTATAAACAAATGAGGATCCAGCCACCATGGAGCATGCTGCTGCATAAGAACTATAATTTCTTTTAGCATCCCAAATACTTATTCCTGTGCCTGTCAGGTGATCCAATCCATGCTATTGTGAAGCACAAATAAGGATTTTCAAACACATGTATGGGAATGAACTTACTGCAGTTGTACATGTGATTCAACATCAGTAAGTCAGTCCGGCTGAAATCCAACCTCTGCCCAATAATCTCATTGAATTCAGGATTTTTTGTTGTAATAGATGGGATGTTGCTATTGATGTTGAAAGAATATGGTCCATAGTGCAAGACTGACTCATAGTCATACRGGGTATTGAGGTCATCAAGGAAACCATCGCTGTGTTTGTCAAAGGCATATGCAAAACCTAGTCAAAGACATACAAATACGGTTAGGCAAAACTGGAAATAAAAATGAGCACAAAGCTTTTCAAAATGCTTTATCCATGACTAAATATTGCTGTAGTTGTCAACATGTAGGCAGTCATTTTTAATTGGAAGTATTTTGGCAGAGAAACTAATGCATCCTAYAATAGCAGTTAGTGAAAACAATTGGCAGTGCCACTGGTAAAAGGAACATGCAGCTAAAGATAATTCTCAGTCATTTCAAACCTGCCGTGTACCTTCAGTAATTTCATCCCACCATATCTGAACATAGTCATCACGATCTGTCCTGGATTGCTCATGGTAAAATCCCTAGGCATGCAGGAGCTCATGTTCCACTATGGCTTTATAGTCACACCCCTCTCCTATAGACACTGTCTGGCCACTCTGAAGGTCACCCGCATAAGACCASCACCTGTAAGGCAAAGACTCAGACACTGCATCCATCCACTCAGTTGCAAGATCAAGGTGTAAGTAACAGARTAATATTTTATAGAATCAACTGCCTGAAATTTCCTGTCTTCTTATTCTTGTCCAAACTAATTTGTAATGCCAGAGTATGAAAGAACATGTGTCTTTGYTGCTTTGTCACAGCCCAGCGATGAGGGCCTGTCCCAGAGGTGCAGCTGGCCTCCTTGTTTCGTTTTGCTTTCCCTGGAGGGCAGAGCCRTCCCTGCCGTGCAGCAGAGCATGTGCACTGAACTGTCTGCACGTCTCTGAAGGGAGGTGGTGATGGCAAATCTAGTATCTGCTCTCCCACTCTGGGTAGCCCCAGCTCAAACAATATAGGGAGGGAAGGAGCAGAAGATGAGCAGCACAGAAGTATATAGTAGGTACCTTATAGCCTCATACACTGAGCTGGCTGGTTATGTGTATASCAAAGTACCTAAATAAGTGGTCCAGTTTTCAAAGGTGCTGAACATCTTCCAGTGAACTTGGGTTGCATTGCCCTTCCTGATTGAGCTCCCAAACACAGATTTAAATCCTAACTTTCCATGTCCATTCAGAAATAATTCATCACAGTGTGTTAAAAAAAAATCCCCAAAATRCTATGCACCTTTTCCCTGTACCCCAGGGGATCTACTCTGGCTCCTAGACAGACACATGAGCTGGTATCACCAGCTTCCTCATGGTCMAGCCCAGCAAACAGAAGTTCCCCATGCCTAACTCTGGATGGTCACAGTGTTGGCACGTGCCATTGAGCCAGCTCCCTAGGTGCCCATTAGAATCATTGGACAGAAAAGAGTAATTGGGGTGTGAGCCACCAGATCTGTTTTATACTTCAGTTTTAGGTCAGATGGTTTATGCCCTGGAAGAGTCATCCCCTCTTCCGAACGCRAAGGCAGCCTGCAGTAACTTGCTTAATGGTAGAGGTTGCTGGTTTAAACATTTGGTTGGGTAAACCCAATTGTGTCTGGAAGCAAGGAGGAAGTTGTCATGCCAACACCCTCATGACATAGCCTATCACTAACTGACCCCAGGAGAATGTTATTCACTTGTTTTCCCTGAAGGCGTGCCAAGAAAGGGACTCTCTTCAGKAGCTGGTATGCAAATAGAAATAAAATATTGTTCTCTTACATTAAGAAAACATCAAGTGCAGATAATACTTTTGTCTGGTTAGTCTGCCTGCACAGATTTTTACCTCCAGTGTGATGCAAACAGGCTTTGGGTGAGAAATGTGGCTCAGATGTTTATGACCTCCGTACTAGCAAGAACGAAAATGAAAGTCTACGCAGTTGGGAAGATTATCAAAGCAAACTGCTCACAAAGCACATACAGAACACAGTGGCCCAAACCAGCCTGTTAATACAAAATTAGCCATCCAGCTTCTCAAATTTCAGGTAAGTTTTTTCCCCTTCATAGGGCTTGAAATCAACACAAGACTTCAGCCTGAACGTGTCAAAAGCCTGCAGGATAACACCTTTAGCGTTCAGATCTGAAAGATATAGAAGCGGTAACAATAACAATTGTTCTTCTTTTATGGTGTTACACTAAATAGCCATAATTCCAGGTAGAAAATATGAACATGTGTTAAAAATACCAATATGTATTAAAAATAGCTACTCGGATGAAAGAATAGGAGGCTGTTAGCAGAATTCCCTGACTAGGACAATCTTGGCAGAGGCTGTAGGGAGAGACAGTATCTTTTATTAGACGAGCTGATACAGCTGGAAAAAACAGGCAGACTTTTAAACAGCCAGAGTATTTCTCAGGTTTTAGTGGGTACTTTATTGCATGCCATTATGTAGTTTCAGCTGTCAAGTATTGTAAATTTTTGCCATTTCTAGCTTGGGGTTAGTAAACACAGAAAAGATCCATGGGATTATAACACTGATTTACTATTCATTTTAACAGCTAAATTGTTCAGACTCCTAAAAAGTCCCTAAAATTAGATGAAAACAAAAAGAAAGAATCCTCTCAACCTTCCAATTAGGAAACAGCTACTATTTGCTGCGGACAGTGCTGAGCTGGAGCTGTTAAGAAAAGATGAGGCACGAAAGGTGTAGTAGACCAACAAGCATGTTCCTAAATTCAGGATTTTCTGACTTCATTATCAAGACATCCCGACCAGATGCACAAACAGAAATCAAAGCATTTGATGCTCATCAGCATCAAGGCTGATCACTGGGGCAGTTACGCCGACAGCGTCGTGTGCCGTAGCAGAGTCACATTGCTCTGTCTGACCTGCAGTGCCAACAGCGTAACGCAGCGTAACTGGACGGCAAACGAGGCTAAAGCACTCCRGAGAGCTGTACAAAACCAGGGTATTTCTAATGCAAGTAATACTGCAGTAAAAAGCCTTATTACCCAAGCTGTCAGTAGGATATAGGGGATGGGAAATTTCCATTTGTAGGAGCTGTTTCTCAGAGCATTTCTCTCCAGCTGTTAAGGAAATCAACATATTTGTGTTAACATACTAGGCTCAATCTAGACACTTGCTGAAGCTGATTTAGATCAGTAACACATACCGGTAAGATAATATCACCTTCAATAAGCTGCCTTTCTGTTTCTGAAATGAGATAAACAATCATTTAAGCCACAGGGATGTATCAAGGACTACAGAATGTTTTTGCAAAGTTTACACAACCTATCTGGCTGCCCGTCTCTCTTCAAGCAGTAGTGGCCCAGAAACACGCACGCAAATAACCATCGTCACACCACAACACGCCAGTGCTCTGTTTGCAGCAACATCAGCTGCAGGAGAATTTGGGGCTGGATTAAAATTTCCAAGTCARTTCATGGCACCTGCCCAAGGAAGATTTGTTCCTATTTCCAGCACTTGTATCCTAAAACCACTGTGGACTTTTAAACGTTGTTWATATTTAGGTGGGGTGGGATATAGAGGAAGGTAGGCAGCTAATAGCCTAATTAGCTAGCTAATCTAGGCTGGTCATCTAGGATCCCCATATAGTCGAGGGAGAAAGACAAGCACTCTGGAGAGAAAAGGGATTTAGTCCACCTTGCATAAACAGCTGAGCCTGAACTAAGTTCAGATTCAGGCAGTTGAACCTAAATGTCTACGCTGCAGTGCCTATGCATGTAYGGCTCAGATCCCACTACAGCCCTGCAAGCATCCAGCTGCCTACATGTAGGTGTCTGGTGCCATTTGAGATGCACCAGGGTATCCAAAATATCCACACAGGCTGGCAGATGCGATGCCTGCGAGGGTCCTCCTCTTCTGGAGCAACACCAGAGGAGATAGATTTGAACCMGCAACAGATACCTGGATTTTAGCCAACCGATCCACATCTTCCACTGAAACACTGCGGTAAGCAGTTAGCACAGCATTTGAGCAGAGCATAAAGCAGATAAAAGGCAACCCCAGGAAATGAAATCTCTCTCGCAGCAACACCAGTGAAACCATGGGGCAGGGCTGACAGCACTTAAACTTTGTATCTTGGTCACCGGTCATGTGAAACCAAGTAACTCACTTAAGAGRAATACAAATGAATGAAGCAGAAGTGAAATTAGAGCCAGAGATAATGTGTCTCTGGGAGTTGTTTCACAGAGGAGCACAGGGGTGAGGGATGTGGCCTTGGGCCAGCCCAGGGGGTGCTACGCTGCTCCTCCGAAATGCAAGGTCTGCTGGGCTTCACAGACCACTGCTTTCCCAGAAGCAGCTGAGTGTCTTTCCAGATTTAAGATTAAGATCTTGGGCTTCCTGCAGAATTGTCCTTGTGGAAATTTCCCGGCTTTTCTAATTTCCCTTTTTGCCACCAACCTTTGATGGACCTTTCTTTCCTCTGCCCCTTGTCCTAGTCCGGCCTTTCCATCATCTCTGACTGGCTCTGAAGTGGAGGTCTCTCTTCTCCCCTGACATAGCTGAGGTTCATCACAAATATTTTAAATTATCCTGCAGTACTCATCCATGACACATTTGGAATTTTTCTTACRTATGAGGGAACTTTCAGCCTCCTCTGGTGCCACCACAGCTGCCGGATTTGTAGTCTCCAAAGGCTAGCTCAGATCTCTGTAGTAACTCAACACTCTGCTTACTTACTATCCTGACTTACCTGAGTTTATTTCTGGGATGTCCTTTCTATGCTGCCCTCCATCGACATCATAAACTAGCAAATGAAATAATACACAATAATACAATTTAGTCAGTGACTAAAATGATATGAGTTGATATAACTCCCACCTTGATGACTTACTGCCTTCCACAGCAATAAAAACAAAACCACTGCATCCTTACCTCTTTCTTCAAGCAGAGTTTTGGGTCTGAAACATAGAAAGTACAGCATCAAAATCACAGGCAAATGCAGTGAAATCTCACCCTGATCCCAAGCCAGAAAATAGAGGAAAAAGATGGGAATACGTTAAAGGCACAGGAGCAGGTGACTAGGGCTGTGAAACAACATATCCTCYGAGAATCCATTTCAGAAGATCATCTAGCGCTACCTGCCAGTGCAGATATAGTGTCCTGTGGGTGAATACCCTTCAAAAGTACTGATAAGAATAACCATCAAAAGGGTTGAACTTTGTAAGTAAGTGCAGATTTTAGTCTTATTAGGTATAGCCATAAATCAACGTGATAAGCAATATGCCTCCCTGTTTCTTAACTGTTCTTCACAAATTAACCCTTGTAGCAATCAGGGGCTATTGAACTATCTAATATTTCTGTGATTTATTCAGAGATAATATCCCTGTTTCTGATTTCCTGGTCCCATTCTGGCAGGAGACCAAAAAAGCTGCTGAGAATGGAAACAACACCTTCTTCAGGAGAAGAGGCTCGTGATCCACAATTTAAGGTATAATTCACTTGAAGAAAATGTTTCCTCAGGGAAGTTTTATTCCTGGAGACATCTTGGGAAATGCAAGCAAATTTCTGTTCTCATCTAATTTTCTGGATGAAGTATCATCTTTAATTAAAAAATACAGCTTGATTTCTGTAATCAACAGACCATCAGCCATCAATTTCCAACAAAATGTGATGACTTGGTTTTCCTTGGGAGCTCTCCAAGACCTCATCTCTCAGAATAGGGGTACAGTGAGGAGTCCTCATTTGGTCCCACTCATGCCTATAACGTCATGTGCTCCTGGTGCTTTGCACTGGAAATCTCACACAGGTCCTTGCCTGTGGATACTTCCCACGGATGATTTTATCATTTTATAGGCTCTTCCCACCCCTAAAATACAGACAAATGACTCTTCAGTCAAACCATCAGACACAGCACTGGAAGGGGGCAACATTAGGGTAGGTGGTTTGGGAACAGAGGTTACGAGCTCCAGCACTGCTCTCCTGCTGCCATTGCACCCCTCACTTGTCCCCCTGTCCAAGGGGCTGCAGAGTGCAGAGACAGTGTTTTGTTGTTGAGACGAACTTCAGACCTGCGGTAAAAACATTTCAATATTTTAATGCTATAAGTAGATCTTTAGAGAAAAAAATGCAAATAAGGCATGTGATAATACTATTTAGGGAGTAGTGCTTGCAATTATAACGCCCCAGAAACAAGTGTATCATTCTGAAAAGAGAAAACTTCAGTGGTTTGTGTCTTGTAGCTATGTAACTGCTTGTTGTAATTTTACTCTTTCCTACTTACACTATAACATCAGCTGAAGCTCCGGTGGGTAACTATGGTCCCACTGTGCAACGTCCTGTATAAACACGAAGTCTAACTAGTTTGTATCTTAGAGAGTATCACATACCTTGCCTGTCATAAAACATTTGGGKTTTTTTGTGGACTTAAAGTCATTTAGAAGCTTAAGGGTGTTTAAGGAAGGAGGCAACACAACATAGTCCCATCACCACACTGTTAGCAGAGACAGAGATGAGTTTTGAATCCTGGCACAGGGATTCACGCTTATGTTTGCCCTTTTCCTCTCTCTGACTCGATTAAAACCTTTACAAGAAAGTTCTGTTTATCCTTTAACACCACCATCCCACACTGCGTGCCTCTTTCTTTGGTCATGATTAAGGTGATACCCTTGGGAAAACCAACATAGATTTCAGCCTACTTGAGATAAACATGAATTCAAGATTCAGACACCTTGGATGAATTTTCCAGCTCCTGGACTCCAGTGGTAAAAGAAGATGTAGTCTCCTCTGACCATGCTCTGTGCAAGGTGCCAGACTGCTTCATGCGACCAGAGAGCCTCCCCCAGCACGACCCTCAGAGGGGACAGAGGCAAAAGGAGAGCGCAGTTCACGACGCCGCTCAAGCATGGGACGGTCACTAAACCACGGCGTTGTTCTCTGCAGAAAAGCGTGCACATTATTTGTGCCACCAAACACAGCTCTTCTGAACTGAAATTCAAATATCGAAGACTGACACTAGGTAAGGGAATGCCTGGCACATTTACATTCCTGCCTGAGCACCTGCGCCACTGAATAGGAGCAGCCCCACGATCTCTCCCCCCACCAGGTCTATAAARCTCCTGTTTCCATACGTGACGCTCATACCGAAAGGCAGGGCACCAGCAGCTGCCGTCCTGCACTCAGCATTGGCCTTACAACCTACTTTTCCCCGGACAACACCACTCCCTGACTTGGAGGATGGAAGCTTGCCAACCTCCAGATAAATTCAATGGCAATTCCTATGATACCATAGTTCTGGCAGTCACCACRGTTCTGATTTTTGCTGGAATGTTGATAAATGCTTTCATTGTGGCTGTGCATTGCATTGCTTGGATGAAAAAGAAAAGCTTAACCTCCAGTGAGAAGATCTTGATGTTTTTGGGATGCTCCAGATTTTGCCTGTTGTGCATCACGTGGGTATATAGCTTTCTTTCAACAATTTATCCTGGGTTATTTTATGTGAACACCACACCCCAAATATTTTCAGCCCTCCTCAGCTTTTTTATTTCTTCCAACTTGTGGATTTCTGCCTGTCTGTGCGTTTTTTATTGTGTGAAAATTGCAAATTTCAGGCATATCTTCTTCAACTACCTGAAAGTAAATATTGACAGGATTGTGCCATGGCTGCTGCTGGGTTCAGTGTTTTTATCCCTACTCATCTGCATCCCTGTCTATAAAATTCCACATGAAGTGCAGTGCAACTATCTCAATACCACCCTCCTAGGAAGTTCCTGGATGATGAATATCAAAATAGACAGACATGTTCTCCCTGCTTTTTTTGTCAGTGGCATTGGATTTTCCTTGGCATTCKTGACATTAATTCTTCCAGCCCTTCTCCTCCTCTTTTCTCTCTGGAGACAAAAACGGAAGATGCAAACCAGCCCAGTGAGGAACCTCAGCATGGATGCCCATGTCAAAGCCATGAAAGCTATTATGTCCTTCTTCTTCACATACAGCATTTACTTCACGTGTTTGATCTTCTGGGTGATTTATGACACTCCGAATAAAAATCCTCTGATGGTCCTTTGTTTCGTACTTCAGCATGCTTTTCCAGTTGTCCACTCCCTTATTCTGATTTTCAGCAATCCCCAACTGGAAAAGATATTACTAAAGACTCTGCACTCTGTGAAGTGCAAGATTTGCATAAGGTAGAACTGTAATAAAAGTTACATTGTCCTTCAGCTGTAGGACATTAAAAATGTTGATTTTTTTTAATTAAAATAAGTCATTTAATTTCTAAGGAAACTCTCTTGCTATTGTGAAGTGATACAGACGTTCTTTCTTTTCCAAGTTAAGAAAAGTTTGTTAAAATTCTTTGAATCAAATTGTTACAAGTTAAATGGATTATTATTATTATTATTTTACTTAAATTTAAAATTTAATTTAAATTTTAAGTATTTTTTTGAGTTAAATTATTGCCAACAACAAAGTAATTTAGATTTGGCCTATGGGCTGGCTGTAAAACAGGAATAAAGACACTGCAATCCCCTCCTTAAAATGCTTTTAAAAATGCTTCAATATTTGCTGATGAAAACTACTTATATAACTAAATGGCATGTTTGTATATCTATTTTATTTTACAATTATTTCTCCTATGGCTGTACAGTTTAAAATATTGTAAGTTGTATAATTATCATGCATTTGTTTATAACTGATGTGTGAATGTGTTGAGCATATTATTTACCASAGGTAGTTAGTGAGTTAGAAATGTAAAAATGCAGAGGTGAGGTGATGAACCCTAGAGCTAGATGCTCTAGCTTTATGGATCCTTTCTCTCTTTCATATTTCATGCAAAGCAATGTAATCTCCCTGGTCTGTGTAGCTGCTCTCCAGGGTTCTAACTCTGGGTTCTACTCCTGGGTTCTAACTCTGGGTTCTACTCCTGGGTTCTAACTCTGTAAAACTCTTTGGAAGGTTGTTTTGGGGTAAAATGTAGCATGGAATAAAGTGCAGCTTCATCTGCCATGGGCAGATTGTCTGACTATGAAATAATTCCGCCATGAATAGAGGAGAACCTGAACTGTTCGTTTCTTCAATCAGTTCAGGCCCGGAGGGATGTCTTGGCTCAGGCCCAGTTTCACGTCTCTGCATCTTTTCTTTGAAGAATAACTCATCCAGGAGGTCAGTTCCCAGGTGTGGAACCGGCGGCTCAGTCCTCCTGAAGGCACCGTTCAGATACATCCAAAATGCTCTCCATGGAGTCATCTCAGGTGTAGCATCAGCCTTGCTAGACATGGATTAACTCTCTGAGAAGCAATAGGGATTTCTCTATGCTGCCTTTACTCAGACAACCCCTAATGTTGCAGAAGGCAACTCCTACTAGCAGAAAGCCTTTCCAACCTTCTTTTCCCCAGATAAAGGAGATAGAGTTGTCTTGTAGGATAACAGTGTGAAGGCATCACTAATTTCTRTGTGCCCTCTCACAGAAATTGACCCAGAGGAACATTTTCTGCTCAGGGAATGCGAGTGGCCCCATGATGCTAGTTTGAAAAGTTCAAGYGAAGGAGAAAAGCTTAGTTTGTAAGCTTTCTGCTTTAAGGGTTGCCTTTTCCATGGGCAAAAGGACTCTCCCTTCYCTCTTCCTCGCCACTTCCACAAAAATGAAAGGGGAAGAGGTTAGTAAGAAAGCGAAACAAAGTGTTTTCTAACCACTAGCTTTCACTCTCTTCTGACCTTTCCTGCTTTAGCAAAGCAAAAGATTACATTCGTGTTGACCTGTTAGACGGGAAGAAAGGGAATGAGTCACCTCATCAAAGTTAGACACTGACAGCATAGATATTGCTTCTCAGACTAGCTGTTTGCCTTTAGCTGCAACTGCACTTTTCAGGGTAGATTGACGTCAAACTCCACTACCTCCCTCTTACAGTAGGAGATGCCTTCAACACCACCCACATTTCCCAGAAGAGGCAGATCTTCAACATTTCATCTGGACACACCTCCCCAGTTGAGGGGCATTTATAGGACAGGCACTATCACACCTCCCTTCTTTGCCTGTGATTGCTCATGCAGTCCATCCTTTAACATGACAGTCCCAGGTGCTTCTGCAAAAAAGACCATGCTCTCTCCCCATGTCCTGGGTAACATCATCCCTCCAGGGCTCCAATAACACAAGACTCAGGAAGCAAAAATAACATCCTGCATACACAGAAAAATGCAGCCCCTGCAAACCAGGCTGAGCAGCAAGGCACTTTTTTCCATCTCCATGAAACCCCCATGAACATGATGCCCACCACACCATCGCTCCCCCCCACACACRCACACATACACCAGCTCCATCCAGCTGGCACTGGAGCAGGCGAGCAATAAAACAGCACAACCACAGCACATACAGCAAAGTTAAATGCTCTCGGGAGAGTCACAATGGCATGCCTCAACTACAAGATGATCTGCCTGGTGGCCTCAGGGCTAGAAATAGGCCTGTTTAATTTAGTAGTATGGAGACAGGCACTCTGTCCCACATACATCTCCACTTGGACTGTCACTAACCCAACAGCCAGGTTGAGTGGTCCAGATAAAAGTAATAGGAGTGCAAATGGCAGAAGGCAAAGTAGGAGCTTGGCTGTTTGCCTCAACATAGGYGTCTAGCATCATCTGAGAAGTCTCAGAGTATCCAAGGCATCTGCCCAGGGTAGGAGCTATATAATGCAGGATATTCTGGAGACCTGCAGAGTCAGCCTGGGTACCTGAGAGCATCTCRGATGACATTAGACATCCTTGTGTAGGCAGCTGAATTGCTCCCCGGAAATCTAGAAGTGGGAGGTGAATCAGTCCTTGGTTGTGATTTAAATGTCTAAAGTGTTGTGGCTGGGTATGGAGCGTATGTGTAATCAAGGCAACCCAGAAGCATCATGTTTGGCTAGTGGAGGGGAAGCAGAGGGGGAGGGAAGAAACTAAACACATAAAAGATGCCAGGAGACTGTCAGAAGTCAATATGAATGGTTGCCAAATGCTGGCATGGTCTGGAAAGCTGGTTTGCATCAAATAAGCCATAGTCAAAGTATTTCTAATTATTAGAAATTGAAATATTTTATTTAATTAGAAATCAAAATACTTTTCAATTTCTAGTAGTTGGAAAGTGAAACAATTAAAAGGTGTATTAACCTTTAAAAGCTTTGATGAGCAGTGAGATAGCTCAGGCGTTGTTCACAGCATTCCTATGAACTTAAAAAAAGTTAGGGACATTGATAGGGCAGTGCTTTAACTGTCTTTGCAGTCACAGATGTCTGAAAGCAGTAATAAGGAAATACATTTTCCCTTTTTCTGGACCAAAAATCACAGATACAGGCTGTTAGACAGATGTGTCCAATAAAGGATCAACATCAGTCTCCTTTCACACSAGAAGAGGGAACTAGATCCCTCCGCACACAAAAGGAAGAGGCACCGCTAGGGGCTAAGAGCCCCACAGACCCCTGCTTGACTCAGGACCTGAAGCGAACAAGCAAAGCCTTGGAGATCACCAGTGAGCAGAACCACAATCCCAGGAGCTTCCTGATCACCCGAGACTGAAAACGYTCCCCTCTCAGGCATTCAGGGCAGCTGCTGCCATTTCTGCAGATTTATACGTGTTCAGCGGATTAGAATAATGGTATATTTAAATACTACCTGCAGTTTTCTCATATTTGCGATCTGAGATACAGACACGGAGACATAGAGAAGCACTTCTACCTACACCCTATTAATGACAGCACGTACAGTACACCATAACAGGTATCTTCTTGTGGCCATCTGCCTTCTCCATCCCATCCTGTTTCAGCCTGCAAAGGCATCCTGGCTTTGCCAGTGTCTTTAATCCGCAGTGCAAGTTCTCAGTGGCACCAAACAGCGGGACTACACTACTGCTTCCCCCTCTTCTTCCTATGTTTCTTTTGAGCACAGAGCGTGTAGTTCTGAGCGCTCCGTGAGTTTCTCTCAAGCTCTTCTTTCTTGAGCTCCCAGTCTTCATCCTTTTGGTCTAAGYGGACTCCTTTCATGGAGGCCATCCGGCGATAGTTTCTGCTCTCCACCTCCGCTCTGGGGAAGAAAGCAAGCACACGGCTTCAAATACAGAGCGCAGCGTGGTCRCAGAAAGTTTCACGAGCAGGTCTGTCCTCATGAACAGATAAGGTTATGTAGCAGCATGGTCAAAGCATGGCAGTTTCTGCTGCCACCAATATGTGAGAAAGCAATGAGCCTCACCACAAATTCCCCCACCATTTATCACCCCAGGTGACCAGATTCTCATWTAAAGTTGCACTGAGGTGGGAAACTTTTGGTAAAGACCCAAGGTGAGACTCCTGCTCTTACTGTTGGAGGTACAACTTAGCCCTGAAATTTTGCTAAACTTTACATTCAAACCCTGATCTAAACTTGAGAATTTACACTCCTATTTATTTTTAAAATAATAAGCTGCACTAAGCAATATTATAGACATAAGGCTGTGCTATAAAGGCTCAAATTTTGGATGGGAAAGCATTAAATTATGTTAAAGATACTACTTTACACTGCTTCAAATCTGCATGTACAAACCATTCAGAACTCTCCTCTAGTTTCTTGTGGTTTTCAGCTGTGTTTTTTAAATTGTRTCCATGATTTCAAGTGTGTGAAACCTACAGATGTCAGACACTGAACTATCATCCATCCAAACCCAGGGATTTCCAAGTCAGCAGTGTGTTTGCTCTTGGTATCTCTGATTTCTGCTTTTGCGTATGTCCTCATATTTTTGCAATATTCATAAACTTTTGATTGAACAAACACACTCCAAGATTGTTTTAAATGACACTGAACAAGCTGTTACCCTCAAAATAAACACGCTCCACTCTGTTTTTTCCTGTAGCCTGCGGTTATCAGTGAATTATCATTACACTTGTCATATGATACGTTGTCACTGCAAACAATCTGGGCAAATGAGAAACCACTGCCATCAAAAGCAAAATGAATAAACTGCTTTGGGCACYGAAAGAAAATATATTATTAGTCATAGTTCTAGTTTTCTTAATCACAGCTTTTAAATATTTTCCTAGTACATGTTGTTAACCACGCAGCTTGCGCAGCGACGTGCTCACATCTGCAACCCATGCTAGTTTCCAGAAGTGCTGGGCGTGCGAGATGCCTGTCTGCACCGGTTCCAGAAGTGAGAAGAGAGAAATTATTCTTTCCTCTGCAAACCCCAGACACCAACAGCCTCGCTGCGGCACCAGCGCTTTGCAGGTGGGATGCAGACAGACAAGGGCAGCAGGTTTATGCTGCCTCGGCGCTGTGTCCAGCATCCAGGGTAAAGCTATTCTGGTGGAAAAAAACAACAAAAAAAACAAAAAAACACAGAACTGATGCAAATTACGGTTTTGCTATCCAGAACCAGGTCTGCTTTGAAGGCTGTTTACAATTCTTTGCATGTCCATGCAAATCTCAGTGAGTGCCGGTGATACTCKGTAGCAGAATATTCCTTGCATTTACACGACTAATAAAAACAGTCCTCAGCACAGAGCAATCGCTCAGTCCACGTCTGCAGCAGAGAATCCAGCAGCCCGGAGTCATCGTGCTGGGAGACCTGGGCTCCAGCTCCCCGAGGACGCAGGGCCTGACGCCCACGGACGCGTCCCGGCAGCGCTCGCGCTCTTCGGGACGTCGCCTGGTGGGTTCAGAGCTCTTCTGCTTGTGGAAACCGCTGAACTCCCACTTCTGGGTGAACCGCTTAAACCATCAGGTTTTGTGCTACCCCTGGCAGCTAAAGGTTTCAGGCCCCTCCAGAGCTTTAGAGAGAGAAGTTAAGCTCTGAATTAAATGTTCAGCATTTAAGCTTTTCCGTTCGAAGCCAGCTCACAAGAGCGGCCAGAAATGGCACGGCTGAGCCTGCAGAAGCCTCTGACTCGAGGGCCCCGGCGACCCCGGCAGCTGCGTCGGGAGGCGCCTCCTGAGTTCGTGCACCGAAAGAACCCGCTGGCAGTAGGGGAAGAGGAGGGGACCGGGGTTTAAGAGTGATTTGGATGCTTATATTCCTGTTTAGATACGCACTCCAGCCCTGCGTTTGGCACAGACTCACAGGCTGTAACCTTAAAAATTGGTTTTTTTCTCTCTTCATGCTTCTTTGCATGACAGGCAAATACCCCCAAACTGGCAGTGATGCTCTGTAACAAAATATTCCTCATATTTACATGGTCAATACAGCCAACGCCTTGAAGAGAGGACAGACCCGCTGAGCRGCACGCAGCGTTAGCGCGCGCGCAGAGCTTCGTTCTCTGCCTGCAGCGTGCAGAGGCACCACCGAGCTCCTGCGCAGAGCGCTGCGTGAAGACAGAAACGATCCGTGGGACGTTGCACGTATCCGAAGAAGCAGAAGGTTTTTTTAAAAAAAAAAAAATTAATTCCTCCTAGGAAATGCAGAGCGCTTTGGCGATGTGAGGAAGTAAAACTTGCATTTGGGCTGAGACTTTCCCTGTGGCTCTAAATTATAGTGACTGGGCTTGAAAAAATAAAGATTCCTGATCCCCAGTGATAARCTCTTGGCTGCTCCAGCTGCCCACAGGCTTCGCCGTGGCTGCGCAGGGTTGGTACCGGCTTCCGACGGCTTCTCGCAAGCGGTCCGAGGCCCAGGCTTTGCAAAGGTCTTTCTGGTTTCTTGGGCCGCCCAGCCCTGGCTCCTCTGCCTCTCTGGGCTTTCTGCAGCGCGAGGTTTGCAGACTTCAGACAGTCCTCCCTGGTCCATCTACAGCGAGATCTCCAGCTGTCAGCCCGGTCCACGAGCCCCTTTTCAAGGTGGCACATTGGCGGAGCCAAGGAGCTGCCGCGTTGCTGCCACGGGTGGTCATGCTCCTTGCTCCCACCAGCCCTGCTCCCCGCTCCAGCAGGGATCCCCCCTCAGTCTTCTCTTCCCCAGGCTGAAGAGGCCCAGCTCTTGCAGCCGTTCCTCATAGGGCAGGTGCTCCAGCCCTCTGATCATCTTTGTAGCCCTATGCTGGACTCTTTCCAGAGCTTCATGTCTCTCTTGTCCTGGGGAGCCCAGAACTGGACACAGGACTCGAGATGAGGCCTCCCCAGGGCTGAGGAGAGGGGCAGGATCACCTCCCTCAACCTGCTGGCAACACTCTTCCYAATGCACCCCAGGATGTCATTGGCCTTCTTGGCCACAAGGGCACATTGCTGGCTCATGGTTGACTTGTCCACCAGCACTCCCAGGTCCATCTCTGCACAGCTGCTGTCCAACAGGTCAGCCTCCAGCCTGTACTGGTGTATAGGGTTATTTCTGCCTAGGTGCAGGACCTTGCACTTAATGTTGAACTTCATGAACATTGTCATCGGTGGCGTGGAGTCCAGTTGGAGGCCTGTGGCTAGTGGCATCCCCCAGGGCTCAGGACTGGGTCCCATCCTGTTCAACTTCTTCATCAATGACCTGGATGAGGGGACAGAGTGCCTCCTCAGCAAGTTTGGTGATGATCCCAAGCTGGGAGGAGTGGCTGATACACCAGAGGGCTGTGCTGCCATTCAGAGAGACCTGGACAAGCTGGAGGGTTGGGCGGAGAGGAACCTTCTGAGGTTCAACAAGGGCAAGTGCAGAGTCCTGCTCCTAGGGAAAGATAACCCTAGGGACCAACACAAGCTGGGGGCTGACCTCCTGGAGAGTAGCTCTGCAGAGAAGGACCTGGGAGTGCTGGTGGATGACAGRTTGACCATGAGCCAGCAATGTGCCCTTGTGGCCAAGAAGGCCAGTGGTCTCCTGGGGTGCATTAGGAAGAGAGTTGCCAGCAGGTCAAGGGAGGTGATCCTGGCCCTCTCCTCAGCCCTGGGGAGGCCTCATCTCTAGTACTGTGTCCAGTTCTGGGCTCCCCAGGACAAGAGAGACATGGAGTTACTGGAGAGAGTCCAGCGTAGGGCTACAAAGATGATCAGAGGGCTGGAGCACCTGCCCTATGGGGAACAGCTGCGAGAGCTGGGCCTGTTCAGCCTGGGGAAGAGCAGACTGAGGGGGGATCTGACCAATGTGTATAAGTACCTGAAGGGAGGGTGTCAAGGGGATGGGGACAAACTCTTTTCAGTTGTCCTGTGTGACAGGACAAGAGGCAATGGGCAGAAATTGAAGCACAGGCAGTTCCACCTGACCATGAGGGGGAATTTCTTCCCTGTGAGAGTGACGGAGCAGTGGAACAGGTTGCCCAGAGAGGTTGTGGAGTCTCCTGTGGAGATCTTCAAGGCCCGCCTGGATGCAACCCTGTCTAACATGCTGTAGGTGACCCTGCTGAGCAGGGAGGTTGGACTAGATGGTCTCCAGAGGTCCTTTCCAACCTTACTGATTCTATGATTCCTACACTTCTTACTCTTTTTGAACTTCCTCTCCACTCAACTCTCCAGCTTGTCCAGGTCTCTCTGAATGGCAGMACAGCCCTCTGGTGTATCAGCCACTCCTCCCAGCTTGGKAKCATCACCAAACTTGCTGAGGAGGCACTCTGTCCCCTCATCCAGGTCATTGATGAAGAAGTTGAACAAGACTGGTCCCAGTMCTGAGCCCTGGGGGATGCCACTGGCTACAGGCCTCCARCTAGACTCTGCACCACTGATGATGACCCTCTGAGCTCTGCCTTTCAGCCAGTTCTCCATCCACCTCACTGKCCACTCATCTAACCCACACTTCCTGAGCTTATCTAGGAGAATGTTATGGGAGAGAGTGTGAAAAGCCTTGCTGAAGTCAAGGTAGACAATATCYACTGCTCTCCCCTCATCCATYCGGCCAGTCATTTCATCATAGAAGGCTATCAGATTGGTTAAGCATGATTTCCTCTTGGTGAAACCCTGTTGACTACTCCTGATCACCTTATTTTCCTCCACATGCTTGGAGATGACATCCAGAATGAGCTGTTCCATCACCTTTCCAGGTGAGGCTGACTGGCCTGTAGTTTCCTGGGTCCTCAAGAGGAATGGTCTGCCTGTGGTAAATACATACTCATTTTTTCCAGTCATCTTCATGTCCTTCATRCATCTGGACATCACTTTCAGGAGTATCTATTTATTCCATCATCTGAGAACTGCAGTGAGGCTGACATGGCTATAACACCATAGATCATTCTTCTTGCCCTCATTGAAGATGGGTCAGATGCTGTGACCTCTTTCCCATCATCAGGAAAACTCCTCCTATTGCCAAGATCAGGGCAATATAAAACAGACCTGACCCCGGTGTGATTTGAACACACAACCTTCTGATCTGGAGTCAGATGCGCTGCCCTTGCGCCACGAGGTCAGAACATGTGTATGAGAATTACCTTAGAAAGTCTCCAGCTTGGGTGTCTTTTCCTATGGACAGATATTGATGGTGTCAAGAAAAGAGATGGATGTGCAGCATTTCAGCAGCTARTAACATGCTTAAAAGTATAGCAAAAGGAAAACTGTGATAGCAGTCACAGATAGGTTTACAGGTTGTGTGGAAATGTTGATTTCTGAAAGGCAATTTTGGTTAGGCACTGGCCTTCTCAGACATTTCCATAGCCACCATGCCTACTTTTGAACTTTGCCTCTCTTGGGCTGAACTCCTCAATAAAGCAGATGTGGCAAGAGGCAGCCTCAAGCCTGGCAGGCAGTAAGGAGCAGAAGTGATTTGGAAAGAGCACTGCAAGTGCCAAGTCTGTAATCTGCACTGATAATTTGTGTGTGAGGTTTGCATGCAATGTTCAAGGCAAACTGAAGATGTGGAGCTGAATAAAATGTACGTACAACAAGCACGTCATTTATATGGTGCTCCAACAGTCTTGAAAATATCGCAGCCACAAGGAAGGTTCCAATTAAGGAACACATTGGGATTGTAAAATCATGGAAAGGGAAGGAAAACCCTCTACYTTGGCTATTCTCAGGGTCAGGAAGTTACGGTGGTGACCCACAGGAGGACTGCAGCCTAATCCAGAGAAAGAGGARTGTGATTTCTTGCCTAGAGTCCTGTGCTGGGGCATATTGTAGTGTCTCATAAAAGACTTAGAAGTGCAGCTAATTAGAAGAAGAAATGACTTGTTATGATAAGTGAAGTTATATAAGTCAAGTGAGAGGCTTGAGATCTATTTTAAGCCAGTTCTGCAAAAATGGTGAGATTGTGAGCCAGATTAGCACRGACAAAATACTTCATTTGGAAAACRTGGAGAGTAATGGGGAACCCCTCAAAAGCAATTTATTAGTTGCATATATAGGAGTGACAATGCTTGTTAAAAATTACTGTCTAATACATAATAAAAATATATAATGATAAAGCTAAACACGAAAAATAGAAAAAAAAATGTTTATAGTAATGGATAAACSTTAGAAGCAAGAAATATTGTCATAGAAAATAAATAAAGGAAAAACTGATCAGAAAAGACAATGATAACYGTACAGGCTTAGACAATAAGGAGTTTTCCAAAATTTGGAAGCCATAAATTTTAACGACATTGCAAAGCCTGCTAATAGGTGAAATGGCTCACTTTTCAAAAGCTCAGGAAATGGTAGTATTTTTTGGAAGACCTACCAGGGCAAACCATGCGAGATAGTGGAATAAATGACTTTTTTTCCCCACCGGCTGTGCAGCTGCCCATGGCAAAGGCCTGTATTTCGCGTGTCTCCGGCTCGTACTCAAGAGCTTCGCCAGGCTTTAGGTGGAAAGAAGGCACGCGCTGCTCTGCGGCAGTCAATTTAATCCCCACTGCCGCAGCATCTTCAGCTACTTCGGCATTCACAGAACCAGCGGTCGCTACTCACGTTTCTAAGAACTTGAAGCAGTCCTTGTGCCCGTAGATCTCCGCGAGCCTCTTGGGAGTATCGCCGAAGAGATCGGCCGCGTCCATGGCGGCGTGCAAGGAATGAAGGGTGCGAAGCACACCCAGCCGTCCGGACTCGGCAGCGAAGTGAGCCGCCGTCCAGCCCGCGTCGTTCCGCAGGCAAGGCCGAGCCCCGTGATCCACAAGCAGCTTAACCAGCTCCGATTGCCCTTGCATTATTGCAGAAAAATACGGAGAAAAGGTGCAACCGGTATTAAGATTTTACACCGTCGGGACACAGAAGGTGGTTGCAAACAAGTTGATCAGGCCTATAAATCCCTCCAGTCATGTAGCAATAAGTTATACCCCCGACTAGGCAATTTTCTCAAATAAAATATTCATCAGAAAATGGTCATTTTTTCAAAGCAGACTGTTTCCTGAACCATTTAACAAAAACAGTATTAAAGCCAAAAAGTTTTCTGATACTTTCTGAACAGCACATATCAGTTACTCAGGCCTCGACTATTTCATTGCTTCAATTAAATTTTTAGACCAATATGAAATAAATCGTATAGAGGGAGAAGCAGGCACACTACATTTGAATATTGTGAAAATTTATAATTTTCACATGAG
>NW_028186790.1:1139119-1148378 GCF_003343005.1 Rhea americana | reverse complement strand
AAAAAAAAAAAAAAAAAAAAAAAGCAAAAGGAGATCAGTTTGAATATAATGCCAGAAGGTATTTTGCAAGTAAAATTCCTATTAAAATTGATTTTTTTTTCCTCTTTTCTTCTCACTAAGGACAAAAGGCTAGATAGGAATTTCAGCTCTCATCTCCATTAATAGCCCTGCAGGGGTAACGGAGCACGGGGTGCCCTTACCTATTGCAGCAGCCCAGTGCAGTGGGGTCTTGTCATTCCAGTCGACATCCTTGTGATTTGGATCGCAGCGCCCTTTCTTCAAAATCTCCTCCACTAGGTCGTAATCCCCCAAAGCTACAGCCTCGTGGAGCTCCGTCATGCTGCACGTTTCAGAAAATACCTGATATCAGGCCGAYGTCATTTAGTGCACGTTCTCTGATGGATCAGCGCCTCTCGAGAGGCATCACGCAGCGCCTGGATTAAAAATGAGGGGCACACCGCGAGAAAGCAGGATTTATACAAAAAAAAAGAAAAATAAAAATGAAAAAAGAACGATAGAGGAAGAAAAAAGCTAAAGTAATTTATCTTAAAACAGGTCGTCACAGACCGTTGGTGTCATTTAGCTTGTAAACACGGCAACCTGGAGCAAAGCGCAGCCCCTTGTACAAAGGGCTCACAGACAAAACCKTCTCAAGGACGTTGCTAAAGAACGGGCAACCCAGACCAAACATTCGCCTTCGGCCTGTTGTTACTCATTTGCCGTGGAAACTGGCTCCTCCCTMGCTGATGCTACAGATCTGTTATTGCTATTGTATTACTGGAAAAAAAATATATATATAGTTCTGTGCAAGTAACCTAGCTGTGCCATGGGGCTTAAAAAAGTCGCTGTGTTTGGCTCTTTCTAGTCCACACAGCGGACCCCAATCAAGAAACACAAGCAGGTTTTAAGCCCCTGCAAGACTGCAGGTTGTACTGAGAATACCTGTGTTGGARGATGCTTTCTAGCTGCTTTGCTGGCAGGGAATTTACCCAGTTTGCAGGGATCACACCGCTTTCCCATCATCCAGCATCATGAGAACGAAAACTTACTGAGACATTTTCTCTGGTCTGAGCAAATAAATGAGGATAGAGGATTGGAATTAAGCTTTTTTGCTCCCATATCTACAGCTGGTCTTGAGCCAGTTGGTCCAGACCTCTTCAAAAATTGGAAGAGTTTTAGGACTTGATCCGGTTTTGCTTAGCTAATATTTGCATTATGGTGTTAACTTCACCAGATTTGGGAGAGGGTGATTTCCATGTTCAGCACGCTGGAAAGGGCTAAGGGCAGAGCTTGCAGAAGGTGGCACAGGAGAAGGTTTGCAACTCAAGGGGCTACAGGCACACCCTGAGAGCCAGAGGGGGACAGGGTGGCTTCCCAGGTCCCAGCTCTGATATTCAACCTTGCCTCATCCCAACCGCAGGCTGGAAGCATCYGTCCCCACCTCCACCCTGCTTTTGTACAAGAGGAAAATGAGATAGAGAGAATCACAACTCGCTTCAGTGGGTGCCCTGACCTTGGTGGTTTGACTGTGTGGACCACCTTCAAGAGAAAGACATACTACTTTTGCCGAGCCCTGTGCACAAACCGGGAAAACCATCCCACAGAGCAGCTTTAAATAGTGCATCGAGTGGATTCGTATGCCCCAAATCTAGGGYGTGTATTTTAGCTGTCATTCCACCTTGTTCAGTGTTGCTAGAAGTGCAGCCCAGGTCCTTTAGAAGATTTGGTCTCTTCTTCACCTGTATGCAGAGKATTACTGTTGGAGCAGTAGCTGTATGTCTTTAAAAAGTCTGTGACCCCCTAGTTACCCTCACTTACTTCTCCAGTTCAAAAGTYAACAAACTTCTGTCAGAGCCGCACTGGACGTTTTCAGCCAGACCTTGCATGTTGCAGTATAATTAATAAACAAATTTATTTGGCCTCTCTTATGTCCTTGCAGTTCCTTCAAATCACATAATCTGCGTGCAGAATCAGAGCCACAATAAATCCATATTAAAAAATGTAATGGATTTTGCTGTTCCTTARTGGTTTACAAAAGTATCTTTGGCTTTGGCATGTCTGTGTTACTTTAACCACTCATATATCTCTCATCCCCTATCAATCTCTCCTCACTGACCTGGAAGAACCTGTTCTGTAATTAAAAAGCTCTTCAGAGTTGTCCTCCAAGACCTTTCATCAGCATTAAACCTATCCTGAAAATGATACACTTTTAATGCAGCCAGCCCTTGACTGACATGAAAAGTAGTCCAAAATAAATTTTTAAAAAAAAAATCTTGGATGCTTTCAGGCAACACACTTACTGTTTTCGAAGGAAATGCCAACAAAATTCGAAGTTGAAAAATATAACTTAACTTCCCCAAGGAGAGGAAGCAAGTTGAACGATCCCATCCCATGAACCCGCCAGCTCTCCAGGGCACCGTTTCCCCAGCAGCTTAGACCAAGCCAAATTTTACCCTCCCTCTCCCCCCTGTCGAGCCCCTGGCACCCTGCTTTGCTCAAAGCTCAGCCGGTCATTTCATCGGCAGGAACAACCTGCTGATGCCTCTGGGAAAAAAAAGAGGGGAGGAGGAAAGCACGGAGAGGCGGCTGGAAGAGCGCAGGGAGGAGCGACGGTGCTGCCAGGAGGATTTCAGAGCTGACTTCCTGCAAAGCCTCCGGCTCGGCTTCCCAAYGCTCTCCTTCCCTGGCTGCAATCTCTCAGCTCCTGCCCCCATGGCCTTTCCCGGACAGTGCCTTGTGTCCTGCCCAAGGATCTGCTCTCTCCCAGCCCCTGGCCGCCCCTCTGGGACAGCGGGGCCATGGTGGTGGTGGTGGGGGGGAGAAGACAACGTGCCCCTACACTGCTGTGTGCACAAAACGTGCTAAGGGAGAAGGTGTAAAAAGCTCTCCTAGAGGAAAAGTCATCTCAGCCTGGACTCTCACAGGCTGCAGCAAGGGAAATTGAGACTATAAGGAAGGGAAAAATATATATAWATCTAGATTGTGGAGTCTCCATCGTTAAGATATTCAAAGCTATATTCAGACAAGGTGCTGAGCAACGCAACCAAACTTCAACATTAGCCCTGCTTCAAGCAGGAGTTCAACTAGATAACCTCCAGAGGCACTTTCCAACTTAAATTATTTCACGAATCTACAAGCGACAGCACCTCATAACACACTGGGCTTTCACCATGTAGCCAGCACGAAAGTCTCCTCACCTAAGACCATGCAGATGCCTGCACCAGAGCTCTCCTCTTGGCTGCTGGCAAGACAGTGCTTTTAGGACACGATTCCCCTGGTAGGGTTTAAGTGCAATGAGTTCAGAGATAAGTGACTACGTAGTAGACTCTAATATTAGTCAGACAAGCCCGCCACAAGAATCAGCCTGTACTTCACCGCAGCGATGCAAGCATTTAAGTCATTCCTGGAACGGTAGGTGTCGGCTCTCCGGAGGAAAGGGAGGAGGCCAATCTGGGTGGAAACGAAAGGCAGTAATGCCGTGTAGGATTACACTTATCTGCCCTGCTGACATGACTTACAACAGCGGAGAAGCTCTTGTGCCTTATTGCTGTGGGTGCACCGGAATAAACTGGAGATGCTCAGATCTCCATATCTGCCTCTTTATAGGTTGGTCTCCATTCTTCTCCACCTGGTAAAGTTGGATATTTTTTCTGTTCAAACCCAGCTAATATTAGCATGTTGGGGGAGACCTTTCCAGTAGTGGAGTCATACAGAAGTCATATAGAAGAGGGGACTTTCCCGCTGGAGAAGGTACACTTGGAGGACAGCTGGATTTAGTTCTTGGATCTGTGAGAGACCAGGCATGTCACTCAGGCCTAGATTTACAGGGATRTACATGCTGCGAGGACACATTTTTGGCTTGTTGATGGGATTAATAGAGGTGCCTAGGCTTCTCTAATAACATCAGGAGAAGTAGTCTTGAAAAATAGAAATGACAAGGCAGCATGTTCCTGCCCCCAGGAAATGCTAGATGTATGACTTCCACCCTACGCATGAGATGTTAACCACATCTGGAAATCCTGTAAATCTCTGGTGCCCATCACATTCTGCACCAAGCAGCTCCCCCAGCCCTTAACAGGGCGCTGAACCTAAGTGCCTCCTTCTGCTTGCTTTGAAGCCACTACCTCCTCCTTTCGCCTGATATCCCCATGTCCTTACGCTGGAGCAGAAACGTTTTCCAACACACTCAGCCAACTTTGGGCCTGAAACAGCAAGCATCAAGCCAAAATGAGGTGGAGGACAGTGGTGTAAATGCCTGGTGTTCTTCAGAACGGGGGCCAGAACCTGCGTCTCTCAGAGGAAAGCTGTCAAAACATCAGGCTCTGTGAATGTTGAAATTTTGTGTAACACATGGTAGAGATTAAGGGGCAATCCCATCCTCCAGYAATGAGAATTCCCTCTTGGTTTTGCTCTCCAGTGCCAGATCRCACAGAGGAAAGCACTTTGAACAGGGTACCCAGCTCAGTGCTGGAAAGGAGGATGGTGGCACCTCCATCCGGTGGCATGTTGTGCACCACAACAGGGCCAGACCCAGTGGGTGCAAGCGGGGTCACATCTCACTTGTGAACGCTGCGGCGAGCAGCGGGAGGAGGATCTGCCCTCCCAACCCGAGAGGGCCTGGTGGCAGCTTCACAGAACCGTCCTGAAGAGCGGTGGCACCTGCATGTTGGACTAGCACACCTGAAGCTCTCAGAGGTGCCCAGCTCCAGCTGAGCCACTCTGAATTCCTCATCTTTCAAACGGGGATATAAGGTGCTTCCCTGCAGGCTGCAGCACACCGTGATCGCGGCGAGGTTACGGGTAAACTTATCCAGACRGGCACCGTCTCTTCTCTAACCCGCACTAAGTGCTTTGAAGACATCAGGCTGAAGTAGCCTTTAAAATAAAGGTATTATTTATTCAAAAAAATACCTCAGAACAGCACATTTGCATTTCAGCCGGCACCTCTGCTATTGAGCCCCTGCAATGCAGAAGCCTCCAAGCCAAGCTGGAGGCGCCTTTCCCTTTCCCATGCTCGTTTTCGCGTTCCCCAGACTCGCAGCCCTGCTGACTCCGTCCTTCCTCTTTGGCAAGCTTCAAAGAAAGTAGGGGCCAGAGTCAGAAAACCAAAACAAAAACAAAACAAGAAGAAAAAAAAATATACAGGCCCCTCTAAAGCGTCCCTTACCACTGCCCGCTTGCAAAGCGAGAGCCAGGCACTTGCTTGCAATTTGCGTTCAGCGGCGCTTTGCTTTAAGGTATGTCACGTAGCTCGGCCCTGTGCTTGCTTCCTCCTTCAGCGGATAAAACCCCMGTTATGGTGTGCACGGGATAGATGCTTTTCACACTGGTTCAAAAAAAAAACAAAACCACATCCATCTGCCGACATCGTCTTCGCCGAGCAGTAACTCTCCACGCACTTCCCAGGTAGCCTGGCGATAACAGAGGAGCTCACGGACTTCCAAAGGCTCTGGAAAGAAGCGTGCGGCAAAACCGGTCACGGTAATCGCCCAGGACCGTGATCCTGCCTCTCCTCCATGGAGAAAACCGCTGCTGTAACCCACGGCAGCGCTGGAGACTGCAGGGTCTGGCACAAATTAATAATAAAAWAAAGGGCCCGAGGCCACGTTCCTACCTCGTCCCTCTTGGCACAGGCGCTCGGAAGTCAGCGCTGATTTATATTGGTTTTGCATTTAGCCCTTGGAATCGGGAAGGAAAAAAAAAAACTCCAAAAAAACAAACAAAAAGCATCTGTGTATATTCAAGAGCACGGAGAGGCCGTGCCGGCTGCTTCCYGGCTTTTCCCTGCCCTTTCCCGCCGGCTGTTGCTCTCAGCCTCCGCTGAGGCTCCCGCCGGGGGCTCTGCCGGGTCGAGGTGGCCGGAGCGGCGGCGCAGGATCCCCACGGAAGAGCTGCCCGCTTGCGTGCCTGTCTCAGCGGCGCGCGGGGCCGTTCCCGCGCGCTCCTCGCGCTGAAACCCGGGGCTGCCCCTAGCCGTGAGCGCTGGCTGGCGACGGACGCCATACGTCAGTCGAATAAATTCAAACTCACGACTTAAAGACCRAAACATCAATATATTAAAAGCATAATATATTATATATAATATATTATAACCTCGCAGGCTGTCTGCCTACAGACAAACTCCTGTTGGCCAAACCGTGGGCRTGCTGCCATCAACACCCTTCCTGCCTGGAGAAGCCATCCTAACGCACCTCGGCTCCGGCGGGAGCTGCAGTGCAGCATTTCGGACCCAAAACAGACGGTCGGGGTGCTGAAACGCCTCTCCTTCTGCAGCCGTGGTTAGAGGCAAAGAAAGCATTTCTAGAGGGAAAGAAATATATATAAGTTTATAATCAAATTACTTCTGTAACTACAAAACCACTCTCCCCAGGAAAAAAAAAAAAAAAAAAACTCAGGAAACCCTTCTGCAAGATGATAAACAGAGCCTAGCGCAGTATTTAAAAATCAATCACAAGAAACTTTTGGAGAAACCACATCATAACATACAGACATATTTCTTTAACAATGTAAAAAGCATTTTTATTTGTGCTTTTCTGCTCCTCTTCCGAAGAGGAATGAAGTTCCCGACAGTCCCAGAAGGCCTTAAGCTCACACAGGCACTGATATTTATTCACCTTACGAGCTACATGCGAAAGTTAACAGCGGACACGCAGTTACGATTAGGAGAGCTTTCACTCCTAGTCTTAATGGTATCTGGCAACTTCATTAAGGCCCTGCTATGTAAATGAGTGCCTAATTGTCAGCTGGAGCGCTAACGCACAGMGCACACGCTGAACACTCAAAGTCAGGCTTGTCTTCCAGCTTACAGCTTCTTATGCAGTTTGTATCTTCTTTCAATTCTGTTTCTGGCTACGATTTTTACAGTTCCGGTTCTCTCCTATCAAAACATCTCCAGGATGAGCTTGGAGGCCAGCCAGGCCTTCGGACACGCGCAAGAACTGCCACGCAGCTAAGCGGCGGAGCTCTTAAAAAGCACTGCTCTCTGTATTAATAAAGTCCTAAAGCAAAAAAAAAAAAAAGAAGGAAAGAAAAATCACCTCCCACACACACTAGTCAGCAGGTAATACTCTTCCCTGGCGCACGTAGGAAATTGCACAGATATTGCACCGCATTATTTGTGCCAGCCAGAGAAGTGTCCATGTACGATGCCTCTCTTGGCTCTTTCAGCTCCAAGTTTTCCTGCCTTACCGTGCAAAGCACACGTAGGAAGAAACATTTAATGGTAAAACCATAACAGTGGCTCCATTAAATACTTGAAATCCCCTAATCAAACCTGAAAGGAGAGCACCATGCATGAGTCGAGCGCTACTCCGACTCATTTCTCTACCTCCTTGTTGCTGCTAAGACCCCAAACAACCCTMAAACATTTTGCTATTTACACTTTCCTCTAAACCAGAAGAAAAAAATCCTTCTGAAAGCATGTACTCTGGTTGCTTTTCACACACCAGCTAAATGAGGAACTGATAACTAGAGATGGGGTAAAGCGGTGTCAGGAAAGGGAGTTCTTAGAAAAGAAACAGCAAAGTTGCCAAATACCACGGCAATAGCACTTCGTCCTGAAACTGCTACTCCAAGTGGCTGTCCAAGTTTAAAACTGCTTTCAGCATCTATTATTAGCAGCTGACCACTTAAAATGCGAGCACCCAGCTCGGCCCTGTCSTACTCCCGCTTCGCCTGCGGCGTCTGGGCGTTACAAACGCAGGCACCTCAAAGCGATCGTGCTGGCTTGCAGAACCGCAGCGTCGCGCCCGCAGACGGACATTTCACAACGCTCAGCACCCCCCTCCAACGCGGGGTGGCCGACCTGAGGAGCGCAGGAATACCTGCCTTTACTGAAAATGAACGGATTTYCTCCCCGCTCTCCTTTCAGGTTTGATTTGGGGATTTCAGGTGTTTAATGGAGTCACTGTTACGGTTTTACCATTGCTTCTTCCTAGGTGTGTTTTGCACGGTAAGGCAGAAAAACTGAGAGCTGAAAGAGCCAAGAGAGGCACCAAGGCTGGGGCCGGCCCAGACACGACTGCTTTGGGCTCTCTGCGCCCGTCATCGCCATCTCTGGGTAGGCCAGCGCGTGCACTCACACCACCATTACGGAGAAGACCGAGGCAAGGGCTATCACAGCACTACCACACCGCAGAGGCGCGCCTGAGCTCCGACTGTGGTGCACGCAGCCGCGACACGCCACCAGAGCAAGAGCCCGCGCGCGAGGCCAGGCAAGCTTCTCCTCGGCTGAGGTCCACCGAGATGTTTCGGTGTTACCCGATTCTGCTCCTAGCGCGACCTCCTTAGGAGGCACCTGGCAAGCCTGGGGACGTGCCCACCYTTCCTCCCGAGAGGCGGGTTCGCCGCCAGCCGATGCCCACGGAAAAGCGCCGAGCCCCGCGGCAGCACGAGCTCCCCAAGGCAACGCAGCGCCACGCCGCAGCGGTCGCAGGAGCAACGAGGGCACGTGCTGGCCAACGGGGCCTTGCTGGGACCTGGTAACTGCCGAGCCACAGCCTGACAGCAGGTGTTCTGCTACTGCTGTGCTGAGCTCAGAGGCAAAACGCTGCCTGAGGAGGGGAAAAACAGACCAGAGAGACACGCGAGGTGGAGGGAGTTTGTCCTGGTTTATTTCTGGGCGGCAGCGCAGAGCCTCCGGCGCTACACAGCCCGGAGGGCGGCTCGGGACGGGACGGGGAGCATCGCGGTGAGCGGCGTCTGGCGCAGGGCTGCGGTCGAGAGGGCGGCGGGGGCCYGTCTGTCCGTCCGTCCGTCCGGGCGGCGGCGGCGGCCTCTAGGCGGCCAGGTCGAAGTCGTCGCGCTCCTCGTTGTAGTCGAGCACCTTGCGGCGGATGCGGGAGGCGTCGGTCCAGGTGATGAAGTCCTCCATGGCGCGGGTGACGAGGAGCGCGGGGTCGGTGACCACCTCGGGCCCCACGCGCACGTGGCCCTGCTCCACGAAGGCGACGGCGTCGCGCAGGTTCTGCGCCATGCGCAGCTTCAGCAGCAGGCAGGGCAGGCGGCGGCGGCAGAAGGCGGCGGCGGAGAGGCGCTCGCAGAGGGCCAGCGAGCGCCGCGAGCTGAGCAGCCCCATGGCGTGGAGCTTCTCGAGGAGGGCGGCGGCGCAGCGGGCGCGGAAGGCGCCGCTCGCCGGCCCCAGGTCGCGGAGGCGGCGCGCCAGGGCGCGCACGGCGCGGCTCAGCGCCCGGTAGCGCGCGTAGTCCTCCCGCCGCGCCACGCGGTAGCGCCGCAGCGCCCGCACCTCCGCCAGGCTGCC
>NW_028186790.1:1097863-1138799 GCF_003343005.1 Rhea americana | reverse complement strand
GGGGGCCGCCCCGGCTGTTTTCGCGGTGTCCCGTAACGCCGCCGGGAGTGGGATTTATTATTATAATTTTGTTCTTTTGTTTGGTTTGGGTTTTTTTTCCGGGTTTTTCTCTCGCGCAGGTTGGCCGCGAGCGCTGAGCGCGGGGCAGCGCCGTGCCGCGACGGGCAGAGCCGGCGGCGGCCCGGGTGGGAACGGGCTGAGCCGGGAGGTCGCGGGCGACCGCCGCGGGAGCGGGCGACCACCGCGGGAGCGGGCGACCGCCGCGGCGCGCTCGAAGCCCCGAGCTTCAGCCCGGCTCTGAGCTCGCGCCCCGCGCCCGGATTTCAGGAGCAAACCTCGGAGCGGGCCGCCGCACCGACCCGGCAGCCGTGGCCCGGATAAATGCAGCTGAAATCCATCCTGGCTGCCGGAGCCAGTCGTAGGGCTTCTCCAGCTGCTCTGGGAAACACCTTCGTCACCCTTCTGTTCAGACAGTAACTGCTTCCCTCTGCTTATCCCAGGGTGAGACTGCGGCATTTAAGACACTTGAGAAGCATGCGTGTTGGGGATGGTTCCTCCAGACCCCGAGGTGGGTGTACGGGGTGGTTCCGCCAGACCCCGAGGTGTCTGTTGGGGATGGTTAGTCCTTTCCACCGGCCTCTTCTGCTGTTCATTTTCTCTCCAGTAATCGAGTGCAGGTTTCTTTGTGCCTCTGGGAAAAATGGCTGCTGTTTTTTTTTGTTTTGTTTTAATCTTCTGCACGAGATCCTTCTCCACCAGATGTGTATAGCAGTTTTGTTTACCAAGGAGTTGTGAGGACTTGCCTCTGTGCCATTCATATTAGGAGCAGCTTTCGCTCGTAGCCTGGGTGGGAGGGAACTGTCTTCTCATCTGAAACCCGCTGCTCTCAGGCTTGTGCTTCCCTGTTTGTGTCTGATAAGTGAGATTTCCTGCTGCCTTGCTCCACAGCAACATTATCTTCTCAGTGCCGCCTCCAGATCCTTAGAGAAACATTTCCTCCCTGTTGACACTATTCTAAGCTAGCCAGAGCCCAGGGGAGGAAAGATTTGTAACTTTGCATTTAAATAAGTGCATTAAAAACTCCAAAAGGCTGCCAGTAAAAAGTTCTGTTTTTTGTAAGGACAAAAGGACGCTAAGTACAGACAATTTTTCTCTGATGAGCAATGCACGCTTAAAATAAAGCATCTGAAAACATATCTCCTTATACTATTGTGTTGTGGCAGGACAGGCCCTGTTAATGCTGCAGTCATTTGCTAARTGGATTGAAGAAAACCTCAAGCTGAAATTCTGGGAGAATGGAAGTGGGTTGAGTGTTATCACTTGAGTTTGATTTTTCTCCACAGTATTGAGACCAAAAGCCTTTCTACTTGGTGTATTTTCAAGAGCAGCATGCTGCCTGATCCTCAGGACTAAGGAAATTATTTCATAGAGCAAGTAGATTGGATGACTYGAGCTTTCAGATCTCTGTTTCTCATAAACCTTTGACTTTCTTAGTCTGGACCTTTAGCACACTGCATTTTTTTTCAGTTTAGATGATCTGACCATAAATGTCAGGCCACTGAAGTCTCTTATTTGTGTTCTTCCCCAGGTTTGTCAGTTAAGATGCCAAAAGAAATGGGGACCAGCAACACTGAGAAGTTCTATAGGATCCCTGAAGGAAAAGGACCACATTCTGTTGGATGTACAGACCTGATGACTGAAAATGCAACTGAGGTAAAGCCATCAATTCTTCCTCTTGATATAAGCCAGAACATTGGACTGAAAACTTTTTGTAGTTTTACAGATGAATTAAAGAGGAGGCCTTGTTTGTTTGCAGAGGCACTACATGATTCGTGCTCACACAGCCAAGAGTGATTTCTCTGCACTCCATCCCAAAGCAGGACGTGWACTGGGCACAGTTGAGGAAATAGCACGTCTCCAGGATCTGACTGAGAGCGTGCCAAACTGACTCATGGCACAGGCATGCCATGGACCAGTCTATTTAACAGTTCAATCTTAGCAAATTCTGATGCCTAGGAGCATTTCCTGGCTTGGTTAAATTTACAAGCGTAGATACAGCCTGAAAGTTACTTCCTCCCTCASCTCGTATCCTTGCCTTCTGATCTCCGTAGGCAAGATACCACAGTGAAACCATGTCTTCTTGGGACGCAGAGGATTCCTCACATATACTGCAGAGTTCCCTTCATTTGGCTTTCAGGGAGACTCTGCACTCAGTTTCCATGACTGTATCTATTCTCGTCACAAAGATCCTAACAGGATTTGTAAGGGCCRGGTAAAGAGTATACATAGTGTTTCRGCTGCAGGGTAAAACATGAGATGTCTTAGGGAAATTGTAACTATCTGTAAAACAACAGGATGTTAATTCTGCTATTGGTTAGTGCCGTAATGGGGAGGTACCATGATAAGAAGATGGGAAAAGTAATAGCTAGCTTATGAGCTTGCTTGTGGGTTTCCGTTTCAAATTCTCTTGCTTCTTCATTTTCCTACGAGAACACAGCTGCATTTGCACTGTGGTTTTACTCTTCAGGCTAGCTAGGTATAGTGGAATTTGCGATTGGTTTGCACTGGTTATTCGTGTATTTTTCTTTGCTCCCCTGTGCTTACTTTGTACGAGCACAAAGAAATGATTAGTCTCTCTCTGAAATCAGGCCATGTGTTTTTATTAAATAAGGAATCCACATAGTTACAGTTCCGTAACGGATTCATGATGAAGTTCTTTTCCTTGCTAGTAAACAGTCCCTGTGAATTTCTCCAGGTGACTAGCTATTCRGGGATCAAGATAATATAATTACCGGCATAGATAAAGGTTTTATGCTTTCTTCTTATCAATGTATACAAGTACCTGAAGGGAGAGTGCCAAGGGGATGGGGACAAACTCTTTTCAGTTGTCCCATGTGACAGGACAAGAGGCAATGGGCAGAAATTGAAGCACAGGAAATTCTGCCTGACCATGAGGGGGAATTTCTTCCCTGTGAGAGTGACGGAGCCCTGGACCAGGTTGCCCAGAGAGGTGGTGGAGTCTCCTTGTCTGGAAATCTTCAAGGCCCGCCTGGATGCAACGCTGTCTAACGTGCTCTAGGTGACCCTGCTGAGGGGGGAGGTTGGACTAGATGATCTCCAGAGGTCCCTTCCAACCTTACTGATTCTATGATTCTTTAAGGGTCTTTGTGTCAAGGATTGATTTAAGTCTGTTAATGGAAACAAGGTTTATTAAACAAGCTTTTGGTACACATCATGTATGAGACAGATAAACTAGTATTTGAGGAATGTGATTTTATTTCAAAGCTTATTTTAAGTATTGTTCTTTTTGATTTTCTTGACTTATTTGCAGTTTTAATTTCCTTAAACGAAAAAACAGTTAGAGCCAGAAGGTGAATTCTAATAGTGTGTTGCAAATTCCCTTGCAAAAGTAAAAATGCAAATTACACATACTTCATCTGCTGGGAGATCTCCTTTATGCTCTGCACACTGGGACATTGTTGTGGTCCGTGTAGAAAAATATTGGCAAGGGGGAATGGAGAGTCCACTTGACTGTGGAAAGCRTGCTTGGTTTACAAGAAGACTTGGACAGAAAGGGAAGATTGAAACCCATAATAGGAAATGGAGACAGATAAACTGCTGGTAATAAAATTGTGTTTAGAGAGATGGGCCACTACAAACCTATAAACATTTTGATAAGAAGAGGCTGGTGGGAAAAGAATGTATTACGCTGTTTTGCTCTGCCACTATCAAAGTGCTTTACTGACAATAGAAATATCCTTTTGCTTAGTTTAGACACTCTTACCATGAATTTATTCCATGTGCACAGGAGCTGACTGCCTTTGACTCTGCCCACACCTTGTCTACTAGACCACACTTCCAAGTAAAATCAGTCATGCTAACCTGGTGGAAAAATATATTCGGGGGGGTTAGTTAACTTTTTCCCCTGTTTAACAAGCTGAATTGGCTCAGCAATGGCTCCAAGTGACCCAGTGATGCAAAGAAAGCAAGGAGAGCTTAGAAGAAGGCTGAAGGAAACACCATCACTTCTTTTGAAGGCAGCAGACTGTTAAATTGAGTGAACTGAGTCATCAGACATAAGGGAGGCATAGTAAGAAAGACAGAGGAAAAGATTCAGCAAGATGCAGAAAGAAGTAGAGCAAAGAGGCAGTGAATGTTTGTAATCAATAAATCAATTAAACTGAGTTTCRAATTAGCCATAAGCTAACCTAGAACTCATGTACATCTCTACATGGATGCCAGCAATCTCACTACATAGGTCACTGCAGGCACAAAAAAATAGTGGCATAGGGTTGGCATCAAAGCCTGTATTGGATAAAAATTTTCTCATGAGATCCTCTTAGATCTTGAGCTGTCTTCCTTGCATCTTAAACCTTTGTCATAGATGTTTTTGTCTTCCTCTTTCTCTGCAATACAATTAAAAAAAACTTTTTTTTTAATTTCAGGGAAGTTTCTTGCGCCTTTATTATCCATCATGCGATGCCACGGAAAACGAAGAGGCACCATGGATTCCAGATAAGGAATATTATCAGGGCCTTTCTGACTTCCTTAATCTGTTCCGAATTGTGGGAGAAAGGCTTTTCCAATACTACGTTGGTATGACTGGTTTATGGTTTTTTTTGACTACTGCAAGGGTATGAGTTCTAGGCAGGTTGGTGGCCGCACTGCTGTCTGAGCAGTGTGTTATTGCTGCAGGACTATCAAGTAGTTTTTCCTGAAAAATTGTGTGGTTTGGGGAAAGGTTTGTGTAGAAGGCTCAATACTGAATGTGACCTGGCAGTCAGGCAGTCCCTGACTGCTGTAAATGTCAGGGTCTGGGAGATGTGTTGTAGTCAGAGTGTGGGTAAGAGACAGGAACCACTGTGGCAGGATTTAAATCCCACAGAGAAATTTGCAAACATATAAAGGTCAGATAGAAGTTAAAACTTTGAATATCAACCAGACTCGRATGCCGAACAGTTCTTGAAAATCTGTTCTCTTGGGGTTTCAAAGATACATAGACCTTATACTAGGATATGGACTGGATGAGGAGGAAAAGGAAAGTGTCTTCTGCCAAGTGAAAAGTATTCATAGAGTTAGATCCTCATTTGCCTTCTGCATTTTAAGATTTGGTGACTTAATTCTTCAGGTGACCTTTCAGAGATCAGTTGTCACCACTGTGGTGAGAGAAACTCCTGGGATCTCTCTCAAAGAAACAAATGCTTTTTCTCATGTAGGTAATAATGACATGTTTTGTTTTTTGTCTAGGTTCAGTGACTTGTCCTGCAAAATCCAATGCTGCTTTCAAGTCTGGAGAAAAATACCCACTCCTCATTTTTTCCCATGGACTCGGAGCTTTTCGGTAATTCTACAGTTTGTTGACAAACTGTTTTTACTGTCTACGAAGAAAACAACTTCCAAGAATGGYACTGAACAGCTTTTCAGCAGAAGGGGTTAGATCACCATACAGTTGAAACAGCTTTTGAGAGCAGGCTGCTAAGTATCAGTATGCCTCCAGTGTAATCAATGCCAGCAAATGGAAGCAGAGGCTTCGGTTTACTGATTTCTATTTCTGTTTTTTGGGGGAGGGGAGGGAAGTATTTACTGTTAAAATTAGCTAGTTAATATTTGGACAGGTCTTTGAAGCTGTAAAGCATCAATGTGCTTTTCCAATTGTTAACATTTTTTTTAAACAGATACTAAGATTTTTTTTAAACAGATACTGAGATAGTAACAAGGTACTGTGGAACAGTAAGCGTAGAAGACGCTTACGTGACTGGCATACAAAAGCATGTATGGCTGGCAAATTAAAATAAGAAACACTGAAATACAGCTAGCACATACGTGACTTAGTCAACGTTTACAGAACCATGTAAAAATAATTATGTTGCGTGTGTATAACCAGAGTGTGGTTTTAATTGCAGGACTATTTATTCTGCTATTTGCATTGAGATGGCTTCCCAAGGTTTTATAGTTGCTGCTGTGGAGCACAGGCATGTATACTGCATACCTTTGAGTTTTAATTGAAACAAACTTTTTCATACGGTTCTWCTGCTGTGATTTCATCTTGTCAGCAAAGTCTGAGATCTTATGTYTAAAGAATAGTTGCTTTGACTAAAGAGGGTTCATTTTTCTCAACAATAGCCGTAATTAAAAAGAGGCAGAATATGACGTTACTTGTAGATTTTTTTTTTAAAAAAAAGCAAAACTAATATAGCCTTCAAATTCCCTTGTATTTAGCTCAACTTTTAGCTAAACAAAGGGAAATTAATTTGAAGTCTATGACTGAAAAGACCTGTCATAGATATCATTTGTCATTCTTAAAGCATACTATTTTTCTCTTTTATTATTAGAACCTGGAGGATAGAAAGGTTGAGGGACTTTTGGTGGGGTTAATTCCTTAYTTAGAATCTCTTGTCTACATCACTTATAACTGCAGTAGCACTAAATTGCGAGCCTGCATTTCTTGAGATAAGACTTCAAATGATTTCCCTCAAACCAAATGGAATATAKCTTCAGAAATAACCTTTTGTCTGTATTACAGAGATGAATCAGCTTCAGCAACATATTACTGTAAAAGAAAGTCTGTTTCYGAGCCACAGGAAGAGTCCACATTGAACATGGAAAAGGAGTGGATCTACTACAGGAAACTGAAGTCTGGAGAGGAAGAACGATCTTTGCGTCACAAGCAGGTACTCATCACGGATCTGTTCTCTACGAGGTCAGGCAGGAATGGTGTGCGTTTAAGACTGATGAAAGCTAGGACACTCWCTCCTTTTGGTTAGATTTGCAGGTCCTCTGTCAGCATAGCTGTGGATCAAAAGCACGAGTATGATTCKTAATTGATGAAGCTGTAGTGGCAAAAGCCCTGAGTGCAGATAGAGTCATCCCTTTCCATGAGCAAAATGAGTAATATTGGCCAAACGTAGAAGTGGAGGGGGAAGTAGCTTGTATGTAGGAGTACTGGAATACTTGGACAGGGAGGTTCTTCCATGTAGAAGAAGTTTATATTGACACCAAATACTTCTTTAACATGACTTAGCAGATACATAAAAATGCACAGAAGCCCTATAGTCCTGAAAATGTGAACACCAACAACAGCTTTCTTCATAGCATAATCTGCTTCCTCGGTGAAGTTTTCCCATGAGGTTGCAGTGTCATGCTTAGGCAGCTCTGGCTGTTTCTTCTTTGTGTGACATGTTCTTTAAGTGATATGGGGTTGAATTCAAATGTCTGTGTGGCCTTGGGCCTGCTTTAGCTTTATTTTATTTACTATTGCATAGCAGGGTGAATCATTTCTGCTCTAAGGGGAATGATTGCTTCATCATCTTCARTACACTTTAACCCAGTTTATAGCTATGTAAACAAATGCAGACTTGCTGATTATATGCAGCATCCATACTAAACATGATACAGCAAAACTGACAAGCTCCTCCAAGCACAGACTTGCCCTTTGAAATATGGGAGTATTTTTTTTCCACCCAATCCAAGCCCAACAAAAGCCCAGGGAGTGTTTCTTTTTATCTCACTAGGCCATACAGACACCAGTACAAGTGACCTTTCCTGTGTCCATGCAACATCCTACTTAGGAACCTAAATTGATAATGTTTGAGCTTATAAATAACCTACAGGAGCTGTTGCCTGGAAATTTTACCGGTGAAARTCAAGAGTTTTTTTGAGAGGCTTGAATTTCAGTGATATATTTTGCTGGCTGTCTACACTCYGTGGGTCACCTGTAACAGTACTGTTCTTTGATTATTTTTGAAGCTTTTTAATAAAATCTCAAAATCAACACCACTTCYTATACTAACATTTAAAACCAGTCTTTGCAACAGCTTTACTGCAGTTGCAGTACGAATGTAAGAATGCATATGTACACAGAACAGTMAGGGCCCTGACGCAGATTCTTATTTTGGGTTTATCCAGTGTAACGGCAGTTTCAAAGCTATCATGCAGAAAGGGCAAGTGGTGTAATGACATTTGTTCACTGAAGCGAGCACGAGGGGGAGCTGCCAGTCAGCTTTCCTTGCCTATGTGTAATGTATACCTCTGCACATCCCCACAACCTGTTAGGCACGGGACGAAGGAGTTAAAAGGTCTTTGGCATATGCCATAGATTCCTCTTTGCACAGAACTAGATCAGCTTAAGTTCTGTGACCACCAAAAGTCAGATTTGTTGTTTATCAAAAGCTGACAGAGTTCTATTATACAGATCAGGGCTACGCTTCAGTATAGTACTTACYGTATCTGTAACTTAGGGAAAAAATCGGACTAATCTTGTGTCCAAAGGACCTGCAAGTTTAGCAGCTGTCTAGTAATTCCACCACTCTGTCCTATCTTCTCTCTCTTTCCTAGGTGCAACAAAGAGCACAGGAGTGTATCAAAGCCCTCAATGTAATTCTTGAAATTAATTCAGGAGAGGAAGTAATGAATGTACTTAATTCAAACTTTGACTGGAATCTCCTGAAGGTGAGTGAAAGGCAGTGATTTCATTTAATTAAAAGCCTAATAATGTTTCCAGTTTCCCTCTTACGTTTCTAAATTGGTTCCTGTATACTGTTCTGAAGATCACGTTTCAGATTTATAAACATATTTTCGTATCACCTCAAGTTGGATAGATTGGTAAGAGCTGGAATCATGCTCTTCCTACTTCAGTAGGGTCTGGTCTCTTAAAAAAAAATAAAAAAAATATTCCACAAAGAAAAGATTGGGAAACAAAGTCTCTTATAGCATCTGGATTTTTTTGACAGGATTCTGTTGATACTAGCAGAATAGCTGTGATGGGACATTCTTTTGGTGGTGCTACAGTTATAGAGAGTCTCAGCAAAGAAATTAGATTCAGGTAAGTATGTAAAATAAAGGCAAGGACATTTGGCACTTCAGAGGTTGGGGGTGGAGGGGAAAGGGCCTTACCTAAGATCCCTCAACCTCTAACTCACTCAAAGAAGTGTTGTTTGCCACATACTATTTTCTCAWCTCATGTTTCTTTGAAGCCTGGGAACTGGAACATAGCTGTATCATATTTTATCATGATACTGTGGGACCCTGCAGAAGCTCCAGTGCCCACCTGCAGCTGGTAGTGGAGATCAGCAAATGAAATGATGGACTATTCTTCCCCCACATTAAAAATTATTTTGAAACAAATCCATCTTCCTATTCAGTAGCCTAGATACAGTTTCTCCTTCCTATGTTTGCTGCAAATCAAAGCTTCCATACAAAGCTTTCTACCTCTGTGAAAATATCCRTAAGTTGTTTTTTTGACAGGTGTGGCATTGCACTGGATGCTTGGATGCTTCCCGTAGGTGATGACATTTACCAAAACAGTGTTCAACAACCACTACTTTTTATCAACTCTGAAAAATTCCAGTGGGCTGATAACATCTTAAAGATGAAGAAGCTTGGCTCCAATGACACAAACAAGAAAATGATCACTATCAAGTAAGTATGAGGAATCCATCCTCTCCCTCTAGTTGGAGACAAACCTTTGCATATAAAACCTGCTCTCTTGTTGGAGCTGTTCAAGCAAACAATTCCATGTACCTGCCTGGAAGCGATGCACTCATTGCTATCTTGAGGCCCAGGCTTTCACTGCACATTTAAATTAGATGGCAATATGTCTCCACCAGTAGAGAGAGAGACACACATATCCCAGAGCAGCCAGCAACCCTAACTTTAGGATACACCAAGGTGTACACCCCTGCRCTGGGGCACAGGTTTCATTCTGAGCCTCATGCATCATCACTGAACGCTTTAAATACACTTTGGGTGCAGTTGCGCACTCAGCTAGTAAAAGCACTGTGTACAGGCAGTGGACTCCCATATATAATCCACCTATACTCACAATAGAGAGGCAACTTGATGATCTTGAAATTTTGCCAAGCCCACTCTTCTATTGCTGCCCCAGTTCTAGCGACTTACAAAACTTGCCTTCCCTCTGTGGTTAGGACAGAGTTCATTGCTAATCTTGTATACTCCAGTTCCTGAGATTAACCTGCTTTATCTGCTAAAAAATATATGATGCATGACACTGAAGACTACTTTGCAACCTATGTAATCTTTTAATTGGAAGACACTGTTCTTAAGGCTATTAAACATTTTCTATTTGCAGGGGATCAGTACATCAGAGCTTTCCCGACTTTACCTTTGTGAGTGGAGAACTTGTTGGAAAATTTTTCAAATTAAAAGGAGAAATAGATCCAAATGAAGCTATTGATATTAGCAATCATGCTTCATTAGCCTTCCTGCAGAAACATTTGAGTAAGTATCTATGTTCAAGTCAAAATATGGAGTGACTCTGCTTTATTATTGTGAACATTATATATAACCATTCCACTTAGAACAAGATTGAAAATGAGTATTGCAGAAGAGTCTAAGAACCAACACCCAATTCCTATTGTTTTAAATATGTAAGAATAGAGTGGCAGCTTCCCTGCATAAAACATACTACTCCCATACTTTGCTGAGTTCTTTCATTTACAAAGATGAAAAAAACCCTCTTCCTATGATCTGATTTTTAGGTGTATCTTTATAAGAATTTGACTCCTTAACTCATTTCATTTTTTTCCCCTCAAATATTTTATAGGGCTGAAGAAAGACTTCAGTAAGTGGGATTCGCTAGTGGATGGCATAGGACCCAATGTTATTCCTGGCACCAATATTGATTTGTCTCCAGCTCAACCTGAGTAACTAATACAAAGAAGTTTGTAAATGCCATGGACATCATGACACTAATACTGGCCAGATATTACGGAGATAGAGGATAGTTAGTCACTTACACAACTTTTGGGGTATGGAACAACAAAAAAAAAGATATTAGGCTATACTGTCAACATGTAAAAAGGTTTTTAATTCAGATGAGATAATGGAATCCTTTGAAATACACAAAGATTAGTTGAATTTCTTTAAGCTTAACCTAAGCCACGCTTCAAGTCAATTTGCATCCAGCAAGCCGCCTTTGCAGTTCAGAAACAAATGGAAGACTTYCTACAAACTACCTGAAAGATTCAGCTATGCTCTGACAAGAGCYGTGAGTGAGAACAGGTTTTTGCTCCTTTTAGCTAGAGATCTGCCAGTGGAAGAAGCTCTCAAAAACTGCCATCATAGAAACCACAATAAAAGTGAGAAGATGTTATTTTAAAATAACAAGTGAGAAGACAGAATTTTTGTTCTGACATACAACTTTTATACGAACMCCTCCATTTTCAAGATTTGTGTTTACTGCCATACTCTGAGAGTGTTTCCCTTCCAAAAGCTGCTAAAATGGCCAATTGTGTTGTAGCTACCATAGTTCTCTTTAGGTAAAGCTTTGAGCAGGGCACTCGTCATTAATCTTTCAGCAATACTGCTGTAGATAGTATGGAAGAGACATTCGTCACTTCTACTATTGCTATTAAGGAGGCGTATGAGATGCCACAGTCTGATTGTTTGATCACCTTGATATTATAATGCTCCACGTAGTTATCCCTAGTTAAGGTATTAGCATTGCTGTCTCTTATCTGTGAAGTAGGAGGAGTTGGATTTGCTAATAGCTAAAAGCAAGGCTCTGGTTCTTGGAATGAGATTTGTCGAATCTGCCAGGATCAAGAATGACTGCTAAGCAAATAAGCCTTGCAAAAGGGGGACTACATCTGACTGTAGCCTGTTTGCTTCAAAGTAATGTTACAGACAAAAATAGAACTGAACAAGTAACACAGTTAATCTAAGTTAATGTAATCAAATATTTATATGATCTGTGGTCACAACATCTAAGGTCTGTTTTTCAGAATTTAGTTTCTTAATTAAATTCTTTCCAGCCCACCATTGTGTCGTCTCTACTAAGGGAACCAAAATTTGCAAGTGTTTCTTATGGATCTGTGATACAAAGGAAGACTATCATGTCAGAGACCTGGAATTCTTAAGTCTGCAGCTGTCCAAGAAAGGGAAGAACCTGTAGTAGGTAGTAGCATGGAACAGGACTATCCTACCACTAAAAATCCCTTTTCCACATGTGAGGAGGAAAGAAAAAAAAAAAGACCAAAAGTATGAACAGCTGCAGCTGTTTAAGAGGTCCCTACCACACTGTAGGCATGCAGCAGCAGAACTGTTTTAACAGTTCTGCTTCACATTTACAAGAAAGGTTTTAGCTAGCACAATTAAGGACATCATAAAAACACATGTGATGTTTCAAAGGAGTCAGCACAGCTGACATGGCTCTAGAGGACTGCTTAGGGTCAAAACAGAACTGGTAACTGCAAGACATGCATAGCTAAAACTAACTGCAAAATAGCTGAAGACATTCTGTGTGCATGTAGCATGTGGACATGTGCACTAGGAAAGGAAAGTGTCATTAATAAAAAGTGGACAGCATATGCCAGTACAAGCTTTATTCTAGCTTTTTCCATTGCTTAATGAAAGCACCAAATTCAAGACTTCAAAACAAAATAACTTTTCTTCCAAATAGACAAAAATTCTCCCAAATGTCCTCAGTTTCTTAAAAAAAATAAGAAAAGAAATAAAAGAACAAACTATTTTAACCCAACTTTTCAGAAACTGAACATCAGTAAGCAGTAGTGTGCAACACAGTAGCCTATACAGTAGTTCACAAGAAACCTTTGTCCAAGGAAAGCCCACTAACAGCTCAATACAAGTCAGTGCACACAAACATTCAGTAAGACATGCCAGTCAAAGGCTGCACATTCTTACTTAAGAGATGACAGCTTTGTTAAGATGCCAAGCTGACAACAGTCTACCAACAAGAACTATTCTTTGACACAGAAGTATGGTAGTGAAAGGCATTTGTTCAGTTATGTAGAAGAAACATTCAGAATGCTATCTGCTTATATCCTTGCTTTCTTAAAAAGACATTTTCATAGGAGTGTTTTGTGTACATGGGTACTTGTTCAGCATAACAGTGGATGTGAAATGTCACTCTCTTTCAGGAACGCTGGAGGACACAAGGATCTTCAGCTAACTCTGAACTGCAGCCAGTTTGCTTTTCTAGAAAGAATAAAAAGATTACACCCATCAAGGCATTTCTAGAAACATACAAATGCATTAATACCTAAAAACCATAGCTCTACAAAACTCCAGGTTTATCTAAATCCTGGCCCATATTACAGACTACATTTCTTTAAAGTAATTTATAATGAGAAAAACTGCAAGACAGGTGAAATAATCAAACTGCCCAAGCAGATTAAGTGCGCAGTGTTCCCAGATACTAGTTTTGAGTTAAACTATTCCATCCCATCCCTCAGCAGGGATGTGAGCCGCTGCAGATTTTTCTGCATTCTGTGGACTGAATATATTCCATTTAAACTGTCTTTACAAAGCCACTGGCCAGGTATTCAGCAAAATTCAGTTCTGTACAACATGGGTGAGACACACTTGGGCTCAGATTTATTAAGAAAAATTTGCTGWGAGGGTGCATAAAGTAAAACACACTCATGGAGCATTTAACAGGCAGAAGCTGAATTTAAACAGCAACAGTTAGCAGCTGAAGAGGAAAAAAAATACTGAAGTACTATAAAACCCACAAAATATATATTTGAAAACAGAAACAGCAAGATCAAGAACAACCTTGCACTAAGGAGAAACAAAGGCATGCACTTCCCCACCTGAGTGGTACTACTGTCTGACCAACAGAGTCTCAGCAGTTTTTACATTGGAGTAGTGATTGTATTCACATTTAACCAGGACTAAAATGCTCGTAGACCACCTATTGTGTTCATTACCAAGTACATAGCAAATACGTATTTGTAAGTTGCATGTATTTTCTTGCAGAGTCYGTGCATAATGAAAGATGTTCCCTCAAAACTGACACAGTACAGACAGAATTTACAGGATCTCCATTTTAACATTTTAATCAAGTTCTATGCTCTATCTACTTGTCAAGCAAAAAAAAAATAGTTATCAGTTGCAGGCTTCATTACTGTTATCCATAAACTAGACAGCTTTTAGCATAACTGTATGTAAATACAGTTACCAATTCAGTTACTGAAAATAAAAATGCTACTATAGGGTTAGTTCAGTCTCCTTCAGACAAACACTAGTCAACCACTGAACAAGTTGCCCAGAGAGGTTGTGGAGTCTCCAGCCTTGAAGATACTTAAAACCTGACTGGACATAGCTCTGAGCAACCTGGTCTAGCTGACCCTGCCTGGGGTAGAAGGCTGATCTAGATGATCTCCAGAGGTCCCTTCCAACTTCAACTACTAGTTCTACACATTGTATGMATACTGCATAAACAAAAAGCCTCTGCTGACTTCACTGGTGTGCAGAATGGATACTTGGGTTCTTCAGTAACACTTCAAAGTTCTAAGCAGTGTTAAGGACTTGCAAGCATTACTCACAAACCATCTTTGCAACCATTAAGATGGTGTTATTTCAGTTTTAGAGTCAGAAACCATGATCCACTACGGCATTTGGGCATTCAAGTCCAAAACTTCAATCCTTAACATCTCTGTCCAGCAGTCACCTTGCCTCAGAAGTATGTGCTGGRATAGGGGGGGAGGAAAGCATTATGGTGGCTGTCCATGCCCCAAGCCCTACCAGAATCTCYACTCTGAGCATACCCTCTCCAGTTTGTCCACAGGGTGCATTGCACTAGGTTGAATAAATACATGCTCAGCTGATTTCTGTGCAAGAGACAGTAGCAGTTGTTGTTGCCTATGATCACTTAAACTCTGACAGTATATGAACCAGTCACTAAAAGAAGAGTATCAAATGCAGTATTAGATTAAAAAACACAATCAAAAAAGGCATTTCAAATGAAATTTCTAAAACAAAATATTTACTGGAAAATTAAAATGCATCTGAAGACTGAGTACGTAAGACCTTTGGTAGACACAAGGTTATCTTACCTTGAAGCGCTGACTCCTCTAGTAAGGACTCCAAGTTATTTGTTGCATGACTAACTGCCTAAACAAAGGGGGATTCTGTTAGGAAGTGCAGGCACAACTGCCAAAATAGTTTTCTGTTGATGCATTTCTCTAAATACTAGACTAACTTGTTACAGTAGCACTGCTGGACTCCTACKCAGCACCATTTTCCTGCTATAACTCACTACAGATGCCTTTTCCCTTTTTCGCTTCCAGACAAAAGTTATACATAAATAATAAAATGGAAATTCATTCTGCTATCACCTTCAGTTACATAGCTGATCAACTGAGTTTTAGATTCTAGATATGAGTTCTTCATTGGTTTGTGCTTCATGAACAMCACCATTTAAAACCTCATTATCACTTCTTCACTGTGGGAGTGATGGAGCACTGGAACAGATTGCCCAGAGGTGGTGGAGTCTCCTTCTCTGGAGGTCTTCAAGGCCCACCCGGATGCAACCCTGTCTAACATGCTCTAGGTGACCCTGCTGACCAGGGAGGTTGGACTAGATGATCTCCAGAGGTCCCTTCTGACTACGATTCTACGGTATTTTTCAAAATGAACCAGTTACACACTCTGCTAAATGATTTGTGAGAATTCAYGCATTTCAGCATTATTCTAAAATTCTTGATTAAAAACAGTCTTCYAGTAATGTTTCTTCATTCAAGTACTGTTCTTAGTCCAAATGGCTGACAGTTTTATTGGCTTATATAAGTCTTTCAGAGAATGAAAGACATGACCTCTTGAAGAGAAATACTTTGTCTTTCTATTCTTAGAGTGACCCATTAATCACAGCTAAACTCAGAAAGCCTTCCACGTTTAAGTAGTCTACGCTTTTTCCTTTCCCTCCTTCCCTTCCCCGCAGTTCTCAGCTACGCCACCACCATACCTCAGATGATCTGCAAGCCCAGTCAGGAATACCATTCCACACATTTTCAGGATCCACAATCTCCTCATTGCCACTGGAAAGATTCAAAACCTGTACAGACASAGCCAACTTGTATCTAGCACAACTATAGATCCAGAAAATATACTTGGTAAATATATTCTCTACAAAACATAGTAATGGGCAAAACACAATTGAGAATTCACTAGGTTAGAGAAAGCTTTKAACCCAGATTTTCCAAGGAAAAACAGATGCTTAAAAATTAACGGTTAGTAAAACTGGTATCACCACTGAATCTGATCCACAGAATCAAATTTAAATTATTTCACATGCAGTTCCTGCTAAAGCCCCCCAGCTCAAGGCTCTCTTTAGACTGAAAGGATCTTAACTCAAGCACCTAGGAGACAAAGGCTGGGAAACACCTGCAAGATCTGAGCCAGCAGGAAATTTGTTTGCAGGTTCCCCTGATGCCTAACATGGGCATTAGCACCAACGCTCGTCTACTGAATGTAGCTACAGCTAGCTTTAGATACTCAAGGAAGTCTAAAGAAACTGGCTTCTGATCTCAGGCATCCAATCTTCAAAAAAAGTTACTTCTACGAAATGATCATTTGAATTTATAACCTTAAATGACAACTTAAGTGATAGGTATGTATGTATAAACAAAAATTAGTAGGTACCTGAAGAGAATTTTCTCATTTACCTACTTATTCCACAACTTAGGGAACAGCAGCAGAAAAAGGCAGCCATTGTATTATAATTAGTATCAAGGTAACTGGAGGGAGTTAACTTTTATTAAAAGTTCTTCATTCAATAAAGATATAAATAATACACTGTTTCAGTCAAAAATGTAAGTTACACTAAAATTCAAGTTTCTTCCTAAATTTCTATTCCTTTAGGACTAATTTTCTAACATGGACTTTTTTTTTACTGACAGTTTATCTGGCATCAAACCAGTAACGAAGCTGCATAGCAGAACACTGACTTGCAACATACAGATAACAGAACGACATGGTGGGGCCAAGGGGAAGTATGCATCTTAAAACTGAGAGATTTGTCTCTGGTTTTCCCCACTAGCCTTAAGGGAATAAGACCTGAAGCGAGCATGAAGTGTTGACATATAGTATCCACTCACTATGAGGCAACTGTTTCTATGTAGTCTAGAAGTCCAGAATCAGCATTTTCAATACTAAATATTTTAATTTCTGTAACAAACTTCTGCAAAATAATTCAAGTTTGGAGGAAGACAGAAAAAGGACCAGTTCTTACGAATGCAGAAAGAGCATTCAAATCGTACTTACCCTGGTACCTTTTTCAGATACCTCCAAAATGCGAGCCTCGCACCACTTCAGAGACGTCCACACCATGCATTTGGAACCGACAGCAAAGCCCTTTAGATTACAAGTATACTCACTGTGTTCTACAAAAACGATGACATATCAATGAAAGAGGGGGGTGGGGACCAAAAAATAAGTCTCAGTTGTCTCACAACCCTGTTCCCACTCCCCCTCCCTACCCTTTCCAAACTATTTAGCATTTGATAGTTAAAAAACTACTATCTTCAACAGTCCTGAAAAGGCATTTCTTGCTTAGAAAGCTTTCCATTTATAAATCTGTTAACTTCTCAGAGTAAAATTATCTCTTGTTAGACTGTCACATTACCCATGAGACTACACATATTCTGGTGTCCACAACCCTTCAGTGAAGGCTGAGCTTAAGACTAAACTAAAGCCTCAACAGAATAGTAGGGAATAAAATCTAGTTTTCCCACCAAAAAAAAAAAGTTATGTTCGAAAGTATGCTACATTTTGGTARGTGAGCTCCTTAAAAATCAGATACTTCACCTGCACAGCAGTCAGCCAAGTTCTCATTTTGCTTTTTTCCTATTTCTTCATCTGCAGGCTTACAGTTTAAAGACTGCTCATTTAGAAGTTTATTTCCACATTCTTCAAATGAGTCRGTCAAGTCTTGTTTCATCCATTCTTCCACAGAATGGCCATCTTGGTTTTTTTGCCATTCCTTACATTTCTCAATTTTGCAGTCACATGATTTTACAGTACAAACAGGTCTCTGATTTGTCGTCAAGTSTGTTGTAAGGAATGAAAACAGACTTCTGCTATTTGCAGAAGTTTGCAGCGTTGTGTGTTCCAGGCCTAACAAGTCCTCATCTCCATCCTCCTGAGAAGGCTGCACATCAGGTAGCACCAACTCAAGAAGCTGTTTAATTTCAGCATTTAGCACTGACTGTATGTCATGGGTCTCTAGTTCCAGGTGTTTCTCAGCTCCACCAAATGAAGATAACATCAGGGTAGGATCTACTTCCACCCAATCATTTTGCATAGCTTCCACTTCATGAATCCCAGGCAAATCCAATTCCAGTGCCTGTGTTTTATCTCCCAAAGAAAGTTGTACATCAGATGAAGATAATTCTAAGGTCTTCTCTCTATCACTAACTGAAGGCACCAAGTTCTCTCTCTCATTAAGCGGTGGTGATATTTCAAAAGACTTCAGAGYTGACAACTCACCTGTCTCATCACTCGAGCGTGGCACTTCAAGTGATTCCAGTTCCAACGTGTTCTCTTTTGCTTCACTGCCTGCAGTTGCCAGCATTTCAAGTGATTCTAACTCCAAAGGCTCCTTTATTTTTTCACCAAGAGAGGACTGCACTGAAAGTGACTCTAGCTCCAATATGAACTCTTTTAGATCATCATATGAAGAGTGCATTTGTAATTTTTCCAGTTCTAATAATGACCCTGTTTCATCTCCCAAAGGCGGCTGTACCTGGAGCAATGGCCACCCTAGCAGCTCTTCTTGTTTATTTTCCAGAAGACTGACTGCTTGAACAGTGCCAATCAGTTCTGCTTTCAGCTCAGCATCCTCTACAAATGGTACTTCAGATAGCTCTTGTTCTGCAGCTTTCATGTCACTCCCCAAAACACACAAAGAACAGCATCGTGTTGATTCTAGTGACACATCATTATCACTCTCTTTTTCAAACAGAAGGATCTCTTTATCAAAGCTGTTTTGATGCTCARCTGTTTTACAGTCATCCTCAGCTTTCACAGACACATGTTCTCCACCAGCTTCTGCTGTTATGCTTGCTTCTACATTATTTGGACACATATAAGTTGCATCCAAGAGACATTCAGAACAAAGTAACGCACCCTGCATAGCCCTCTTATCTTCTTCCTGAAATATTGTACAAGTAGAAATAGTTTCTTTTTCAAGACAAAGATCGGTATTACTACTTGACCCCGTGTCCTCCTTAAAAGGGTTCTCAAGGTTTAGGCAAGCTGTGTCTCCAGCTCCTGTACTGACCTTCCAAAAACATTTCATCTCTTCATTAATACTCTTCCCACAAGTTTCCAGCTTGACAACAGACAGGGGAACTTCAGAAGCTTTATCCTCCCGAATTTCTATTACTTTAGCTTCTAACAAGAGTTCTACAGTCATATCATAGAACTTATCTTCTGCTTCACTAAGCCACGAGCCCTCTGAGGAATTAAATCCTGACAGACAGCAAGGAAATGCTTGATTGGGTATTTTCAGCAATTCACTTGGAATTTGTCTGACCATCTCCATGCCAACAGTTTCCTCAGTTCCATAATCCACATATCTAACAACTAAATCGTCACCTTTTATGTTGCTGACTTTCGCTCTGTAGAACTTCCCATCTTCACTGTATTTTGCTATACAAATATCACCGGTTTTAATACAAGATCCGCAATCTTTTATGGAGTTTAGGCCAAAATTTTCAGCTTCCTTTATTTTTTCCTCTATATATTTTATGCTTTCTGTATCTGCACCCTGACTCCAAAAATATTCTGGACCCTTTACTACTGTGACATAAATTTTTAYAGTTTGACCTGCCTCTGGTACCTTCCAGATAAATGATTTCGAATGACTTATATTGGAAATTTCATTTTGCTCATTAGGAAGCAAAGGCTCACACACTTTCACCACTTCAGCATTGTTTTTTCTTTTGTCAAGTACTTCTTTTGACTGAGATCTTTCCCTATTTGGAAGGGTCTCATTAACTAAATCCACTGTTATTATACCTTGATGGTCACTAAGAATAACTTCCCATTTATCCTCAACTTTCTCTACAAATTCACATGTTACCTGAATATCACTTGTTCTCTGGGAAAAGTAAAGCACTACTTTCTCCGTCCAATTTGTAGTGTTTTTACATTTMAGTCCACCTAGCGAGCAGTGAATACTTATTGCTGGAATACATGATGAGTCTTCAGGGAGTCTACATACCTGACCAACATTAATTACTGAAGTATTACCATAATCAATATATTGCACGCTAATCAAATTATCAGAAGTCTTATCTTTTATTACAGCTCTATACCGTAAGTTGTCTTCTGAATAAACAGCRCTGATTAAGTCTCCTGCTTGCAAGAGTTGTCCACAAGGGTTCTCCACTCTTGTCTTACTGTTCAAGCTTTCTGAAATACTGTTRAGTTGAGACTCATCACTTACCAGTTGAACATAAAAATCTGAAGGATCATTTACATGAGAAATATACACTAACATTTTAAGAGCTGGTGTTATCTTCTTCTGAGGTAGATCAGATATATTTTTAAATGGTATACACTGTCTTTCAGTATCAGATTTAAGATATGATGGTTTATCTTTCTTGACAGGGGAAAAGCAGTCTCTGTTCTCCACTTTATTTTGTGGCAAGGCATCTTTATTGCCATGCTTTTCAGACTCCACTAATTCAGCTGCCAGTTCTCTCTTTGCAACAGTCTGGAACAGGTTTGTATCTTTTTGTTTTAAGTGCATTTTGCTACCCCTCTCTCCTCCTTGGGCTTCAGGGCTCTGCTTTTTCCTTTCAAGAAGCCTTCCTGAATACAAAGATGACAACTCTGCAGTCTCATTCCTCTCTTTCACATTCATATTTCTAGGGCCTGAAGTTTCATCTCCTACACACCTACACAGCTCCACACTGTTCGTTAATCTTAACCCTTCCTTCAATTTTGCATTAATTTGAGTATTACCATCAAATAACTCAATCAGCAGTTTGCCATCAGATTCCTTTGCCACTACTATTGCCTTTAACCTCCTTTCTAGGATAGTTTGCTTAAACCACAACGTAGCTTCTCTTGGAAGAGTAGATATATCAGATAAAGAACACTTTATGGCCTGCATTGGCAAAAGCAAGACATCATAGGCACCACTGGGTATAGGAAGCAGATCATCTTTCTTTACCAGCTCTGTGTTCCCAAAATCCACAAAGAAGACTTCCTTATTAGGTTTTGTTTTTGTAACTACTCCCCTGTACCAGTGATTGTCAGTATACCTTGCAAGACACAAGTTCCCAGAATTTTGTGAGGTTTTTAAACTAGTCATTATTTTACTTAGATGACTRATGTTTTCCGTAAGCTGTGTCAAGACATCTGTACATCTTGCAAGCTGGCAGTAAAATTTCCATGGATCATCAACATGTGTAATATAAATGTCTTCCTCACTCCCAATTTTGATATCATGCATAGAGTAATAGTAAGAATGAAGCTGAACAGAGGATGCCAGAGGTTTCTGAGGTGATAGAGGTCTAGCCAGACCTTTTTCTAWCAGAAACTGGCAAGCACTCTGAAAAGGTGTCATTAAGTCCACAATATTAAACAGTTCTTTATTGTTTATCGAAGCCAAGGCAAATATCGTACACTTCAGCTCCAAGTGACATGATGAGGCATCAATAAACTCCTGAAATGCCAGAATTGCTTTTTCATCCCAAACAAAAGGATCCTGACCATTTGGTTGGATTAAGTTGTAAAGGCTGCATCTGAAAGCCTGAGCCTTTAGGTTAAGAAAGTTTTCATTAGTTGAACGGAGATTTGTTCTAGAGACCAACTCTCTGTTGCCATAGTCAACATATATTACTTCTACTTGTTCTGTAGAAGTAACTTCACTAACAATTAGAGCCCTGTACCATTTTTCATCCTCTGAGTACTGGGCTAAACATACAGGATTTGGCCAGATGTGTGGTTGAGATGAATTCTTACAATAGTCCTGAATTTCAGCCATTARTATCTTAAGGTCATGACAATTTCTACTTAATTGACACCAAAAATAACCAGGACTTTCAACATATGATACAACTACATTAACTGTACTTCCAACTTCTAGTTGACCTCCATAACAACCTGGCTTCATTTCCAGATAATTCCGTGCGAGAGAGGAAGGYAGGTTTTGTGTGCCCTCACACTTTTTCTCACTAGGAACAGATTCACCAGTTTTTGAACTGTGAATGGCAACAGGACCACCTTTGACCAGAGTCACATAAGGATTTAATGCTCTATTATTTCTCTTTGGTTCAGATTCTCCAAGTCTTTCTGCTATACTTATTTGGTTTTCCTCCCCAACACATTCCACAGATGAACCTTGCCTCGGGGCCTGATCAGATGCTTTTCGTAGTGTCTCAGGTATTTCAGACCTCTGGTATTTAGCATATCCTCCCTGGGCCATGATTTTACTTACACTTCTCTCTCCTAATTGGGATAGGTCAAGAATTTCAACCACATATTTATCACCCTGCGTGCCTAAAACACGAATCCTTAATCCCTTGTTCAGTACAATCTTTCTGAAGGCAGACACAGATTCTTCACTCCAACCCCCCCTCAGAGGGGAGGTACCTGCCAAGCAGCACTTCAGAGCTAATGCAGGTAGTTCCTGGAACTGAGGGAGCAGCTCCTTTACCTCACCACAGTCTACAGTTCCCGCATCGCCTCTGTCCACCAGATATATTTCTATAGCACTGTCCAGTACCTTGGTGACTACAGCTCGATGAAAGACACCATCTTTCCTGCTGGCACAAAGAGATCCAGGCTGCAGGTCTCGTACAATATCCAGGTTTGTGGCTTGGGAGTAAAAATTCCACATACTCTGTATAAGCTGGTTCAAGAGCTGGCGATGCTCCTGGAGCCGTAGCCAAAACTCRGACGGATCTCGGAGATAGGAGATCTGTGCATCGTAGAATGCGCCTAACTTCAGATGCACACCAACTATGGGAACAGACACCAAGTGTCTTTGCATTAAAGCAACAGGAGGTGCTCCCGGTGGTGACCCCAGGTCTTCAGCTTTAGATTCCTCTACTTCAAGCTGCTCGCGAGTCTCAGTTTGCCTGACCTGCATAAGGCTGCTAGCCAGGCAGCAAGCCTGCACCCCAAAAAGACAATTCAAATTCATGCCATCTTCACCATACAGGCTCACATAATAGAGATGTTCAAAGCAGTTAAAAGTTTCAATGCGAGCATTCACTCCCTTGCCTAACAACAAGGCTTTCAGCTCGCTGATCTGGGATGGGGCCCAGCCATGACCCCCATGTGAGATACCCTGAAGGGCGCATGGGTAAGTCACCACGGGCATGCGAAAACACTCAACAGGCAAATGGCGCAAGTTAGCCACAGTCACAAACTCTTTCCTGCCATAGTCCACAAAGATCACTTGGGCCACTTGTTGGTCCAGCTCCCCAGCAACAATTTCCAGCAGGAGTGCCCGGTACCAGTGGCCACCAATGCCACGGGCAGCACAAGGTGAGCCCAGYTGCGGTAATAAATCCTGCTCCCAAGTCACTCCATCATAAAGCTGGTGGATGGTATCAGAAAGGCGATGGATCTCCTGGGACAGGCTCCGCAACTGGCAATATATGTGGTGCGGGTCAGAGATCTGGGTCACTAGCACAGGCTCCGTCACTCCTAGCTGAAGCTGTGGGTAGAAGTAATCCAAGGCAGGTAACACAGATGGATACAAAGGGAAAACATGGAGGGACTGTGGCACTGTAGAAGCTGTGAGTGGATGAGCTGGAGGCTGCAGCTTGAGCTGGTTCTGCAAGTGGGCATGAGCCAGGCAGCGCTTGAGCATCAGGCAGAACCAACTGGGGGTGACCTGCTTGGCCAGGCCCAGGTGATGCATCTGGGCCACAAGCTGGGGCAGCTCAAGCACTGTGAGGAGCTGCGGCATCATCACTTCCCGCACCAGGCCAGACACCTCCTTGCCGTGCAGGTAACCAAGGAACTCAATAGCCCTTGCAGTGCCGGTGGAGACCACCAGCTCCCCACAGGCCACTGTCCTGCCACCTCCAAAGAGCACCAGGTCAGCCACGACACAGCCCAGCACTTCAGGCGGCAGGTGGAAAAGCTCCTCACAGCCTCGTGCCAAGTAATAGGCAGTGGCAGGCACCGTGTGGCCCTCATCGAGCAGGAAGACACGGTAGTCCCGGTCACGGCGACTCACCACACGGCAGCGGTGCCAGAGACCTCCCAGCTCCACGAGGCACAGCTCCCCGACGCACAACTCGGCTCCACCGGCCGCCACCCCCGCGGTGCCCGCCGCGGCCGCCAGACGCGGCCCCACCGCGGCCTGCACATCGCGGCGAAGGCGGGCGTAGTCCTCGCGGCGCTCACCCAGCAGCCCCCAGAGCCGCACGACGGGCGCCTCCGGGTGCGCGTCCACAGCACAGACCCGCAGCGAGACGCTGCTGCCGGGGCCGGGCACCGCCGGCGCGGAGCACATCGCGCCGCCGCGGCCGCGCCGCTCCCCACGCGAGGCGGTGATGCCGCCGGTAGCACCAGCGCCGCCACCCTCATAGAGCGCCGCGCCCGCCCACGTGACCCACCGACGCCGCGGCCTGCGGAGAACCGTTAAACGGCTCGCGCGAGGGTGGGGCGCGGGCAGGCAGCCGGGGCGGGCGAGTCCATTTTGATCACAGCGGGGGGGGAGGAGGGAAGAAGAGGGGGCGGAAAGGGAAAAAGACACTTCGGCCGCTTTTGTTAGAGTGGGAATACTCGGAGGCGCCGTAAGGACGAGGCTAGGCTGCGCTGGACCTGTAGGGCTCAGCCCAGAGCTAGTTTTCGCTTCTCCTGCTTACGGTGGAACACTCCACGCTGGCTGTAGGAGGTCGGGGGCCGGGGGCGGGGGAGCCGTTCGTGCTGGGCTTAGCCCCGATTGGTTAGAATGGGGGCCCGGGGGCGGGGCGTGCATGCTGGGCTTGGCGGCCATTGGCTCTTACAGGGCCCCCGGTGTGAGGGCGGGGTGCGGCGCCGCGTTGTTGCTGGGGCCGGCGCAGGTGGCGCCTCTGAGGGGCTGGCGGCGGCGGCGGGGGTGGGTGCGAGGGCGGCTGCCCGGAGCCGGGAGCCTGGGCGGGCTCAGCCCCGTGGGGACGGTCCCCACCCGCAGGCTCTGCAGAGGCTCTGCGGCCGTAGTACCTCCACAGGTGCACCTGAACTAGGGTCTGGACGCGCAGGGTCGCCGCTTGGCAGCCTGCGGGACCCCAGTGCGAGCCTGCCTCAGGCTTCTTCAGCAGCTCCTGTGGAGGCTGAAGGCTTCGTTTCACGTTTTGGTCTGCACCATCTCCGTTCAAGGCCTCCCCCAGTCATAGGAAACCCATCTCCTTCTGAGCCTGGCCTGGTTGGCCATCCAGAGTGTGGGAAGGGTGACACCTGACAGAGGGACACCAGCACCTGGTGTCCTCCCAAGTATGGACAGAGCAGCCCTAGGCAGCACCCTGAAGGTCTTCATGAAGCAGTGCCAGCGGGTGCTCTGYGTGGTATCCCTTCCAGTTCCCTTTGATGTCACCCCTCATTTCCTCTGCTGTGTTCTGAAATCATATTTTCTCCCTGTTTTCGCCCCTTTTTCCTAGATAGACTTCCGAAGTTTTAGTAGGGCTGGCTCCCAGCCTTTAGGGACAGTAGTCATAAGTGCAATATGAGAAAGAGTCACACCCAAGGACCTCAAGGAGCCATTCTTAGCCTACCAGAGATTCTGGTCCAGGAATCTTAGGAGCCCTCCTAGGGAAAATTCTTAGTTCTGAAATTGAAGCTAGTTAGTCTAATATGGCCAAGTGCTTTATATGGTGCTTCATTCCTGCTTGAAAAAAACGGAATTACAAAACACTAAAAAGAAATGTAGCAGGTGGCAACTTCTGCTATTCAAATCATTTATTTCTTAAATTCAAAAATACAATTCAAGAATGAATTTCTTGAATACAAAATACTAGGCATTGGCACTGTTAAGAGTCTCTTTTCTTTAGTGTTTCATACTCAAAAGAGCTTTATTAGCAGTCAAATAGTTTTTCACTAAAAGGCTTTTAAAATTGYTTTTTATATCAGGCACTTCTACATATCCATCATCAAGTCTATCTGAGTAACAGGATTGCAGGCAGGACCACTCAGGATGTTACTGAAGAAGCAGCTTTGCCTGCTTCTTTATTATTGCTGGTGATGTGCAAGAAGGAAAGAACGCAGATTAGTTTCTCAAGCTGACAAATAGAAAAATAAAAACATTTCTGAACAAAAACATCTTGACCTCCTAGTAAAGGGGGGGGGGGTGAATTTTTACACAGCAGTTCTTCCAAACTAGAATCACACTCCGCAGTTCAACACCATACCCAAACACATACAACCACAACAGATCTATAATATGATCAAAGAGCGTAAGTGCAGTCACAAAGAGACACCCAAACTGTATTTAATAATAAATTGTCTTATTGAAGATTCTAGTTTCTAAGACTAATCTAGAAGTAATCTCAAGTCTTTACTCAGGCAGCTAACCCTTGTACAGTGCTGTCATTCATAGATACTGCTAGATCAAAGCCAGCTTTGCTTTGTCAGTTAGCTACATTATGATTGCCAGAGATAAGCTTAATAACAAATAGCTACAGTCCCCTTGCCTATGAAATATGGGAAGCTTTAGGTTAAAAAAAACCTCATGTRTGCAAACATGTTGTGTTTATGGGGAAAATATTGTAAGTATGCTTCCATCTAGATTTAAAATTGGCAGGCAGAGTRTTTATTTCCACAGAAAAGTGGTGCATTGATCACCCAGTCTGCCAGGTCAGCACCGAGACCCTCAAAAGACAAGYAGTTCAGCTTGTCCTGTGGGCAGCGTGTGCATTATTAGCTTCTCAGGTGGGACTTAAAGTGAACTAGGCTTTYGATTCTTAGGTACAGCAATGAATTTCAGTCATGAATATGCATAGAATAATATTCAAATGCTTGAGTGAAGAGGTTGGACAGTTTCTGAGAATTCAGATAAACCCTTCCGCCTTCTGAGCAAAACATACTTGAAATCAGATCAGCTTCTTTAATTATTTCAGTACTTAGCACTATATGCTTGATTTGCTGAGGCATCAAACTAAAGAGAGGTAGTTCTTTTTCTATGTGTATACAAGTGTAATAGTAACAAAAAATTCCCAACTGATTTTTCAGACTGGTGCCCCCTGCTTAGCCACAGAAGATGTTCAGTGCTGCATTGTTCAACCTACTCTTGTCCTTAACTATAGGAAAAATCTCTATTATGAAAAGAAAAAATTGTAGTCCTGTTTGGTAGATTTTTTACCTCTATTCATTCTTTCAGAAAGCTGGTTCTTGCTGCAGGTTGAAATAYAATTTTTTGTGACAGTTTTATCCTGTGGATAACTTAAATTTCGGATATCAGTCTCCCAAGCAAATAGTGTCATTAGATCAGGGCTCGTCTTAACCAGTAAGGACTGAATCTGCAGCATAAACCTGTACATGTGATACTACTGCCAATCTGCTAAATGACTTAGTTTTCTGTGGGTTGGGGGTGCTCTGTGGAATGAAAATTAAGCTTTCTGATTCTTGTTTTGTGTGTATTGATGTGGTTTCAAGATTTTAGAAAGAACTGACTCCACAGATCCTTCTGATTTGTTCATATGTAAGCCAGAATACCAGTGACCAAGGAGCCTGTGAAAGCAATCACAGAAGTTAGAAGATTAAAATACAAATGACCAAAAGTATAAATACATTATATTAAATCGGCTGCATCTGTTTTTTAAAGATAATATGCTTTAGTGCAATCTCATATTAGGTCTTCCTTGCAGAAATTGTAGTATTGTATATGATTAGGGCTACTCAATCTTTCACAACGAACATAAAAACTGTTTTCAGTTTCCCAACCTGTAAATGTTTGACCTGAAATGTTTCATGCTTGCAGTCTASTTCAAGTTGAATATTTTCTTAAGTTTCTTTAGAAAACAGTTTACTTGATCTAAAACTGGAACCAGAATATTATGTACTTCTTCCTGCATAAAATGCATATCTTAMATCCATATAATTGAGAAGCTCTGCTGTGTTTTTGGAACAATAGATTGATATTTGGCAAAAGGGTATCTCATGTCTAGGAAATACTTTTTCCTGCCCCTCTGAAGCACTTGCTAAACATTACCCATACTTATAAGCCTTTCAGAAATCCAAGCTGACATGTGCTCTGTGARAATTTTTAACTTTGTAATAAACTCACAAAGACCTCAGCAATACTGAATATGCTCTGGCTCAGGGAGGCAGAGACTGAGCAGAACTTCCCTGTAGCTGTTCTTACCAGATGCTGCAGGCCACTGTTGTTCCCAGTGCATTAGAGAAAGGAGGCTATTTTTCTGTAATTACAGTGCTCAATCTGAAATGCTGCATCTGTAGTGGTAATCTAAAGACTACAAAGACTTGTTCCTGTAGCCTTGAAGCAAGCTGGCAGAGTCTAGGCMCATCTATACGGTTAAATTCTTCTAGACAAGAAAGGTGACCACATCCAAATCGGCTACAGGGAATTGTTCCTGACTCACGCTAACCCCAAAACTGTGCCCAGAACTCGATAATTTTCTGGTTGCTTTAGACTGAACACCAACCATGATCTAACAAAGTCAAGCTCTAGTTGGCTGGCCCCAAGTACTGTTTCATTTATTTGTATAGATGTCACTTGTATAGATGTACCTAATGGTAAAGCAGCATGTAGACCTAAATTACTGGCTTGAATACAAGCAAGGCAAAAGTGAGATTTCGGGGGAGTAACGAAGAAATTCTGGGGAGAAGGAGGAAAACAAGAAGAATGCAGAGGGAGTTCMGGACCGAGAGCAAGAAAGAAACAAAAGAGAGACTGGGGAAGGGAGAAAGGAGGGAGCCTGAAATGGTGTAAAAAGCAAAGAAAACATCTAGCAATATAAAGGACAGCATTTTCCAAACTAAAGGGGTGCAAGAGGCAACATGGGTGAAATGACACTACAGGAGTTTGTCTCATCCACTACATTCAAATATGCTAACTGCAATTAAATAGAATACTCAGAAAGACCAAATAGTTTGGAAATGCCAACGTAGAAGGAGGTCTTTACATTTTAATGCCATGTTGTTCAATTATCTAGTTGTAAGAAGATTTAAAAAGCATTTACCATTCGCATCCAGGTTGGTATAAAGCCTTTATATAGAGACATAAACCCTTCACCCTGTACAGTTTGAATCAAGCAGTCGGTGGAAGACTTATACAGCTGACCTCTAGCAACATACAAGGAGAAAAAGTATTGTTAGGATTACAAATACATACTAAAAAAATCCCATCCCACATGAAAAATCATCTCTATCAGATAAATTTGTAGAAATGATCTTTTGTACTCTCACTGAAGTCACTGGAGTTTAATCAGAACTGAATTCCACTTAATTAATTTACTAAGCTTAGGTGATTATTACAACAGAAATCTCCTGGATATGCAAGACTAAAACAGCAAAGTGATAATCAAAAAGGTAAAGAACTGATTAGAGATTTAGTGCTTGGATCAACTTCCAGATAAATCAGTGATGCTCAGGCTTTAAACTTTCTACTTAAAAAATCAGTCTGAAACGTCCATACCTTCCCTGATTATCTCTTGGTTGGTTCATTATCCGGGTYTTGACTACATCAGCAGGAGTTCCCAGAACAGCAGCTACCAGGCCAGAACATGCACTGTCAATAACAACAGATACTTAAAGAAAAAAAAAAMCCCTAAGGTTTATCATTAAAATTTAAACATCATGATTCTAAGAATAAAGATATTTTAAAATAGTAATTGTACAATGATGAGTAATACCTTGTAACTCAATGCAAACTTGATTTAGGAGAAAGGTAGTATTCCTCATGCTCTATCTCAACTATCCTCTCAGAGCTACCCCAGTCTCTGTAGTTCTGAGGCAGGTATATATAATAGGTGGTTTATGATAGTGTTTAAGGCAGATTTCTTCATAWTTTAAGAAAATAAAAGAGGTTGTTCTACAGAGATTATATCTCTCTTACTTTTTGCTACAATTAAAGCTAGATTACACAAAATACTAGAAATCTTAGAAAAAGGAAAATTCCTGTAATCTCACAAATGAAAACTGAGATGTTTAAATGTGTTTTTCACATTTTACATACTCCAGGCTATATACTTTGTGGGATAACTTCARTGAAGTCAACGGAACTATGGCAGTCTATTTCAGCTGAAGATCCATCTGTTCCCCCCAAAAAATAAATAAAAAACCCAGTCAATTTAAGGAGAGTTAGATCAGAAAGAGAAATTTATCTGCATAAACAGCTACAGGAAGAGCATGTTACAGAACTAGCTGATACCATGGTTGTGAACTGACCATGCACAAGACAATTTCGCTTAGGTGAATTATGACACTGAATATAAGTGCCATGGTACAAATGGGGTATTAATCGTCACCCAGGAGAGCTTCAAGATGTGTAAACATTAAGAATCTATATAACGTCTTTGAGGCGGGTATAAAAAGCCTTGAAAAMAGATCTTTAAAATGGTCATATAGTACAAAGAAGTACAAGCAAGAGAAGAAATGCAGTATTAAAAAAATAACAAGGTTTGCACATAACTGATCACATACAGTACCCACTGAATACTCTATACATAATTTCAGGCAAACCATTCCCAGGATCTGGAGTGTACATCTACCGCTAAGAAGAAATCCAGGGATTGATCTATAAGTGTGTCCAATATAACRCGCTCTTATGAAGCAACATTGGTGTTACTTGTTCTGATCCTAAAAAAGCCAAACATTTTGCTTGTCCATACTTAGAGATCATGAACATCTTGGTTAAAAGTTCTTTGCTGTAGAAATGATTATGGAATTACAGGTTTTTCCTGCTTTTTTTTGTTGTTGTTTGTTTGTTTGTTTGTTTTTCCCTAATGGCTCACTTTCAGTCCTTCCTTCTTTGGTAAAGTAGGGAGAACAGTATCAGAGCAAACTCTTCCTCAAACACAGGTATTTTTCTACTCTAGTTTCATAATTATTTCACAGATTAACATTCTTTTATTAGAATTGGCTTTGCTGTGTAATAAGGCCACAATGAATTTACCAGATGGGTGTGCAAAGAACTGTGCAGAATTAGCTGTGGCATTTTCCCCACTCACGTAGCAGGCAACTGAAGCAGCTCACAGAGCTAGACACACAACGCAGCCAAAGACATTCCTCCCATTTCCTAGTTAGAAGAAAGCAGAAAAGAGATTTCCCTGAAGATAATAGTATTCCATGATTAGTCCGTAGTCGCTATGACTGCACTAGATGCACTTCGTTAGCATAGGAATACCATATAATGTATCCACTTGTAGTGAGGGCAGTTTTGTAGCTATAGTTGCATCCTTTGTGTCTTTTGTACAATAATGTCCTCTCAGACAGCCAAGGAATAGGGGCTTCTGCTAGCATAGATAAGTCATTCAGTTCTAGACAGTGAGGCTGAAATACTCCATAGTAAAAAAAGGAGTGATAAAGGAATTAGGCACCTGGCAACACTGTGAGTCACACTGTTGTCCACAAGTGGTGTGTTCAGAAGTAAAAAGTGTTTCACTGAATCATAAGTGGTCAGATCTGTAAAGGAAATAATGAGAGAAAACATTGTTAGAAAAGATGGTGCTTCTGTTGCTTACTGCTGATTTACGATAGGAGACTTGGCAAAACCTGTATTTCTGATGCAGCTATAGACACAGCTAACATTGCCCCCTTTCTGATGGCAGTTGGTAAACCTACAYATTGCTCCTCATGCTCCCATCATTAGACACGTGAGTATATGTCCCACTTCACTTCCTTCTTCTCTGGATTACCTAARTGGAAAATTTTGCAAAAAAACTCATTCGCCAAAACCAGAAACAACACAGTAACAATGGTTGTACCTCCCCCACTTCTGTAACAGTTTGCAAATATTATGAAATATGTTGGAAACGTTGGACAATAGTAGTGGATGCATGTGCCATGGAGATATCATGAGTGGCTGAAAGCAGACATGAGTTACAGTGTCTGGGAGCCTGAATGAAAGATGGCTGCCTGAAAGTTAGTGGCAGATCTGGGATACATTTCCAATGTCCTGGCCTGAAAATTCAAAGCTCTGCCTAGTAACCAGGATGACCCTCCCAGCTCTTTCTAGGGCTTTACAGCCCAAATGTGGTGTACAGCCAGTGGTGAACATTTTCCTATCGTGAAGGAGTTCATGTCATAGGCAAAAACCTCAGAAAGGAGAGCAGAGACCAACATATCTGAGCAGTTCTGAGCAGACACAGGAGGGCTTTTACCAGTACATGGGGAAAACAAGCATTTCTTGGATCAGTTGAGCACTCAGGCAGCAACTTCACCCTATTTCAGGAGACTACTAGGGCCCTGAGGGCACTGATGGGCATTATTAAMCCTGATCARCCTCAYCTGGTCCTYCAACCACACTGCTGTCCTTGAGMCCCATTTCAGCCCAGCCYTGGGCCTTCAGTCCCTGCCTGACCKATGTTGTAGCTGTGCCTCTCTGCAGCTTTGGCATAGCCATGACTGTGCCTGGATCCAGACACTGACCTGTAGATGGACCTCCTGGTCTGACCTTGGACCYGCCAGTGATCACTGGGCTGTGTCTGACCATGGTTACCCTCAYCAGACCTGATCCTAACTTAACTTCCAGGCTTGACCTTAGGTTTGCTTTCTTACCTCAGACTTGCCTGAGGATCTGGACTCATGGTTGAAGCTGGCTGTCATCCTTGAGTCTGCCCTGCTTGGCTACCATGGRACAAGCCCCGCTTAGCAAGGTGCCTGCCCTACTGGCCATTGGATCCACCTTGGATCCCAGCCACTAGGGAACAGCCAGCCCACACTGGCAGTCTACTTGAGCCATCTCAAGCCCTGAACCATGCGTCATGGAGCCTCATCTGCACCTGTGCAGGACTTYGTGCCTGTCTCCTCCTGAAGGGCAAGCATGGCCCTGGGCCCTGATTTCCCCGCAGCACTAACTGACAGCCCCAGGCTCYTGATGGAACTGTCCTGTCTCTGGGGCTCCCCAAGGAGGCTTGAACATCCTCCTCCTTCCCCAAGCCTAACAAGGCCTCCAGGACCTCTCTTAGGCACCCTGAACCCCCTCACCCAGGCCCAAGTCTCTCAAAGTGGCCATGCCACTTTCCCAAGTACCTGTCCTGGCTCTGTGCCCTGAAGTAGCCCACTGATACCCCATAGCTATTAAATCACTCCACAGCAAGTACCTTCTGAGCTCGCATCTCTGTAAGCTGTGAAGAGACACCTTGCTGGAGGGGAGGCTTTTGTTAGGACCCTGAGTGCATTAATAGGCTCTAATGGCTCTGAACAGCCTCACTTGGGGTCACCCCCACACACCTGCCCRTGGGCCTAGGAGCCCYGTTTCAGCTCAGCCCGGGGCCTTGAGTACCTGCCCAAGTTTCACTGGAGGTGTGCCTGTCCACAGCTCCCTCACAGCTATAGCCATGCCGTGGACTTGCTGACCTGGACCCCAGCCTGCAGGCTGACTTCTTGGCTTCCTGGCTTGACCTCAGAGCTGCCTCATCACCAAACAAACTTGCCTGATGATCTAGACTCTTGGTTGAACCTGGCTAGTATCTCCAGGCCTGCCCTGCTCGCCTCTTTGGGGCAGTGGGAGGGTTGGCAAYGCCCCTGCCAGGCTGCCTGCGTTACCACAATTAGCTCTTGGCTCCCCATCCCTCGGAGAGCAGCCAGCCCTCACAACTCCCTGACAGGAACTCAGGCACAAACCATGCTTTTTAGCAACTTCGTTTCTATGGGAAAGCAAGCCAAGTGCACTCTGAACAGGACTCCAACACAGAATCAAGAGACTGAGATTAGTTGAGCAGCTGAACTCTCCTTTCTTACAGTTCAGATGCAGCCTTAAGCACTGCAGAGTAAGTTTTAAATTTACCTCCCATGTTTACCAGAGCAGCTCTCTGAACGTTTGGCACCCATCCAGCCCAAAGCCCCCGTATTCCTCCTTCAGAAAGGATCTTCATAAATGCATGGTGCACTCCTCGAAATCTGAAATGGATATTCAAGCAGTAAGCAGAACATTCAGCCATAGAGAAATCTTTGTTTCACATATTTCAAGGCCTTGCTGAACCAGGGCCCCAGCTGGTGGCACACCAGCATTGTCAGAAAAATGAAAATTTATACCCGTGAGGATCTGGCCTTCCAGATGCGTTTAATCTTTGACCTTCATACTGAGACAACTTTCCAAACACGCCAGCTTCCCTGGTAAGCAGCTATCTGATCACTAATGATAGATGACCCTCTGACCCCACAGTATCATTGCAATACTAAAAACATGAGAAACCAAATGATGCCAGCAGTTTAGGGCGCAAACAGCACTGTGTTCTGGTATCAGCAAGAAGGGTCTCCAGTGCTACTGCTCACAGGCGAACCTAGGCCTTTGCTGCTGCTGTGCTTCCTGCACAGCAGTGTGAGAACAAGCCATTTGCCTTTCAGGTTCCCTTCTTCAGAAAGCATTCTTCCCTTTCTCTAGAAAAGTACTGGAGCAGAACTGCTGTGTATGTAGGATCAGTGAGGGTTTGTGGTTTAAGGGAATGATATGTAAGAAGACGAAAGGCAASTACAAAAGGAACAAAGAGGAAATCTCAAGTTCCTCACCCTCTCTGTTGCCCAGAGCCATSAGGTGGTACAACTCTTTTCTCAGAAGAGATCAAATCAACCACCAGGGAAACAGGRTGGTAGAAGAGAGAAAGAGAAAACCTTACCCTTCCTCTCCTTCCCTCAAGAAACATGACTGACTCCTGACTAAGTGGTTTAATRGTACTGTGATCCTTGGTGTTATAGTGATTCTTCTTTTCAGATCAGTTTAAAAACTGAAAACAGCATTAGATGTCAAAACAGTAAGCAAGGCAAAAGTAGTGACCCCCTGTCATATATGACAGACAGTCTACCAAGTGGTATCRACTTCAGTCATGACCCATCTGTTCTAGATTTGAATATTTAAGTCTAAGTGGCTTTTTGTATACAACGTTCAATCGTTGTGATCTGGGCCTCCCACAGCAACAGAACCAGACGAAACAGGGGCATGATTAACCAAGCTCACAGTATGTGCTGCAGAAATGAGCTGGACAAATTACATCCGTACATTTTGCATCTACAATGGTCTGAACGTATGTCCCATATACAAGGAAATTCGCAACAGCCTAAGAGTAATCATTAACAGAAGAACTGYCAGCTTAGAGAGGAACTGACCGCAGTGGTTTTCCTTCTAACTTCCTCTTCCCTTCCATCTGCATCTGTACCTTCACCAGATCAGTTGGGCTGGCAAAAAATTGACCGATGGCACCTGCAGACATGCCTCCAATGACAGCTTTCCTGTTGCAATGGGAAAGAAAACCTGCTCCAGAATACGCTGAAAAGCTTAACAAATCGCAGTGCTTGATCTAAGGAGTTCAACAGCATTGCCCAGATGAAACAAATTTAAATTACTATTTCTTATACTAAGAGCCAGAGTTAAGTTAATAACTGTGGCAACTGTAGGTAGTTAATTATATGTTAACAAAATGCTCTGGTTCTTCTTCTGGTTACATTATGTTCCTCACTTAAGATTTAAAGGCAAGATGGCAAGATACACGAGTAAGAGATGTTGCTCCATATATTACAATAACTGAAGGGTAATACAAAACTCTGAACTGCCTCCCAGCATATAAAGTTTTGTTTAGCTCTCACATTGCTACTAGATCAGTCATGCTAATTTTCTGGTTCTGCTTATTTCAGTATTATCTGTAGTTCCTTTTCCTGTAGTTATTTTATCTATATTATACTTTATAAATCCCATCTTAAAAACATTTATAGTTTGCGCCTAAGATTACTGAATACATTTTAGAATAAAATACCTGTTTGGATACGATACTGTATATACATTTTAGCAATTAAAAAAGTCTATAAAATTTACTGATTTTTGCAAATGAGTTTAYAGAAAAATCTCCTTCGTGCCCCACAGGCAAAGGGCTACTTCTGTGGCAATCTGCCACTTGCATTCTCAAAAAAGGGACTGAATAAGATTTAAGTATTACTGAATGAAATCTGCAGAGAAAAGACCATCTTTTTGCTTTGTTTAGGATCCCCTGTCTCCTCAGGAAAGAGGCTGATAACTTAGGCTGACATTTATTGTACACACATGAACAAGGTGGTGGCTTTTCCTTCACAACCTGTTTCCTCAGTAGCCAGGAAAGCTAGGAACTCAGTATAACACCAGAAGCAGCAAGCCTTGCTATTCCCCTTACRTTCCCCACTCATAAGCTAAAGGCATAATGACAGAATTTCTCACCCATGTCCCCTTTATCTAGGCAGCGTGACAAGCAGCAAAATAGCAAAACTTTGCCATACTACTGCTAAATAACACCTAGTGGGACCTATCCCTCCAGCAGCTACGAGATGTACAAGCCCTCACTTCTTTTATGCAAAGTATGTTGGCTAATTGGCTCCAGGAGATATCTGACATCTCTGCTAGCCTGCRTTCTGATTTTGGAAGTGTGTCCTCACCTAGCCTGAAGGAAGGGAATCAAGCTCTCCATTCTGCCTGAGCTGTGCACTGTACGTGACGCCAGCTGCAAGTCCAGCTTGGCTCAGCTGAACTACAGCCTCTGGTTTTCATTACCCAGTCAGCTGCTGTTACTCGTGTTGGTACTGGTTTTATGCAATAGCTCACAGCTTCTCTAACAGCCATCACACACAGCTGTATGCCCAGCTATGACTAACCTACAGTTAAGAACTTCCCCTGCCCCAAGAGGAAAAGAAGAACTGMCACTATGAATCATGGTAAAGCTGCACTTCCTCAGCTCTCATCCAGGCTAATTCCTCCCAGAGACAAACTGTGTCTTCCCAAGCAGCTATTCCTATGGGTGGACTTCATCATGCTTCTCTTCATTAGGGCACCTTTACTAGAGTAATTGTGGTCTTAGATAAGCCACTGAAGAACTGAGATCAATATTCCTTAATCCTGTTCGCAGCTGAATGAAAAGATACTGCTCCAAAACCAAAATAAAAAAAAAATCCACATAAGTGTTTAAACTCCTATTTTCTATTTAACTTTTTTAAGTAGGAAAGTCATGAGGCAAAGATCCCTTTCTAGCCAGTTTTGCAGAACTGCTACAGTAAGGAAAATCCCAAAACAGGCAACAGTATAGAGACAAAATTACCAGAACGGAAAGCTTTCATCCTCAGCCCTGCCAAGCACAGAGTCACGAAGGTGTTCGTATGCGACCATCCGCACTCCGGAGTATACTATGGAAAAAAAAAAGCAGGAGACAGTTCTTAAGTCTGCCATTTCTGGACGTTGCACTGTTACAGAAACACCAAGAGATTAGTTGTAAAACATTACAGAGCTTGCCTGGGTCAGCTGGTCACTGACTTTTATATCCATGATCCATACAGATATGAAAGTCCTGGATATCAGGGCAGAGGGTGCTGACTGGAATAAATGCCAGAACCCTTTAGTGTCAGAGAATTTCTCTGGCTAAGCCGTATGTCTTCCAAGAGGCAGCACGGGTTATGGCAGCAAGCTCAGGAGACCCTACTACATTGGTGACCCTACTTTCATGATCTGAGTGCTGCTTCATTCTCAGCAATTGCAGCCCAGCAATAAAACCTCCCACAAGTGCTTTTGAGGTTTGCTTCTGTCATTATATTTGTAAATAAAACACACAGAGCTGTTACCTCTGGCCAAAACTGCTGATGTATTTCTTTATCCTACTGCTTGCAAACTTATCTTTTTTCCCCAGTCTATCCCCATTTCTCTCAAATACAAGATATTTATTGTTCTGAGGATTCCAAGTGTGAAGTATGAAGAACTTCCTGCAAAGATGACAGGAAAATTACCTTTTATTTCCCAGAAGCCACAATAAGGCTGTGAAGGATTGGGCAAGGGAGGGAAGAGAGGGGAATGAGCCAGTCTAATATATTTTTGAGTGGGACTGCAGCGCAGGCTGAAAAGGTCCTTGCAGTTATATCTAAAGTACAATGGAATATGGCAGGATTACACCCCAAGACTGTTGGCCACAGAAGAGAGCACTCTAACTTGTCCCATCATGAGCAGATAGTCACCGATGTGCCTGTAGATAGCAGGTGTGGCTCCTTGCCAGAGCTTTAGTAAGCCTTCCTCTTGCACAATGCCAGCCGCGGTACGCAGCATGCCACGGTACGGGACAGCCTGGCCAGCAACAGCTCCACTGCGATGAATGGCAGCTTCACCTTGGACCTGCAGTCGAGTTTTYGTGAGATCCAGAGGAAATGTCACTGCAGAGAAACAGCGTGGAACAAACATGAGTATTGCTCCACCTGAAGAGAGCTACTACGTAGTAACATCTGCGCCAGGGTATCCCCCGCAAGGTGGTGAACTGGACTGTCTGAGCACAAGCAGGCAGCAGGGACCTTTTCCAACAGGATATAAGTCATTAGTGGTGAACAAAAGACAATTTATGTACCACTCTGCTAAAARTGGCTTTTAGCACTGAACAAAAACACATTCCTTTCAAATGCCAGTTCTTTGTCCCTATTTTTTTCTGAAGAACTTAATYTGTTATGCAATGCGCATGCAAGAGACTCTGGATTTTTTAATGCAGATTTTTTAATCTGTTCCAGTTACTCYCCACAGTGGCAGGGGAATAAAGATAAGGCAAAGCTCGTATCAAGAATGTGGCCAGTTCTGCCCAGCACTGGGGGAGCACACAGTACAGAGCCAGGAACAACCTCAGAATGACCATCATGTCCTATGAGCCACCCTAAAGCATGTCCGCGCTGTTTTGCTGATGCACAAAAAGGAAGTTTAGCTTGTTGCCTCTCTCACTGGAATAAGAGATGGCCAGAGAAGGTAGCACACCTCAGTCTCCTCCCCACGCTGCTTCCCAAAAATTGTGGGTACATGGGGTAGATGTGCACTAATTTCAAAATCCTCAGCAACCACTGTATGCGTATCTACATGCAGACCAGTAGTGTCTCACTAGGTGATGGTACTTCCTTGGCTGTTGCATCCTGTCAGGCTGTGAATTCCCAGGACTAGGGGCTGTCTTTGGCTCAGTATTTGTACAACACTCCACACAACAGGGTGCTTCCATGAGCAGGACTCAGAGGTGCTAGGGGAATATAATTAATACTAACAGCTTCAGCAGACTTAGAGCCTAGTCATGCATTACGACTGTCAAACCCAGAAAAGTCACAAATCATTACAACAATGCAACAGGTTTGCTTGTAGAAATTATACAGTGTAGGCTGAAAAATATTACAAGTAAGCTACTGATCACAAAGCAGTACCATGCAGATGCCAGGGCTCTTCCTTCCTGCATTTCAGCAAGCARTTTACTCCATTTTTATAGACATCTCTACTGCAACCAGAAACACAAGATTCTGTTTTTCTTTCCTTGATTAACCGTGGAGAGCAAATTCCTAAAGAAGTCAGCGCCTTGCAACTAAGTTAGATAACAGATTGCCCTCTTTAGTGTTCTTCCAGAAACAAAGCAAGCACAAAGCTTAAGTTAGACACAGCTTGTTTAGGTTCCTGACAGCAGCTCTTAAGCTTCAGAGGCAAAGATTTAAATCTAAAAAACCCATACTGCGGTAACAGATAAACTAGGTGGCATAAAATACTTGCAAGGCTTCAATTACTGAAAAGTACAGCAAACAGAATGGAATGAAGAGATTTTCTGGAGCAGAAAAGCCAGAGCAAACATCAAGGATCGAGGAGGGACAGAAGTTCCCTCTTCCCCATAAATAAATTTTGACCCCCTTCCCTCTAGCAAAATGACGGTGATTTGTACCTAGTTCTGCCACAGCCGCTGCACAGGCTGACAGAGCGAATTTGCTGGCTTGGGGCCATCTCTCTGGAAGAGGTAAGCTCTTCTCTTCTTCTGCAGGTAACATTTAGCATGTAACATAAAACAAGACTAACCAGCCACCCTGAAAGGATCTGAAATAAATGAAGCCCTGGCCACGCTGACATCAATATTTCAACTAGGTTCTGGGTTGTTTAAGAGACAAATTTCTGAAGGTCATATTTCTACAGCGCCAGCACTAGCAACTGCAGCAGCTCAAATGCCTCCTGAAAAGCTGCAGGGTCCTTGCTCAGTGACATAACCGACTGCTGCGCAGCAGGCTCCTGGGAAATGTAGTCTGTCACTAACACCACTCTGCTAGGAAACCAGCCGTGAAGGTACAGTTATTGCCTGTTCGCTACATTCAAAAAGAAAATCATTAGTGAGACCTCGTGGTTATTAGAGCGCATGTGGAGTCTGTTTGCCTGACTGGGTGTTTTGAGTYGGACGGATTCGTGTTCTCTGTCACTGACGGCAGAGCCGTAGCTCTTAGGATTTCCAGAGAGTATCCCACTGCTGCACAGACACCATCATCACCTTCTGTTCAACAGATTAATTAATCCAGACTGGGTTTATCTGGAGCTAAACTAACAACAGCTGCACTTTGAATTGAAGAAGTAGCTTGCTAATGTTTGTAACAATTCTCATCTCCTGGGGATWAGGTGCAGAGTAGTGCACTGTGAGCAGAGGCCATGCAGGATAGAAGCTAGTACTTGGTCAGAGATCCATGTATAAAAAGTTTAAAGGTCTTCCTTGCTGAACACTGACGCCAAATTAATTGTATGCCATTCCTAATTTCTCTTAAATAAATGCAGGCACATTTATGTTCTCATAATGAAAAAAAAAATATTTGGTGGTTGAGAGAAGCTTTTCATTTATCGTTAAGGCTCAGTTGAATCACTGAGTTAATCATTAACCATTAATCACTAATCCTCATTGCTAAGGATTTGAGGATTTTTAGGTCACAGAAACTTAYCCCAGAAAACCTCCTGCTGCTGTTTGACTGACTAACATTTTTGGTGTGTATTCAAGATCACAATGATTCAACATGGTCAGCATTGCAGGTAATATACTCCACTGTAAAGTGMGATATGAATGTCTCTTGTCTGTCACCAAAAGTCAGTTTTATATTGGATCYTTCTTTGRGTTAGAATTCATTGGAATTCGTGCMGTAATGGGACAAACCACTGAAAAAAATACTGTAATTAAAATGGGGGAAAGTCCTATTGTTATTTAATGCAAACATGTCTGGCTACACAGTTGGTATGAATGGTGTAAGAACTTTATTCTAGACAGTTTATGCAATCTACAGGGATTTTTTTGTTTCC